>NC_079192.1:21105686-21405686 GCF_029499605.1 Hyla sarda | reverse complement strand
TATGATGTGTGATACTGTCTGCTAAACTGATGGATCTAATCCTATGATGTGTGATACTGTCTGCTAAACTGATGGATCTAATCCTATGATGTGTGATACTGTCTGCTAAACTGATGGATCTAATCATATCATATGTGATACTGTCTGCTGACCTGTGTAGCTAAACTTATGATGTGTGATACTGTCTGCTGAGCTGTGTATCTAAGCTGGTCATGTTTAATACTGCCTGAGAACTGTGTATCTAAGCCTGTATACAGTATAATGTCTGCTGAGCTGTTGTATCTAATCCCATGATGTGCGATACTGTCTGCTGAGCTGCTGTTTCTAATCCCATGATGTGTGATTCTGTCTGTTGAGCTGCTGTATCTAATACCATGATGTGTGATACCATCTGCTGAGCTGCTGTATCTAATCCCATGATGTGTGATACTTTCTTCTGAGCTGCTGTATCTAATCCCATGTGTGATACTGTCCACTGAGCTGCTGTATCTAATCCCATGATGTGTAATACTGTCCACTGAGCTGCTGTATCTAATTTCATGATGTGTGATACCGTCTGCTGAGATGTGTATCTAAGTCGGTGTATCTAAGCCATCCCTGTTCAATATCATGTTCAATCATGTATATAAACTTATCATGTATGATAATATCTGGTTAACCACTGTATCTAAGCTTATCATATGTGATACTGCCTGCTAAAATGCTGTATCTAAGCCTATCATATGTTATGTTGTATCTAATCCTGTCATGTTATACTGTATCAAAGCCTATTATGTTTATTACTGTCCTGTAATCCTGTCATATCTTTTACTGTATCTAAGCTTATCATAAGGAATACCGTACTGTAAGCCTATAATATGTCACATGATCATGTCTGGTGAAGCACTGTATCTAAGCTAATCATATGTGATACTGCCTGCTGGGATACGTTATGCATATTTATCATATGTAATACTGTGGCACAGCCTATCCTAGTTTTTCCCAAAAGGGTGCCTCCAGCTGTTGAGCATGCTGGGAGTTGTAGTTTCCCCTTTTGGGAAACCCTGTGGTAATTGCTGAGGCCGGGCTGCCCCTCCTCCTCCGTCCTCTGGACCATTCAGCTGGTAATTCTATGGCTGATTACCCCCTACCCTTCCGCTCCTGCCTCCCATGAAGCCTCCTCATTGTGCCCCCCTGCCAGGACGCCCCCCACATAATCATTAAGGACGCCCCTCCTGCCCAAACATTCAGTCACTTGAGCCTAATCCTGGAAGAAAAGTCCCAATCTGTTCCCGGCCATGGAAGGAGCCGTCAGCGTCCAGAGATCAAACAGTCCGACCAAAAAGGGCAGAAGGTCCCAAAAACACTGAAAATAATAATAATAATAAGATCCTGAATGTATCTCCAGGACGCACAACGGGGGAGATTTATCAAAACCAGTGCAAAGGAAAACTTGCCCAGTTGCCCATAGCAACCAATCAGATCGCTTCTTTCATTATTATGAAGGCCTGTGAAAAATGAAAGTAGCGATCTGATTGGTTGCTATGGGCAACTGGGCAAGTTTTCCTTTGCACTGGTTTTGATAAATCTCCCCCAACGTCTCTGAGTTGTCTTGGATGCCGTCCACTTCTCTAATAGCAAAACATCCATTTATTATTCTTTTCTATGATTTGGGAGATCGGGGGAAAAATTATTCTCTCCTAAATATTTATCTCCTACAATAGATCAGATATTGGTGACAGCCGGATCATTATAGAGGTCAATGACATGAACGTTCTGAAATCTATTTATCTATCCCATATCTATTATCTATCTACCTCATATCTATCTCATATTTATCTATCTATCTATCTCCTATTTATCTATCTATCTATCTATCTATCTATCTATCTATCTATCTCATATCTATCTCATATCTATCTCATATCTATCTATCTATCTCATATCTATCTATCTATAATCTCATATCTATCTATCTCATATCTATCTATCTCATATCTATCTATCTATCTATCTATCTATCTATCTATCTATCTCATATTTATCTATCTATCTCATATCTATCTATCTATCTCATATCTATCTATCTATCTATCTATCTATCTATCTCATATTTATCTATCTATCTCATATCTATCTATCTCATATCTATCTATCTATCTATCTCATATCTATCTATCTCATATCTATCTATCTATAATCTCATATCTATCTATCTCATATCTATCTATTTATCTATCTATCTCATATCTATCTATCTATCTATCTCATATCTATGTATCTCATATCTATCTATCTATCTCATATCTATCTATCTATCTATCTCATATCTATCTCATATCTATCTATTATCTATCTACCTCATATCTATCTATCTATCTATCTCATATCTATCTATCTATCTATCTCATATCTATCTATCTATCTATCTCATATCTATCTATCTATCTCATATCTATCTATTATCTATCTACCTCATATCTATCTAACTATCTATCTATCTATCTATCATCTATCTATCTATCTATCTATCTATCTATCATCTATCTATCTATCTGTCTATCTAGTATTCCAGGAGAGCAGCACAACCAAAAAAGCAAGACAAAATAGAGATAAGGTGCAAGCTGTATGGGAGCCTGGGTCAGAGGATCCGCTTACATAAAAATCCAAGAAGCAGCAGCACACAAAAGGTATTCGTGTCAAAAGGTGGAAGTTTATTCCGTTAATCCAGTGAACAAAATGTGAGCAACATATCTATCTATCTATCTTAGATCCTTACATCCTCCATTCTCTTATGTATATTATATATTCTCTTATATATGTTCTTGTAAATATATAAATAAAGTTACTATATAAGTTCTATGTACTGTTAATGGTTAAATATTGTTATGTGGAGTAAAATATAAATGGTTTTGGCTCTTAGAATGTTGTGATGGACAAAGATGAAGATCATTGTCTCCTGGGAGGAGGAGGAGGAGGGCGTTTTGTCCATGAGACATTGGTATCAATAAAGAGCAAACACCATTCTATCAGGTGACCTCGTGGCGCAACGGTAGCGCGTCTGACTCCAGATCAGAAGGTTGCGTGTTCAAATCACGTCGGGGTCAGAAGTCCTTTTTTACTTAATAGAAACAGAAACAGGAGGTCAGTGGCCTTGCTGCCCATTTATAGACTACAGAGCGCTCCGGACTGTGGTTTAGGGGTCACCTTCCAACAAGACAATGGCCCAAAGTGCGCAGCCGAGACATCACAGCCGAGACATCACAGCCGAGACAGCGCGGCCAAGGCTGGGTTCACATCATGCTTTTCCCATACTGTTTTCAATCCGTTTTTCTAAAGAAAACCGTATGACAAAAAAACGGATGGAACAGTATGGGAAAAAGTAAACCGGATGCGTTTTTAAACCATATACTGTTTTTTAAAAGTGCATACAGTTCCGTCCGTTTTAATTAAAAAAAAAAAAAACATAGGTTTTTGAAAATGTTGTTCATTTTTAATGGGAGGGGTGTTGGGAAGGGAATTTAGGATGCAAATGCGCATGTGCAAAGAAAAAACCGTATACATGTGCGTTTCCCATTGACGTCCATGTTCCAAAAAACGTATGCGGTTGATGTAGGTTTTTAAACCAGAGACTAAACTGTGGTAAACTGCGGTTTTGAGTACGGGAGAAAACCATATAGCAAGCGAACCGCCCGCAAACGGATGCATAAGGTGTTCAGTTATTGGTCTATGTTTACGGTTTTCAATACAGTCCAATAATGAAAATATATACAGGAAACGTACATGATAAATGTGGTGTGAACCCGGCCTGACAGATAATGCTGAGAATGTTCTCTAGGGGCCCAACCAGAGCCCGGAAAAAATGGAACATCTGAGGAGACACCGGAAAATTACTTCAACTGGGGGTCTATCCAACCTGATAGAGCCCGAGAGGATCGGTAGAGATAGATAGATAGGAGATAGATAGATAGATATGAGATAGATAGATAGATATGAGATAGATAGATATTAGATAGATAGATAGATATGAGATAGATAGATAGATAGATAGATAGATAGATAGATAGATAGATATGAGATAGATATGATATAGATAGATATGAGATAGATAGATAGATAGATAGATATGATATAGATAGATATGAGATAGATAGATAGATATGAGATAGATAGATAGGAGATAGATAGATAGATAGATAGATAGATATGAGATAGATAGATAGATAGATATGAGATAGATAGATATGAGATAGATAGATAGATAGATATGAGATAGATAGATAGATAGATATGAGATAGATATGATATAGATAGATATGAGATAGATAGATAGATATGAGATAGATATGATATAGATAGATATGAGATAGATAGATAGATATGAGATAGATAGATAGGAGATAGATAGATAGGAGATAGATAGATAGATATGAGATAGATAGATAGATAGATAGATAGATATGAGATAGATAGATAGACAGATATGAGAGATAGATAGATAGATAGATATGAGATAGATAGATAGATAGATATGAGAGAGATATGAGATAGATAGGAGATAGATAGATAGGAGATAGATATGAGATAGATAGATATGAGATAGATAGATATGAGATAGATAAATAGATATGAGATAGATAGATATGAGAGAGATAGATATGAGATAGATAGATAGATAGATATGAGATAGATAGATAGATATGAGATAGATATGAGATAGATAGATATGAGATAGATAAATAGATATGAGATAGATAGATATGAGAGAGATAGATATGAGATAGATAGATAGATAGATAGATATGAGATAGATAGATAGATAAATAGATATGAGATAGATAGATAGATAGATAACATATGGATTTTCTGTGATATAATTGGATTTCGTGTTTACTCATCTATTTACATTCTTTCCGAGCGGTAGCAGGGTAGGTTGGGACACTTGTAAGATCTATTGTTCTCCCCCTGACCGTCCATAAGGGCATTAAACACGGCTTATCCCCCTAATCCATCTTATCTGCGGCCCTTTTGTGGAGGCTCATTTCGGCCTTTAAAGACTCTTAAATCCTGTCTCTTCCTTCGTTCTGGCAGCTGCTTAGATATTCAAGATGCCCTAAATCCTCCTCACCCTTCTTCACACTCATTTCTTCTGCCCTACAAGGTCCATAACATTGGCTCAGGCTTCCATAGAGACTGCAGATTACAGCTAAAAATCCTCCCAAAGAGGAAATAGGAGATCACTGAGGACCCTCGGAATGATACACATCAAACCCGAGGGGCACAAGACCATACAGGAGGTCATGTAACCAAACATCTTACTAGAGGACAACATGGTAATCTGGAGAGAGGAAAATGATCCAACAAGAACTCCACATTATCTGTCCTAAAGGACCGCTAAACATTGGAACATTCTAGAAAAATATTCTTGGTTAATAGTCATGTGACCTGTTCACATGACTTCATACTGTAGATGAAAAGGAATTTTAAGAGGGTAAATAGAAGATAGATAAATATAAGATAGATAGATAGATAGATAGATAGATAGATAGATATGAGAAAGATAGATAGGAGATAGATATGAGATAGATAGATAGATAGATATGAGATAGATAAATAGATATGAGATAGATAGATATGAGATAGATAAATAGATAGATAGATATGAGATAGATAGATATGAGATAGATAAATAGATATGAGATAGATAGATATGAGATAGATAGATAGATAGATACAATGCAAATAAAAACGGCACAACCAAAATCCAGGGTAAAAAAGAAGAAGAAATTCGGGGTGCCCGCATATCTGGAACCTGGGTCCTTCCGGTTCCTTAATCCAGATAAGTAAATACGATGCAGCACTCCACAAGTAGCAAAGAAGGTGATTTTATTCCATCATGTGCATAGACAACGTTTCACCAGTCTCACACTGGCTTTTTCAAGTGAATAATAGTGATACAGGTGGGTATTTATAGACCGCCCACTGGGTCATGTGACATGGAAAATACATGATTTGCATACATAAACAAAAGCGATCCTGATATATTGTGCAATCAATAATACAAAACTTAATGTACAAGACATATATAGACATCCGATAATCAAAGGTTGAGAAAACATACATGTTTTGCTGAAAGTGCAAGAATTGCAGTGACTGTGATCCAAAATACCGGGTGTAGCCGTGTATGCCTTCCGGGGTCCCGCCACGAGGTTTCCTGATCTCAGGCGCCAAAGCGCCGTGTGTGCAATGTGCATCGTAGCAGAGGAGAAGTGCTTCCGGGTCGGGAGAACGCGTCCTCGTATCCATAGAAACCCGACTCCGGAGTGAGCCGTAGCCAGCGCATGCTCAGAGAGGTCTGTGTGTCCGTACATATACAAGCGCTTGTTGTAGAGAGTTCGTCTGAGGTAGGTGTAATCATAATGTGTACACAAGAAAAGGTGTCGCTCCTGGGGACAGCACCATACAGCACAGTAGAAAGTATAGATGAAATATAGAGAAGGCAGTTTGCAGTCGCTGGTCCTCATTTTCTCGATGCAGGAGCCAGATAGTGAGGAATCACTAACTTGTGGTTGCCCATGATAACCGACTGGTCAGTTAGCAAACTATATAGATAAGGCAAAGAAAATGGAACAATGGGTAATGACTCACTCCAGTCGGCGTGCATGGGCCAACTCCACTCTCCATGTATATCATGATTACCGGTGTGTATGAACCGGAGTTAACGATTCGTCCTCGTCTGTGGACCAGACTTGCATCGGTGTATTTGGACCGATATCCGTGTGGTGGTGATCTGTAAAGCACATCACTAGAGAAGGAAAAACGATATTAGAGTAACCAAATAACTCCGCCAGGCGCAATCATTCATCATGGGGCATAGATTACAAGGTCCTGTGCGTATCGGATCATATTTCGGGGGGTGTCTTATGGGTGTTTGTCCATGGACATGGACTGACCCTGCACCTGTGACAGTACCCAAACTGTATATAGGGTAGTTAACTGTCCTGTAACCCCTGAGACCCACGCTATCCAGGGACCTGTATCAATTTGCCCCTGCATGCAACTCTAACATACTGGAGTATCAGTTGTCACTTAATAAGTTGTGAATACATAGGTCCACAGAAGGGCACAGAGGACGGAAGGAGAAATTGATACACGGAGGGGGAGTCATGTCAATTACCCAAAGAGAAGAGTGTGTACAGGGATGGTCAAATGCTGTCTCCACAGGGGTGGGAGAGTCAAAGTCAGAGTGCGATGGTATACAAATTGAGGCTTGTGGCGCGGCTTGACATCAAGGCAGGTACCCGGAAGGCATGTGAACTAAAGGAAAAAAAGAGAAATTAATAATAAAATTAATGATAAGGATTGATCACTATTCACCTAAGCAGGGTAGATGTATCCCAACATATGAGGCTAGACCCATTAACGCTTCAACATTTTGGGTAGCACAGTGAACTCTACATTGAGCCCATTGGGTTTGAGTGTATTCAGATTGTGGATCCACTTGAGTTCTCTGACCTGTAGGAGAGCTATTCTATCACCCCCTCTTTTGGGGGGAGGAATATGGTCTACAATCATGCATTTGAGATCGGCCTCCGTGTGTCCAGCTTCAATGAAGTGTTTGGACACAGGGAGGTCCACACGTTTTTTTCTGATAGAGTACCTGTGTTGGTTCAATCTTGTCCGAAAGTCGTTTTTTGTTTCGCCTATATATAAGAATTTACACGGACACCAAAGAATGTATACTACATGGTCGCTGTCACAGGTTAAATAGAATTTAATGGGGTATTCTTTGTGTGTTTTGGGATGTGTGAATGTTGTTCCTTTCTGTAAGTATTTGCATGTAATGCAGCGGAGGCAGGGAAAACATCCTTTAGTTTTTGTAGAGAAATATTTCTGTTGTTGACCTGGTCCCGAGATATCGGCTTTGACCAGATGGTCTCTAAGGTTGCGTGCTCTGCGATAAGACATGAGTGGGGGAGTCTGGAATTCCCTAATATGGGGATAGCTGTCCTTGACCAAATGCCAGTGTTTCTTAATAGCTCTAGATATATTGTTGGAGACTTCATTGTAGGTGGAAATGAATGGTATCCTAAGGGATTGGTCTTTCTTGTACGTATTGGGTTTGCCTGTGTGTCTTTCTGTCTTAACCTTCTGTACATGTTTGGAGATAATCCTTCTAGGGTAGCCCCTATCTCTAAATTGTTTGACCATTTGATTGACGGCCGCATCAAATTTATTGTCCGTGTCCGTGATACGACTGGCTCTCAATAATTGACTATATGGCAGTGAAGATATCATAGACCTAGGGTGTGACGATTCAAATTTTAATAGAGTATTGCAATCCGTGGGTTTGTGATAGAGATCTGTAGTTAATTTGTTGTTGGAGATGGAAACTTTGGTGTCTAAAAAATTAACTGTATTGTCTGAATGAGATAATGTAAATTGAAGATTAGGGTCAACACTGTTGAGAAAGTTGTGGAAATCCGTAAGCTCATCTGTATTGCCTGTCCAGATGAAGAAGATGTCGTCGATGTACCTCCACCACCCCAGGAGTTTCCTGGAGTGGTGGGATACAAAGACGACATCCTCCTCAAATTCCGCCATCACAATGTTAGCGTACGTGGGTGCCACGTTACTCCCCATCGCGGTCCCACGTAACTGAATGTAAAATTTGTCATTAAAGAAAAAATAGTTGTTTTCTAGGACGAAAGTGAGTAATTGCATGACAAAGGTGGATTGTTGTGAATTGAGATGGAGTTTTTTCAGTCCTTTCTGGACTGCTCTAATGCCTCTATCATGTTGTATGGACGTGTATAAGGATACAATGTCAAAGGAAGCAATAATTGTACGATCCGGAATGTAAATATTTTGAATGATAGATAGAAAATGCATCGTGTCCCTCAAATAGGATTTAGTGTTTGTTGCTAATGGTCTAAGAACTTTATCTAAAAAGATGGAAATGTGATTGGATAGAGAGTTCCTCCCTGAGACAATCGGTCTCCCTGGGGGATCAATTAGTCGTTTGTGTATCTTGGGCAGTAGATATAACACTGGGGTCACGGGAAATTCCACTTGTAAGAATTCTCTAAGCTTAGCATCAATTACATCATTAGTCAATGCTTGTTCTAATATGGTGTTGATTTTCTGTTGCATGTCATTTTTGGGATCATATTTCAGTGTTTTATAGACCTCTTCCTCACCCAACTGTCTATATGCTTCTTTGAGGTATGTACTCCTGTCCATGACCACAATCCCACCGCCTTTATCGGCCGGTTTGATGATAAGATTGTGGTCATGGACAAGTTGTTGCATAGCCATGAGTTCCTCATGAGTCAAATTAGGATGTTTGAGTCTAGTCTGCTGGTCTTTAATGTGTGCAAAGTCTCTTTTAACACAGTCTATAAATGTGGCAATGGAGTGTGATTCAACCGGAGGCTGAAAATCACTACAAGAAGGTAAGTTATACTGTTTGAATTCAAACCTGTGGGGACCCTGGTTAGGGACAGATAGTCCACCAAGGTTTTCCACAGGATGTGAATCAAACCACACCTTGAGTTTTAACCTGCGGATAAAGCTTACAAAATCCATTTCAAGTTGGAACCAATCATTGTATGTACTTGGACAAAAACTTAACCCTTTAGATAACAATAACAGTTGTTCTTTAGAAAGGATATATGAGGAGATATTTACCACAGTCTCTGTGTCGTTTGCTATTGTTTCTTCCTCTGTTGAGTGCTTTTGTGGTTCTGTGCCCGACCAGCTCTCTGTGCCCTTGTTTTTCCTGCTCCTGTGGTGTTTGCGTCCTCCTCGTCTAGGCCGTCCCCGACGGACGGCGTATTCACTAAAAAAGATTCCTGGTTGCTTTGGCGATGTCCAGCTTTAGTTGATTCTGTATCTTCATGTACCTCTGTTTTATTCTTATTGGAGTATCGTTTGTTGGTGGTGGATAAATTTTCCCATGTATAGATATGTCCGCTGGTGTAGTCCTGACAATCACGAAACCATTTGTGTCTCTTGGTCTCCTCGATTTGGGTTCGTTGTTTAAGTAAAAAAGCTTGTTGTTTTTCTGATAGTTCTCTCCATTCTTCCTCGGTCAGAGAAGCTTTCAGGGCTGTTTCCACTTCTGAAATTTTGTTCTTGATGGATGTTAGATCTCGCTGGAGGAATTCTATGTTTAGCAGTATGAGGTCTAGAGAGTATTTGTTCGAGATAGCTTCATAGCAGGTCCGGTAGTCAGAATCATTTGTAAATGCATTAGCTCTGGGTTGAGCTCTCATACCTCTAGGTATCTTTCTTGATCTGTAGTATTCGCTCATAGTAGACAAATGGAGTTGGACAGATAGTAGTTTCTTGGTCTCACTTTCGTAGGTCCTCCTGAGATCAATTTTGGATGGATTGTGTAAAAAAGAAGCGTCGCTGGGTAAACTCCCCATAATGCGGTCTGCATCAACCTTGCTATAGGAAAACACATCGGTGGAAGGTGGAGCAGAAGCAGTCTCTGTGTTTATATCCATGTTATGGTTCTTAGATGAGGGTGCTCGTTTGTCGACCTTCAAATCCAATGCAAATAAAAACGGCACAACCAAAATCCAGGGTAAAAAAGAAGAAGAAATTCGGGGTGCCCGCATATCTGGAACCTGGGTCCTTCCGGTTCCTTAATCCAGATAAGTAAATACGATGCAGCACTCCACAAGTAGCAAAGAAGGTGATTTTATTCCATCATGTGCATAGACAACGTTTCACCAGTCTCACACTGGCTTTTTCAAGTGAATAATAGTGATACAGGTGGGTATTTATAGACCGCCCACTGGGTCATGTGACATGGAAAATACATGATTTGCATACATAAACAAAAGCGATCCTGATATATTGTGCAATCAATAATACAAAACTTAATGTACAAGACATATATAGACATCCGATACATGGGAAATATATAGACATATCTATACATGGGAAAATTTATCCACCACCAACAAACGATACTCCAATAAGAATAAAACAGAGGTACATGAAGATACAGAATCAACTAAAGCTGGACATCGCCAAAGCAACCAGGAATCTTTTTTAGTGAATACGCCGTCCGTCGGGGACGGCCTAGACGAGGAGGACGCAAACACCACAGGAGCAGGAAAAACAAGGGCACAGAGAGCTGGTCGGGCACAGAACCACAAAAGCACTCAACAGAGGAAGAAACAATAGCAAACGACACAGAGACTGTGGTAAATATCTCCTCATATATCCTTTCTAAAGAACAACTGTTATTGTTATCTAAAGGGTTAAGTTTTTGTCCAAGTACATACAATGATTGGTTCCAACTTGAAATGGATTTTGTAAGCTTTATCCGCAGGTTAAAACTCAAGGTGTGGTTTGATTCACATCCTGTGGAAAACCTTGGTGGACTATCTGTCCCTAACCAGGGTCCCCACAGGTTTGAATTCAAACAGTATAACTTACCTTCTTGTAGTGATTTTCAGCCTCCGGTTGAATCACACTCCATTGCCACATTTATAGACTGTGTTAAAAGAGACTTTGCACACATTAAAGACCAGCAGACTAGACTCAAACATCCTAATTTGACTCATGAGGAACTCATGGCTATGCAACAACTTGTCCATGACCACAATCTTATCATCAAACCGGCCGATAAAGGCGGTGGGATTGTGGTCATGGACAGGAGTACATACCTCAAAGAAGCATATAGACAGTTGGGTGAGGAAGAGGTCTATAAAACACTGAAATATGATCCCAAAAATGACATGCAACAGAAAATCAACACCATATTAGAACAAGCATTGACTAATGATGTAATTGATGCTAAGCTTAGAGAATTCTTACAAGTGGAATTTCCCGTGACCCCAGTGTTATATCTACTGCCCAAGATACACAAACGACTAATTGATCCCCCAGGGAGACCGATTGTCTCAGGGAGGAACTCTCTATCCAATCACATTTCCATCTTTTTAGATAAAGTTCTTAGACCATTAGCAACAAACACTAAATCCTATTTGAGGGACACGATGCATTTTCTATCTATCATTCAAAATATTTACATTCCGGATCGTACAATTATTGCTTCCTTTGACATTGTATCCTTATACACGTCCATACAACATGATAGAGGCATTAGAGCAGTCCAGAAAGGACTGAAAAAACTCCATCTCAATTCACAACAATCCACCTTTGTCATGCAATTACTCACTTTCGTCCTAGAAAACAACTATTTTTTCTTTAATGACAAATTTTACATTCAGTTACGTGGGACCGCGATGGGGAGTAACGTGGCACCCACGTACGCTAACATTGTGATGGCGGAATTTGAGGAGGATGTCGTCTTTGTATCCCACCACTCCAGGAAACTCCTGGGGTGGTGGAGGTACATCGACGACATCTTCTTCATCTGGACAGGCAATACAGATGAGCTTACGGATTTCCACAACTTTCTCAACAGTGTTGACCCTAATCTTCAATTTACATTATCTCATTCAGACAATACAGTTAATTTTTTAGACACCAAAGTTTCCATCTCCAACAACAAATTAACTACAGATCTCTATCACAAACCCACGGATTGCAATACTCTATTAAAATTTGAATCGTCACACCCTAGGTCTATGATATCTTCACTGCCATATAGTCAATTATTGAGAGCCAGTCGTATCACGGACACGGACAATAAATTTGATGCGGCCGTCAATCAAATGGTCAAACAATTTAGAGATAGGGGCTACCCTAGAAGGATTATCTCCAAACATGTACAGAAGGTTAAGACAGAAAGACACACAGGCAAACCCAATACGTACAAGAAAGACCAATCCCTTAGGATACCATTCATTTCCACCTACAATGAAGTCTCCAACAATATATCTAGAGCTATTAAGAAACACTGGCATTTGGTCAAGGACAGCTATCCCCATATTAGGGAATTCCAGACTCCCCCACTCATGTCTTATCGCAGAGCACGCAACCTTAGAGACCATCTGGTCAAAGCCGATATCTCGGGACCAGGTCAACAACAGAAATATTTCTCTACAAAAACTAAAGGATGTTTTCCCTGCCTCCGCTGCATTACATGCAAATACTTACAGAAAGGAACAACATTCACACATCCCAAAACACACAAAGAATACCCCATTAAATTCTATTTAACCTGTGACAGCGACCATGTAGTATACATTCTTTGGTGTCCGTGTAAATTCTTATATATAGGCGAAACAAAAAACGACTTTCGGACAAGATTGAACCAACACAGGTACTCTATCAGAAAAAAACGTGTGGACCTCCCTGTGTCCAAACACTTCATTGAAGCTGGACACACGGAGGCCGATCTCAAATGCATGATTGTAGACCATATTCCTCCCCCCAAAAGAGGGGGTGATAGAATAGCTCTCCTACAGGTCAGAGAACTCAAGTGGATCCACAATCTGAATACACTCAAACCCAATGGGCTCAATGTAGAGTTCACTGTGCTACCCAAAATGTTGAAGCGTTAATGGGTCTAGCCTCATATGTTGGGATACATCTACCCTGCTTAGGTGAATAGTGATCAATCCTTATCATTAATTTTATTATTAATTTCTCTTTTTTTCCTTTAGTTCACATGCCTTCCGGGTACCTGCCTTGATGTCAAGCCGCGCCACAAGCCTCAATTTGTATACCATCGCACTCTGACTTTGACTCTCCCACCCCTGTGGAGACAGCATTTGACCATCCCTGTACACACTCTTCTCTTTGGGTAATTGACATGACTCCCCCTCCGTGTATCAATTTCTCCTTCCGTCCTCTGTGCCCTTCTGTGGACCTATGTATTCACAACTTATTAAGTGACAACTGATACTCCAGTATGTTAGAGTTGCATGCAGGGGCAAATTGATACAGGTCCCTGGATAGCGTGGGTCTCAGGGGTTACAGGACAGTTAACTACCCTATATACAGTTTGGGTACTGTCACAGGTGCAGGGTCAGTCCATGTCCATGGACAAACACCCATAAGACACCCCCCGAAATATGATCCGATACGCACAGGACCTTGTAATCTATGCCCCATGATGAATGATTGCGCCTGGCGGAGTTATTTGGTTACTCTAATATCGTTTTTCCTTCTCTAGTGATGTGCTTTACAGATCACCACCACACGGATATCGGTCCAAATACACCGATGCAAGTCTGGTCCACAGACGAGGACGAATCGTTAACTCCGGTTCATACACACCGGTAATCATGATATACATGGAGAGTGGAGTTGGCCCATGCACGCCGACTGGAGTGAGTCATTACCCATTGTTCCATTTTCTTTGCCTTATCTATATAGTTTGCTAACTGACCAGTCGGTTATCATGGGCAACCACAAGTTAGTGATTCCTCACTATCTGGCTCCTGCATCGAGAAAATGAGGACCAGCGACTGCAAACTGCCTTCTCTATATTTCATCTATACTTTCTACTGTGCTGTATGGTGCTGTCCCCAGGAGCGACACCTTTTCTTGTGTACACATTATGATTACACCTACCTCAGACGAACTCTCTACAACAAGCGCTTGTATATGTACGGACACACAGACCTCTCTGAGCATGCGCTGGCTACGGCTCACTCCGGAGTCGGGTTTCTATGGATACGAGGACGCGTTCTCCCGACCCGGAAGCACTTCTCCTCTGCTACGATGCACATTGCACACACGGCGCTTTGGCGCCTGAGATCAGGAAACCTCGTGGCGGGACCCCGGAAGGCATACACGGCTACACCCGGTATTTTGGATCACAGTCACTGCAATTCTTGCACTTTCAGCAAAACATGTATGTTTTCTCAACCTTTGATTATCGGATGTCTATATATGTCTTGTACATTAAGTTTTGTATTATTGATTGCACAATATATCAGGATCGCTTTTGTTTATGTATGCAAATCATGTATTTTCCATGTCACATGACCCAGTGGGCGGTCTATAAATACCCACCTGTATCACTATTATTCACTTGAAAAAGCCAGTGTGAGACTGGTGAAACGTTGTCTATGCACATGATGGAATAAAATCACCTTCTTTGCTACTTGTGGAGTGCTGCATCGTATTTACTTATCTAGATAGATAGATAGATATGAGATAGATAGATATGAGATAGATAGATAGATATATATGAGATAGGAAGATAGATATAAATGAGATAGATATGAGATAGATAGATAGATGCATATGAGATAGATAGATAGATAGATATGAGATAGATAGATAGAAATGAGATAGATATGAGATATCTATCTATCTATCTATCTCATATCTATCTATCTATCTCATATCTATCTCATTTCTATCTATCTATCTCATATCTATCTATCTATCTATGAGATAGATAGATAGAAATGAGATAGATATGAGATAGATAGATAGATATGAGATAGATAGATAGATAGATAGATAGAAATGAGATAGATAGATAGATATGAGATAGATAGATTGATATGAGATAGATAGATAGATATGAGATAGATAGATATGAGATAGATAGATATGAGATAGATAGATAGATAGATAGATAGAAATGAGATAGATATGAGATAGAGAGATAGATAGATAGATAGATATAAGATAAACACAGTGGGGATCAAAAGTTTGGGCACCCCAGATAAAAATTGGTATTAATGTGCATAAAGAAGCCAAGGAAAGATGGAAAAATCTCCAAAAGGCATCAAATTACAGATTAGACATTCTTATAATATGTCAACAAATGTTAGATTTTATTTTCAGAAAACAATAAAATGGCGTCTGCAAAAGTTTGGGCACCTGTAGAGTTAATATCTTTTACTGCCCTCTTTGGCAAGTATCACAGCTTCTAAACGCTTTTTGTAGCCAGCCAAGAGTCTTTCAATTCTTGTTTGAGCTATCTTTGCCCATTCTTCCTTATAAAAGTCTTCCAGTTCTTTGAGAATTTCTGGACTGTCTGTCGCGCACTGCTCTTTTAAGGTCTATCCATAGTATCCAAAAAGTTCAATTTTAACCTCATTGGTCCACAGAAATTGTTTCCAAAATGTATCAGGCTTGTCTATATGTTCATTTGCAAAGTTGAAAAGTTCAAACACTGATTTTTGTGGTGAGGACGTAGAAGAGATTTTCTTCTGATGACTCTTCCATGAAGACCATATTTGTACAAGTATCTCTTTGTAGTGGAATAGTGTACCACAACTCCAGTGTCTGCCCAATCTTTCTGGAGGGATTGTGCAGTCAAACGTGAGTTTTGAATTGTTTTTCTCACAATCCTGCGAGCTGTTCTGTCTGATATTTTTCTTGGTCTTCCAGATCTTGCTTTAACTTCCACTGTTCCTGATGACTGCCATTTCTTAATTACATTCCCAACAGAGGATATTGACATCTGAAAATGTTTTGCTATCTTCTTATAGCCTTCTCCAACTTTGTGAGAGTTAACTATTTTCAGTTTCAGATTTCTAGACAACTGTTTAGAAGAACCCATGGTGCTGATTGTTGGGGCAAGGTCAGATGAGTCTGGGCATTTAAAACCTTTGAGATTGACATCACCTGGTCTTCCCAGATGATGATTGAGAACAATCCATGACACTGGAAGGTCTCAGCTTTGCAAAGGGGGCAGTGCATGCTATAAATTCTGCAGGGTGCCCAAACTTTTGCAGACGCCATTTTTTTGTTTTCTGTTATTTTGAAAGTGTAAATGATGGAAATAAAATCTAACTTTTGTTGACATATTATAAGAAAGTCTAATCTGTAATTTGATGCCTTTTGGAGATTTTTCCTTCTTTCCTTGGCTTCTTTATGCACATTAATACAAATTTTTACCTAGGGTGCCCAAACTTTTGATCCCCCACTGTAGTAATATATAGTATAAATCAGTGTTTCCCAACTAGGCGTGCCTCCAGCTGTTGCAAAACTACAACTGCCAGCATGTTGGACTATATAGTAGTATATAGTAGGGATCGACCGATTATCGGTATGGCCGATATTATCGGCCGATAATCACGATTTTTGGTCATTATTGGTATCGGCAATTACCTTGCCGATTAGCCAATAATGCCCCGCCCCCCGCACCACCCCCACCGCACCGCGACCGCCCCCCCCCCCGACCCGCCGCACCGCGACAGCCCCCCCCCCAACCCACCGCACCGCGTCGCACCCCCCACCGTAGTGCTGGGCGGTATACCAGTATGAACTGGATAGTGTTTTTTTTTCTCCCACGGTATGGATTTTTGCCCATACCGCTATACCGGTCGGGCCCCTCCCCCACCCTCCGAGTCAATAAAATAAATTAAACTTACCTGTAATGGGGGTGGTCCGGGCCATTCATCCTTCCTGTAGTGTCCGGCGGCATTCCGGGTGGAGGGTGCACCGGTCCGGGCTGTCCTTCTCCGGGGTTCATCTTCTCCACTCCGGGCAGGCTCCGGCCTAGTACGCTGCATAGACGCCGCTACGCCGTGACGTCAGGTGCGTCACTGCGCACGGGCGTCACTGCGCATCGGCGTCTATGCTGCGTTACTAGGCCGGAGCCTGCCCGGAGTGGAGAAGATGACGTCCGGAGAAGAAGGACAGCCCGGACCGGTTCATCCTCCACCCGGAATGCCGCCGGACACTACACGAAGGATGGATGGCCCGGACCACCCTGACAGGTAGGGGGAGAGAAGCGGGTGGCGGCGGCGGTCTATGGCACCACAAAAGCCACTGCAGTGCATTGATTTAAAGCGCCCGCTTTAAATCAATGATCTGCAGCGGTGTCGAGGGGGGATAAATAGCCGATAACTTATGCCGGAATATCGGTATAAGTTATCGGCTATCGGCCCTAACCTCCACCGATCGGCTATCGGTCGATCCCTAGTATATAGTATAGGTCAGTGTTTCCCAACTAGGCGTGCCTCCAGCTGTTGCAAAATTACAACTCCCAGCATGTTGGATTATATAGTAGTATATAGTATAGATCAGTGTTTCCCAACCAGGGGTGCCTCCAGCTGTTGCAAAATTACAACTCCCATCATGTTGGACTATATAGTAGTATATAGTTTAGGTCAGTGTTTCTCAACCAGGGGTGCCTCCAGCTGTTGCAAAACTACAATTCCCAGCATGCCCGGACAGCCAACGGCTGTCCGAGCATGCTGGGAGTTGTAGTTTTGCAACAGCTGGGGGCGCTCTGGTTGGGAAACACTGGTATAGTATATGGTGAAACATTCCGGGAGTTGGAGGATTGGTTGGATAAATACCGGCCATTGCATATAAAAATAATGTCAGGGTGGCCAAAATACCTAAACATGACCCTATTGTCCAGCCATTTCACCTATAGGACCAAAAGCCATCTGGGCTTCTTCTTCCAACAGCTATCTCTCCCGTTCCCCCCATACACATGCATTAGATATAAATAAGGAGAGGGGGGGGGGGTAAGTCACTGCCAGACTTCTCGAGGGGCATATAACCTGCCCAATCTTTCATCTCCCAACATGTGCAATCGGGAGACCCCCATATTCATTAGAAGGTCAGCCAATCCTGTTCAATTCAGAGGGGTCAACCAACAGTTGCCTAATGTGTATGGCCATTAAAGGTTATATACCTGCAAACGCCAAAGGCGAAACACGTTGTGACCCCAACACCAAATAAAATGCAAGTCAATGTATACAAATATATAATTTTTATTGTAATTAAAAAGACATATCTCTAAAAATGTACATAATAGATGGAATAAAAAATATACGGTATATCAATCTATAAAAAATATAATTTAAATAAATAATAATAAATAAATAAATAATTTAAATAAATAAATACTAATTTATATAGTAATTAAAGGGGTACTCCGGTGGAAAACTTTTTTTTTTTTTTGTAATCAACTGGTGCCAGAAAGTTAAACAGTTTTGTAAATTACTTCTATTAAAAAATCTTAATCCTTCCAGTACTTATTAGCTGCTGAATACTACAGAGGAAATTATTTTCTTTTTTGGAACACAGAGCTCTCTGCTGACATCACGAGCACAGTGCTCTCTGCTGACATCTCTGTCCATTTTAGGAACTGTCCAGAGTAGGAGAAAATCCCCATCGAAAACATATGCCGCTCTGGACAGTTCCTAAAATGGACAGAGGTGTCAGCAGAGAGCACTGTACTCATGATGTCAGCAGAGAGCACTGTGTTCCAAAAAGAAAAGAATTTCCTCTGTAGTATTTGGGTGCATTCACACGCTCTTTGTTTTCGCGGGTTATCCGCTGCGTATTTGAAAGGGTGCGGTCCCTATTCGACTGTCCATAGCAGATTGTCCGCGGTGGAATTTACGTTGCGGAAAATCCGCCGCAGTCCCTATTGACTTCAATGGGGCTTGCAGGCGGATTTTCCGCAATGTAAATTCCGCCGTGGCAAATCTGCTGCGGATAGTCGAGAAGAGCCCGCCCACTTTCAAATACGCAGCGGAAAACCCGCAAAAACAAGGAGTGTGTGAACCCCACCCTTTAGCAGCTAATAAGTACTGGAAGGATTAAGATTTTTTTATAGTAATTTACAAATCTGTTTAACTTTCTGGCACCAGCTGATTTAAAAAATAAATAAAAAAAGAAGCCTTAAGAAGCTCCTGTCCTCTACATAGACCATATATAAAAAACAAAACATAGGCATGCTGGGAGTTGTAGTTCTGCAACAGCTGGAGGCACCGTCTTTGGGAAACACTGAAATAGACAGTGATTACAGCTCCCAGCAGATCTTTCTTACTTTTGTTTTATCTATATTAGTTATCTACTTATTTTTCTTTAATCCTCACTTTTTCCTATTTTTGGATGACATTTTGGGGCTTCAGAACCAATTACCAGGTTTCCATAGAGTTCTGGTCTCAACATACAATGGATTCAACATACAATGGTCGTCCTGGAACCGATTAATATTGTACCTTGAGGGACTACAGTCTATATATATCTAGAGATGATTTTTTTTATAGATTGATATATCTTTTTTATTCCGTCTATTACCGTATTTTTCGCCCTATAGGACGCACCGGCGTATAAGATGCACCCAATTTATAGGTGCAAAACCTAGAAAAAAAAAGATTCTGAACCCAACAGTGATCTTCAACCTGCAGACCTCCAGATGTTTCAAAACTACAACTCCCAGCATGCCCGGACAGCCGTTGGCTGTCCGGGCATGCTGGGAGTTGTAGTTTTGCAACATCTGGAGGTCCGCAGGTTGAAGACCACTGGATAGGAGTTAATACTCACCTGTCCCCGCCGCTCCGGACCCGTCACCGCTGCCCTGAATGTCGCTCCATCGCTGTCGCCGCGTCCCCAACGCTCCGGACGTCTTCTTCCCCGGGATCCAAGCTGTCCATCGCCGCCATCACGTCGCTACACACACCGCTCCTATTGGATGACGGGACGGCGTGCGCGACGACGTGAAGGAGAGCGCCGGCCATGCAGGGGATCCCGGCACGGAGCAGACACCAAGGAGGCAGGTAAGGTCCCTCCCGGTGTCCTGTAAGCTGTTCGGGACGCCGCAATTTCACCGCGGCGGTCCCGAACAGCCCGGGTTAGTGTCACTTTCACTTCAGACGCGGCGGTCAGCTTTGATCGCCGCGTCTGAAGGGTTAATACAGGGCATCACTGCCGTTGATGGCCACAGGGACCGACGCGATAGGGGTGTATTCGCCGTATAAGACGCACCAACTCCCCCCCCAGTTTTGGGGAAAAAAAAGTGCGTCTTATACGGTGAAAAATACGGTACGTACATTTTTAGAGATATGTCCTTTTAATTACTGTAAGAATTCTATATTTTTATACATTGACTTGCATTTTATTTGGTGTTGGGGTTACAACGTGTTACGCCTTTGGCGTTTGTAAATGACTTCTATTTAAAAATCTTAATGCTTCCAGTACTTATTAGCTGCTGAATACTACAGAGGAAATCATTTTCTTTTTGGACCACAGTGCTCTCCGCTGACATTATGAGCACAGTGCTCTCTGCTGACATCTCTGTCCATTTTAGGAACTGTCCCGAGCAGTATATATATTTTCTACGGGGATTTTCTCCTACTCTGGACAGTTCTTAAAATGGACAGAGAGGTCAGCAGAGAGCACTGTAGTCATGATGTCAGCAGAGAGCTCTGTGTAGTAAAAAGAAAAGAATTTCCTCTGTAGTATTCAGCAGCTAATAAGTACTGGAAGGATTAAGATTTTTTTTAATAGAAGTAATTTACAAATCTGTTTAACTTTCTGGCACCAGTTGATTAAAAAAATAAAAACAGTTTTCCACCAGAGTACCCCTTTAATTAACCCCTTAAGGACCCAGGACGTACTAGAACGTCCTGGCACCCTGGGCTTTAAGGACCCAGGACGTCCCCGTACGTCCTGGTGTTTCTCTGGTCTCTGCCGCGCCACGGGCAAAAATCGGAAGCGGATGCCTGCTGAAATGCCTCAGCAGGGATCCAGGGCAAACGCAGAGGGGGGCCATGTAGGCCCCCCATGTTGGCAATCGCCGCAAATTGCTAGGGAAATCGCCCCTGCGATCTGCGGCGATACCGGGCTGATCGGGTCTCTGGGACCCGACCGCCCGGTAATTTTGCATGATCCCGGCTGTCACAGACAGCCAGGACCAAGCTAAAGAATAGGAGTGAGGTGGAAGGACGCAACGGAGACCGGAGGACGCGGCGGGGGGACGGGGGAGTGCTGGGGCCCGGCCCCGGTACTTACCTCATCCCTGAAGACCCAGATCCCGGCGGTGAATACAGCGTCGGGCCCTTTACAGCAATGCACGTCGCCGTAAAGTGAAATGCATTGCTTTAATGGGACCTTGTAAACTACAACTCCCAGCATGCCCAGACAGCCCTTGGCGTCCGGGCATGCTGGGAGTTGTAGTTTTGCAACATCTGGAGGGCTACAGCTTGGACACCACTACACAATGGTCCCCAAACTGTTCTCCTCCAGCTGTTGCGTAACCACTACTCCCAATATGCCCTTCGGCTGTCTGGACATGCTGGGAGTTGTGGTTTTACAACAGCTGGAGGTGTCCCCCCCCCCCCTGTGAATGTACAGGGTACACTCACATGGGCAGGGGGCTTACAGTGAGTATCAGGCTGCAAGTTTGCGATGCAGCAAATTTTGCGTGGCAGCTCAAACTCGCAGCAGGAAACTCGCTGTAATTCCCCACCCGTGTGACTGTCCCCGAAAAACACTACACTACACTAACACAAAATAAAATAAAAAGTAAAAAAACACTACATATACACATACCCCTACACAGCCCCCCTCCGCAATAAAGATGAAAAACGTCTGGTACGCCACTGTTTCCAAAATGGAGCCTCCATTTTGTTGTTCCAAAACAACAACTCCCAGTATTGCCGGACAGCTGTTGACTGGCCAAGCATGCTGGGAGTTTTGCAACAGCTGGAGGCACCCTGTTTGGGAATCACTGGCGTAGAATACCCCTATGTCCACCCCTATGCAAATCCCTAATTCAGGCCTCAAATGCACATGGCGCTCTCACTTTGGAGCCCTGTCGTATTTCAAGGCAACAGTTTAGGGCCACATATGGGGTATCGCCGTACTCGGGAGAAATTGCCTTACAAATCTTGGGGGGCTTTTTCTCCTTTCACCCCTTATGAAAAGGTGAAATTGGGGTCTACACCAGCATGTTAGTGTTAAAAAAATTATTTTTTACACTAACATACTGGTGTTGCCCCATACTTTTCATTTTGACAAGAGGTAAAAGGGGAAAAAAGCCCCCCAAAATTTGTAATGCAATTTCTCCCGACTACGGAGATACCCCATATGTGGGCGCAAAGTGCTCTGGGGGCACACAACAAGGCCCAGAAGGGAGAGTGCACCATGTACATTTGAGGTGATTTGCACAGGGGTGGCTGATTGTTACAGCGGTTTTGACAAATGCAAAAAAAAAAAAAAACACCACATGTGACCCCATTTCGGAAACTACACCCCTCACGGAATGTAATGAGGGGTGCAGTGAGAATTTACACCCCACTGGTGTCTGACAGATCTTTGGAACAGTGGGCTGTGCAAATTAAAAATTTTGTACAGCCCACTGTTCCAAAGATCTGACAGACACCAGTGGGGGGTAAATGCTCACTGTACCCCTTGTTACATTCCTCAAGGGGTCTAGTTTCCAAAATGGTATGCCATGTGGCTTTTTTTGCTGTCCTGGCACCATAGGGGCTTCCTAAATGTGACATGCCCCCCGGGCAAAATTTGCTCTCAAAAAGCCAAATATGACTCCTTCTCTTCTGAGCATTATAGTTCGCCCGTAGTGCGCTTCAGGTCAACTTATGGGGTACCTCCATACTCAGAAGAGATGAGGTTACAAATTTTGGGGGGTATTTTCTGCTATTAATCCATGCAAAAATGTGAAATTTGGGGGGAAACACACATTTTAGTGAAATTTAGTAAACATTTTTTACATATGCAAAAGTCGTGAAACACCTGTGGGGTATTAAGGCTCACTTAATTCCTTGTTATGTTCCTCAAGGCGTCTAGTTTCCAAAATGGTATGCCATGTGTTTTAGGGGCTTCCTAAGAGCAACATGCCCCCCAAAAACCTTTTCAGAAAAACGTACTCTCCAAAATCCCCTTGTCGCTTCTGAGCCCTCTACTGCACCCGCCGAACACTTTACATAGAGATATGAGGTATGTGATTACTCGAGAGAAATTGGGCTACAAATAAAAGTATACATTTTCTCCTTTTACCCCTTGTAAAAATTCAAACATTGGGTCTACAAGAACATGCAAGTGTAAAAAATGAAGATTGTGAATTTTCTCCTTCACTTTGCTGCTATTCCTGTGAAACACCTAAAGGGTTAAAACGCTGACTGAATGTCATTTTGAATACTTTGGGAGGTGCAGTTTTTATAATGGGGTCATTTGTGGGGTATTTCTAAGATGAAGACCCTTCAAATCCACTTCAAAGCGGAACTGGTCCCTGAAAAATAGTGAGTTTGGAAATTTTGTGAAAAATTGGAAAATTGCTGCTGAACTTTGAAGCCCTCTGGTGTCTTCCAAAAGTAAAAACTTGTCAATTTTATTATGCAAACATAAAGTGGACATATTGTATATGTGAATTAAAAAAAATTATTTGGAATATCCATTTTCCTTACAAGCAGAGAGCTTCAAAGTAAAAAAAATGCTAAATTTTCAAATTTTTCATAAAATTTTGGGATTTTTCACCAAGAAAGGATGCAAGTTACCACAAAATTTTACCACTATGTTAAAGTAGAATATGTCACGAAAAAACTATCTCGGAATCAGAATGAAAGGTAAAAGCATTCCAGAGTTATTAATGTTTAAAGTGACAGTGGTCAGATGTGCAAAACATGGCCGGGTCCTAAGGTGTAAAATGGCCTGGTCCTTAAGGGGTTAAAGTTTAGTAGGACTGGTGGTAGACCTTCCCGTCTATGGTCTCCTTTAATACACGCATAGTCCGGACCTATCAGACCTATCCTGGTATCTTCACAGCTTCTTTAAGATCTAATGAATTACTTCATTACCCATGTGAAAAGAGAAGAAGACGCGGGCCGGGGAGGGAGTCAATGGGATTACTGAGCCGGCTGTGTCTACTGGGTGGGTGACCACCGATTGGTCATTTCATTGTTGAGGGTATACAATGCCCAAGTGGAGCCCAGACCATATAAATAGGCTGTGTGAGGGTCGACTAGGGAAAATCTCAATGTTTCTGTCAGACAAGGACACCTTGTACTCGGTCGGGTCTGGACCATGAGAGGCGACATGGAAGCCACCAAGTCCCCACCGGAGGCTCGAAGAAAGGTAAAGTTACTATAGTCTCGTTATATCACAGACTCAAGGAAGCTCTTCTGCTGCTTTAGAGACCTAGGGAGAGATTTATCATGGCTTGTGTAGAGGAAGAGTGGGGCAGTTACCCATATCAACCAATCAGATCCCTTCTTTCATTTCCCAGGGGCCTTTTTAGAAATGAAAGAAGCGATCTGATTGGTTGCTATGGGCAACTGCCCCACTCTTCCTCTACACAGGTTTTGATAAATCTCCCCCCTAATTCTTATTCTAGTCATAAAATATTCGTGTCCGGTCTAGACAAGTCTCTGTGAGTCCAACGCATGAGGAGGACAACTCGACTCTCTACGTAGTGTTATTACAGGTGAAAGGTCTCAGTCTGGAGTCTGGGCTATTTGGCTCACAGAGCACTGTCTAGACTTGACTATAACATATCTGAAGCTGTAAGACTGTGTTCACACTACCATCAGGATCCAGGTCTATCACCTTTGATGGGAAATGTTAGTGCGGCACTCAGCACTCGCGCTGGGGACCCCTGTGATCTCCGTGCTACACCCGGCGTTTGGTTAGAGCGTATGGTTCAGCGCCGGAGGCTCGTGGTGTCATGGTCAAGCCCCCCCTTTTCTTTGGAGTCATCGTAGTTTGTCAAGATGTCTGAAGAACTGTGTAAAATGTTTAAAGGGGTACTCTGC
The DNA here is from genome assembly GCF_029499605.1 of Hyla sarda. Lineage (NCBI taxonomy): Eukaryota > Metazoa > Chordata > Amphibia > Anura > Hylidae > Hyla > Hyla sarda. The sequence goes on along the minus strand of NC_079192.1, from coordinate 21,380,289 downwards.
CCCTAGACATCTTATCCCTTATCCTTTGGATAGGGGATAAGATGTCTAATCGCGGGGCTCCTGCCGCTGGGGAACCCCATGATCTCTGTGCTACACCCGGCTCAGCACTCGGTTCAGTGCTGGCCGCTCGTGACCCCATGGCCGTGCCCCGCTCGTGACATCACTGCCGCGTCCCGCTCGTGACATCACGGCCGTGCCCCGCTCGTGACGTCACGTCCGAGCCCCCTCAATGCAAGTCTATGGAAGGAAGCGTGACGGCCGTTGCGTGACTGTGATGCCATGAGCCTTCAGTCATCTGGCACAGGACCCCCACGATCAGACATCTTATCCCCTATTCTTTGGATAGGGGATAAGATGTCTGATCGCGGGGGTCCTGCCGCTGGGGACCCCCGTGATCTCCGTGCTACACCTGGCTCAGCACCCGGTTCAGCGCCGGAGGCTCGTGACCCCACGGCCGCGCCCCGCTCGTGACATCACGGCCGCGCCCCGCTCGTGACGTCACAGCCCCCTGCCATAGACTTGCATTGAGGGGGCATGGCCGTGACGTCGCAAGTGTTGCGTGACCGTGATTCCACGAGCCTTCAGTCATCTGGCACAGGACCCCCACGATCAGACATCTTATCCCCTATTCTTTGGATAGGGGATAAGATGTCTAGGGGCAGAGTGCCCCTTTAAAGAGATCTTCCTCAACATTTATTATCAGGGTCAATGACGGGACATCTCAGTGAAGAAGGTCCTGCGGTGACACGAGGTCATGATGGAGATTCGGACACTTATAATATCTTTTCCTCCTTCTCAGCTCCTGAAACCACAAGTAGAACGACGAAGACGAGAGAGAATCAACAGCTGCCTGGAGAAAATGAGACTTCTCTTATCTGAGGCCATGAAAGACGAGGTAAGGATGATGGGAATTTACACCTGATGTGTGCTTTATGGTTTCACTCAACCTTTAACCCCTTAAAGGGGTTATCCAGGAAAAAAAACTTGAGATATATATATATATATATATATATATATATATCAACTGGCTCCAGAAAGTTAAACAAATTTGTAAATTACTTCTATTAAAAAATCTTAATCCTTTCAGTACTTATGAGCTTCTGAAGTTGAGTTGTTCTTTTCTGTCTAAGTGCTCTCTGATGACACATGTCTCGGGAACCGCCCAGTTTAGAAGAGGTTTGCTATGGGGATTTTCTTCTAAGCTGGGCGGTTCCCGAGACAGGTGTCATCAGAGAGCACTTAGACAGAAAAGAACAACTCAACTTCAGAAGCTCATAAGTACTGAAAGGATTAAGATTTTTTAATAGAAGTAATTTACAAATCTGTTTAACTTTCTGAAGCCAGTTGATATATAAAAAAAAGTTTTTTAATGGATAACCCCTTTAAGGACGGACCCATTTTTAACCTCAATGACCAGGCTCTTTTTTTTTAATATGACATGTATCTCTTTAAATGGTAATAACTTTAGAACGCTTTTTCTGAGCGGAGCGATTCTGAGTTTTTTCGTGACATATTGTACTTTATATAACTGGTGCATTTTTGTTAACACATGCAGCATTTTTTGTGAAAAACTGGAACATTTCTGTCTTTTTTTTAATGCTGTACACTGTGCGGTAAAAGTGATGTTATATTTATTCTGTGGGTCGGTAGGATTATGGCGATAACATTTTATGTCGCTTTCTATGTTCTTTTTCCTTTTCTGAGCAAAATTCTTTTTCTGCCATTTATTTTCCAACAGCCGTAACTTTTTTATTTTTCGTCCGACACCATTGAGTGAGGGATTATTTTTTGCGGGATGAGCTGTACTTTTTATTGGTATAATTTTTGTGCTTCGTGCTACCTTTGTGCTTTTTTTGATGGTTTTTTTTACGGCGTTCACTGTGCGGGATAATTTATATTATAGTTTTATAGTACACGTCATTACAGACGTGGCAATACCTATTATGTATATTTGTGTTTTTGATCTTTTTTGGTGATAATACAGGGCTTTTATTGGGAAAGGGGCATTTTTTTTTTTTTTTTTTTTTTTACACTTCATACTTTTATTGAAGAACTTTTTATTACACTTTTATTACACTTTTTACAGGTTATACTATGCTGCAATATATTTGTACTGCAGTACAGTATAACCTGGTGAGCTGCATACACTACAGCCTCTGGCTGGATCTCACAGGCTTCTGTAGCAGGCGGACAGGAGGTCATGATCTGACCTCCTGCTGCCATAGCAACCAACGGCGACCCGCGATCGTATCGCGGCGCCGCTGTTGGTGAACAGAGGGAGAGCGCTCCCCCTGTCAACACCATAGATGCCATGATCAGGATTGATCACGGCATCTAGGGGGTTAATGCTGCCCGGACTGGCGCGATCGCGGCTCCGGCAGCTGCCGCGGGACGCCAGCTGTGATTAACAGCCGGGTCCCGTCGCCGATCTCCTGCGCTGCCCGCGGCAGTGCCGGAGATCACTAGGACGTATGCATACGTCCAATTGCGCGAACATGTCGGATGCTTGGACGTATGCATACGTCCTATAGCGGGAAGGGGTTAAAGGGGTACTTCGGTGGCAAACTTTTTTTTTTTTTTATCAACTGGTGCCAGAAAGTTAAACAGATTTGTAATTACTTCAATTAAAAAATATGAATCCTTCCAGTACTTATTAGCTGCTGAATACTACAGAGGAAATTCTTTTCTTTTTGGAACACAGAGCTCTCTGCTGACATCACGGGCACAGTGCTCTCTGCTGACACCTCTGTCCATTTTAGGAACTGTCCAGAGTAGGAGAAAATCCCCATAGAAAACAAATGCTGCTCTGGGCAGTTCCTAAAATGGACAGAGATGTCAGCAGAGAGCACTGTGCCCGTGATGTCAGCAGAGAGCTCTGTGTTCCAAAAAGAAAATAATTTCCTCTGTAGTATTCAGCAGCTAATAATGTTTTTTTTTTTTAAGGAAAGAAGGGGGATAATTTACATATTTATTAGGGAGGGGGTACGATATATATATATATATATATATATATATATATATATATATATATATATTTTAAAGATTTTTTAAAAAATTTAAAAATTGCAGGGGTCCGATGAGCACAAATGGCTGCCGGAGGTCTGATGAGCCCAACCAAATCCTCTGGCACCTATAATTTGCCTAAAGATGCCGTGATCAGAATTGACGTACATTTACATTATGGGTCCACTAGGGGTTGGGGTGCCCATGCACCTTCAACAGCTAACTCTCAAATACATGAACATTCGCTTGGCTGAGCATTTATGTGTTCTAAACTAGGAGGGGGGAGGTAAGCTGTTGTCAGACTGTGGCTTCTTCCTCAAAAAAAAAAGAAAAGAAAAAAAGGATTGGGCATTTGAAATCCTACATGCCTGATCCTTCTCTTCCTCAACATCACTTGTAAAGGAGATTTCTGAGGCCTCCATACACATTATATGCTTGTCTGGTCACCCTAAAATTGTAGGATTCGTCTGACTGTTTTGCTAATGTGTATGGTGACCTTAAAGGGGTACTCCGGTGAATTTTTTTTTTCATATCAGCTAGCTCCAGAAAGTTAAATTACTCATTTGTAAATTACTTCTATAAAAAAATATTCATCCTTCCAGTACTTATCAGCTGCTGAAGTTGAGTTGTTCTTTTCTGTCTGACCACAGTGCTCTCTGCTGACACCTCTGTCTATCTCAGGAACTGGCCAGAGTAGGAGCAAATCCCCATAGCAAACCTCTCCTGCTCTGGACAGTTCCTGAGACAGACAGAGGTGTCAGCAGAGAGCACTGTTGTTAGACAGAAATAACAACTCAACTTCAGCAGCTGATAAGTATTGGTAGGATTAAGATTTTTTAATAGAAGTCATTTACAAATCTGTTTAACTTTCTGGAGCCAGATGATATGAATTTTTTTTTTTTTTTTTTACCAGAATACCCCTTTAAGTCTTAACATTATGGATCTATTTCTTACAAGTTGAGTTGCTAATATCAGTCTAAAGCTGGAGAATCACGTAAGAACACTGTTGACTTAAGGAAATCTTGTCCAACAGTTCTTCTTTCAATTCCTCCATACAAATGCAAGCTTGGTCTCAGCCGAGTGTGCATGTGTCCTGGATTGGGAGAGGAGGGGTAAGCTGCTGCCAACCAAAAGAAAAAAGGATCAGGCATTTGAAATCCAACATACTTAAAGGGGTTATGCAGGAAAAAAACTTTTTTATATATATCAACTGGCTCCAGAAAGTTAAACAGATTTGTAAATGACTTCTATTAAAAAATATTAATCCTTTCAGTACTTATGAGCTTCTGAAGTTAAGGTTGTTCTTTTCTGTCTAAGTGCTCTCTGATGACACCTGTCTCGGGAAACGCCCAGTTTAGAAGCAAATCCCCATAGCAAACCTCTTCTAAACTGGGCGTTTCCCGAGACAGGTGTCATCAGAGAGAATTTAGACAGAAAAGAACAACCTTAACTTCAGAAGCTCAAAAGTACTGAAAGGATTAAGATTTTTTAATAGAAGTAATTTACAAATCTGTTTAACTTTCTGGAGCCAGTTGATATATATATATATATATATATATATATATATATATATATATATATAAGTTTTTTTTTCCTGGAATACCTCCCATGCTGGGAGTTGAAGTTTTGCAATAGCTAGAGGCCCCCTGGTTCTACTGATCTAATGTAGATGGCCTGCTTTATACATGTAACTCAACCTACTAGACTAGGCAAACTTTGGGTTGAGTGATCCAGTAGATGTCCTACCGGGACCAAAATTTTGACGAAAATGTTAAAATAAGCATCTAAAATTGTGTAAACTTTTGAGAAGATGTTTACATATTAAACAGATTTGCAAATTACTTCTATTTAAATATCTTAACTCTTCCAGTACTAATCAGCCACTGTATGTTTCAGAGGAAGTTCTTCTCTTTTTGAATTTCCTTTCTGTCTGAACATAGCGCTCTCTGCTGTCCATTTTAGGAACTGTCCAGAGTTGGAGCAAATCCCCATATCAAACCTATCCTGCTCTGGACAGTTCCTGACATGGACAGAGGTGTCAGCAGAGAGCATTGTGGTCAGACAGAAAGGAAATTAAAAAAGAAAAGAACTAGAGCATGCAGCAGCTGAAAAGAACTAGAAGGAGTAAGATTTTTTTTTTAAATAGCTGTAATATGCAAATCTGTTCAACATTCTGGCACCAGTTGATTTTGAAAAAATGTTTTTCAGGGGAGTACCCCTTTAAGATCATCAAAAAAAAAAAGTGAAGTATAATCCATCGATTTTGTTTTACCATAGCAGAAGCTCAAGAATCCAAAGATGGAGAAAGCAGAGATCCTGGAGTACACGGTCGAATATCTTCAGTCTAAAATCTGGTCCACAGAGAGGTTCCATGAAGACCTCCAATCTGTTGATTACCGATCCGGCTTCCAACAATGTCTTCGGACCACCGTGAATTTCATCACCCGGAATCGGCAGTTGTCTTCTTCAAGCAAGGACTTCTTGTGCCAAAACTTGTCTTCTACAAGAATGTCTTCTAGAGTTGACCAACGTTCTCTCCGCTTCCGTAGGTCATTGCATCCCACGTCTACAGAAAATCCAAAACGGCTTGACCACCATAATCGCAACCCCGTTGTAAATAATGCTGATGTTGATATCCAAAGTGACTGGCATCCTGACCAAACGTGCAAGTCCTGGAGACCATGGCTGTAGGCGGTTGTACTGAGATACCACAGCTATGAAGGATACAAAGTTGCACTTGGACCCTGGGCCCTTGGGCCCAAGGTGGCTCAACGGCCACTAGACCATTTATAAAGACACCGGTATTATAAATAAGGTTATGCTTTAGGCAGGGGTCAAGTCCTAGGAAAAAAGTAAAAAAAAAGTATGGGAACTCACCCAAGATTCCCACTCAAGGGCTGGTCCTGCAGGACTCCTGCTAATGGGAATGGTGTTCCTGCTATGGAAAAAGTTCAGAATCTAAGTTTCCATGCGTTCATGCAGAACTTGAGCCCTAGGCTTAGGGTTCAGAACCCTTAAGTTAAGATTCATGTAGACACGAACAATAGTTCTTTATATCTTGTATTTTGTATTACAAAATTTTGGGCCTACAACGTCTTGGTGGCCAATTAGACGTAAGAGGTTGGTGTAAATCAGAGTGGGAGTGGGCAAAGGGGACACGTTGCCCACATTTATTTTGCTACACGTAGAACATTTAACAGAGAGGCAAAGTGTTTACTTGTCCAAGACCCTCTTTTCCTAGGGGTCACTTTATGATGGGAACTTCATGAACTTACTATTGACCCCTTAAGTGCCTTAGTCCACAAGTAATGTAAAAATAACCATTACACTGTGTGATTTAACTATTATTCTTTCTCTATATTGAATTCACAAGAAAATCTTTGTTAAATGATGAGCAGGTGGGCCCTACCCAGGGTCCAGTTTTTCAATAAAACAGGCCATTTTGCTATAATCTATGATCACATTGGGTAAGGTCATATCACAATCCAGCCTTGGTTCCCACTGGATAAATATTTAGGAAAATACATTGCCCCTTAACAGGCACTTAAAATGACCCTTTTTACCCATTGAATTAACCAGAAGAAGCTGGGTCCTGACCCTGAAGCTACAACATCGGGGCATTGATAGCCTCGATATCAGGGGTTAAGAGAGCCCTTCCCCGTATATAAAGTTAGCAGGCAATAGTGATAATAGCAACCATAAGGCATGAATCGAAGGGTACTTGGAGTACGATATAGTATATAACAGTGTTTCCCCTGATGTGTTTCGGTTGTGCCTTAAAGAGGTATTCTGCTTGTATATTGCTTGGGGGAATAAAAGCTGTACTTACCTACTCCTCATCCCCGGCAGCTCCCATTTGTCTCCTTCTAGTCCCCCGATGCTCCTGTCTCCTTTCTGCTTCCTAGACAAGAGCTCAGCCAATCACTGGCCAAGACAGGATACTGCTGCGGTCAGTGATTGGCTGAGCAGGCAGGTCCTGCTCTGTGATCTCATGTCACAAGCAGAAGAAGACAGGAGCATAGGGGGACCAGAAGGAGTGGAACAGGAACTGCGGGGGACCTGGGGTAGCATAGGTTTTTTGTTGTATATGACCTCAATCTACAATTATTTTTTTTAGATACCTGAATACACCGTTAACCCAAATGGGGCCTTTGTTTAGATACAACATGATCACAGTTTCTTGATGTATCCGATATATAGACCTGTGTAAGCCACTGGATGAGGTGGTGACTGTCAGTAAGCTGGAGCTTGGGTCCCACCATGGTCTCCTCATGTTGTGTGAAGGTGCAGTGCCATGACTGTTTACAGTATTATTTATAATGTTATGATGTAAGGTCAATGGATTGAGAAAAATAAATTCATTGAAGCCAACATGACTTATAAGAACTTTTGTGCTTTGGGTCCAGTGGTCGTCTCTAGTGGTGGAGCTTGAAGCTGTTGGGCCCTGCTCCTCCTCCTCATACCAGGTTCAATCCACCATAGGAAGTGACGCCATATTGTTTTGATAACCCTCATTCCTGATTGGTGTGGATGTAATGATGACCATCTATATATAAAGAAAACTTGTGTGTGTCTATGTATGTGTGTATGTTCCAGCATCACTTTCACATGGCTGGAGATATTTCGATGAAACTTAGTCACATGTTACCTATGTCAACTAAAAATAAAAGATGAATTCAAGGGGAGAAGAAAACAGACATGGTCGCACATCCACAACATGCACATTGATCTAAGGCTTCTCAGCAAAATTTATTACACTAACAGGTGGTTAGTGTACTTACCACCACCGCCGCAACACCAGTGCCCACAGGGGGAACGACCCACTGGCAGAGCGGCCCCAATGCCGCCCGAACAAGTTCCTGGGCCGCGCCTCCCCACAGACACTGTGCCACGGCAGCAATGGACGCCACACAGCACCAGTGCTGGTGGTCGCCGCTCAGTGCTGCGCCATATTATGATAGGGATGTTAGGGACCCGCCACTTACAGGTGGCCGTGACGGGGCTAGTGGGCTTGCAATTCATTATCACAACATAAATTAACGACCTGTTAGTTTGATAAATGTTGCTGAGAAGCCTTAGATCATTGTGCATGTTGTGGATGTGCGACCATGTCTGTTTTTTTTCTCTACTTGCAGGCGCGTAGGAACCCCCACAAATCTGGGAGGGGATAACATTATAACTGGGTGTGGCTATGCAGGGGTGGAGCCATAAAGGGGTGTATCAAAGGGGAGGAGCCAAAAGATACAGAACCACTGAATATTGCATGATGGTACCAAATTGAGCTTCATTTTTGCTTAATTTATATGTGCCCCTGTAGAGTCATAATCCCCCCTCTGTAGCCAGTAATATGCCCATGTACAGTCATAATGCCCGCTCTGTATTCAATATGCCCTCTGTACACAGTCATAATGCCCCCTCTGTATCCAATATGCCCATGTACAGTCATAATGCCCCCTCTGTATCCAATATGCCCATGTACAGTCATAATGCCCCCTCTGTATCCAATATGCCCCTGTACAGTCATAATGCCCCCTCTGTATCCAATATGCCCCTGTACAGTCATAATCCCCCTTCTGTAGCCAATAATATGCCCATGTACAGTCACAATGCCCCCTCTGTATCCAATATGCCCCTGTACACAGTCATAATGCCCCCTCTGTATCCAATATGCCCCTGTACAGTCATAATACCCCCTCTGTATCCAATATGCCCCTGTACAGTCATAATCCCCCCTCTGTAGCCAGTAATATGCCCATGTACAGTCATAATGCCCCCTCTGTATCCAATATGCCCATGTACAGTTATAATGCCCCCTCTGTATCCAATATGCCCATGTACAGTCATAATGCCCCCTCTGTATCCAATATGCCCTCTGTGCACAGTCATAATGCCCCCTCTGTATCTAATATGCCCTCTGTGCACAGTCATAATGCCCCCTCTGTATCTAATATGCCCTTTGTGCACAGTCATAATGCCCCCTCTGTATCTAATATGCCCTCTGTACACAGTCATAATGCCCCCTCTGTATCTAATATGCCCTCTGTGCACAGTCATAATGCCCCCTCTGTATCTAATATGCCCTCTGTACACAGTCATAATGCCCCCTCTGTATCTAATATGCCCTCTGTGCACAGTCATAATGCCCCCTCTGTATCTAATATGCCCTCTGTACACAGTCATAATGCCCCCTCTGTATCTAATATGCCCTCTGTACACAGTCATAATGCCCCCTCTGTATCCTTTATGCCCCTGTACACAGTCATAATGCCCCCTCTGTATCCTCTATGCCCCTGTACACAGTCATAATGCCCCCTCTGTATCCTCTATGCCCCTGTACACAGTCATAATGCCCCCTCTGTATCCTCTATGCCCCTGTACACAGTCATAATGCCCCCTCTGTATCCTCTATGCCCCTGTACACAGTCATAATGCCCCCTCTGTATCCTCTATGCCCCTGTACACAGTCATAATGCCCCCTCTGTATCCTCTATGCCCCTGTACACAGTCATAATGCCCCCCCCTGTATCCTCTATGCCCCTGTACACAGTCATAATGCCCCCTCTGTATCCTCTATGCCCCTGTACACAGTCATAATGCCCCCTCTGTATCCTCTATGCCCCTGTACACAGTCATAATGCCCCCTCTGTATCCTCTATGCCCCTGTACACAGTCATAATGCCCCCGCTGTTGCCAGTAATATGCCCTATGTACTGCACAGTGGGCATTATGACTACAGAGGGGCATAGAGGCTACAGAGGGGGTCTTATGACTGTACAGGGGGCAAATTACTGGCTACGGAGGGCTCATTCTGTGTATAGGGGACATATTAAAGGCTACAGAGTGGGCATAATGACTGCATAGGAGCCATAGAGGCTACATAGGAGGCATTATGTCCCCCTCTGTATCCACTATACCCCCTGTACAGTCATAATGCCCCCCGTAGCCCCTATAGCTTCCCCTCTGTATTCAGTAGCCAGAAATTATATGCCCTCTCTATATTTATAATGAGCTCTCAGAGACCCCAATGATAATGTAGATGTGGTGGACATTATTCACACAAGTACCTGCCTGTACACCAGTGGCGGATCCAGGGGGGTGGGGAAACGGGGCAATTGCTGCCCCTATTATTGAGGAGCGGGAGCTGTCCCCGGCTCCACTGTCCCCTCACCTTTCACACGTTGCTCCAGCTCCTGCTGCCCCTTTAAGAGAGGGAGCTGACGGCTGCTGCAACTTAGTCCCTGCTCGTCCGACCCCTCCCCGGCTGCTCACCTCAGAGAGAGAGACACTGCCTGCCAGCTGTACAGCCTCTGCGGCCTGTATCCTCCATACCAGCGGAGCTCCGTCCAGTCTGACAGTCTCTGATCTGCAGGGCGGCCATCAGAGGTGAGGAGGTCTGTAGTTAGGTCCCAGTGTCCAGGCATGTCAGTCACTACCTGTATACCAGTGACTGCTGTGCCCTCTGTCCTATACTACATATAGTATATGCAGTATGGGCCAGTCATTGATATACAGTGATGTGTTTCTCAAACAGGGTGCCTCCAGCTGTTGCAAAACTACAACTACCAGCATGCTCAGACAGCCAAAGGCTATCCCGGCATGCTGGGAGTTGTAGCTTTGCAACAGCTGGAGGCACCCTAGTTGGGAAACAATGACATAACACTGTGGGGCTATATACATCAGCTGTGCTGTACCCACTGCCCTGGCTGCTATAAATATATGCATGTATATAGTAGTCAAGGCTACAATTAATGTATATAGCCTCTCAGTGTTATGTCACTGTATACCAATGTCTGTGCTGTGCCTGGCCCATATTACGTATATAATATATGTAGTATGGGCTAGCCAGTTCAGAGGACACACAACACGTATATAGGGACATAATACTGCAGGACTATATACATCAGCTTATCTGTGCTGTACCCACTGTCCTGGCAGCTATATTTACGCATAGAAACATATATATATATATATATATATATATATATATATATATATATTTTGTCACGATTCGGCTTACAGGTTGTGGATCCACTGTGTCAGCGAGGGATTGGCGTGGACCGTGCTGGTGGACCGGTTCTAAGTGGCTACTGGTTTTCACCAAAGCCCGCCGCAAAGCGGGATGGTCTTGCTGCGGCGGTAGCAACCAGGTCGTATCCACTAGCAACGGCTCAACCTCGCTGACTGCTGAGAAGGCGTGTGACAGAAGGACTAGGCAGAGGCAAGGTCAGACGTAGCAGAAGGTCGGGGCAGGCGGCAAGGTTCGTAGTCAATATGGATAGCAGGAGATCAGGTAACACAGGCTTGGACAACACAAAACGCTTTCACTGGCACAAGGCAACAAGATCCAGCAAGGGAGTGCAGGGGAAGTGAGGTAATATAGCCAGGGAGCAGGTGGAAGCTAATCAAGCTAATTGGGCCAGGCACCAATCATTGGTGCACTGGCCCTTTAAGTCTCAGAGAGCTGGCGCGCGCGCGCCCTAGAGAGCGGAGCCGCGCGCGCCAGCGCATGACAGCCGGGGACCGGGACGGGTAAGTGACTTGGGATGCGATTCGCGAGCGGGCGCGTCCCGCTATGCGAATCGCATCCCCGCCGGCAATGTCAGTGCAGCGCTCCCGGTCAGCAGGTCTGACCGGGGCGCTGCAGGGAGAGAGACGCCGTGAGCGCTCCGGGGAGGAGCAGGGACCCGGAGCGCTCGGCGTAACATATATATAGTAGCCAGGGCAGTGGGTACAGCACAGCTGATGTATATAGTTCCGCAGTGTTGTCACTGTATACCAATGTCTGTGCTGTGTTCTCTGCCCTGCCTGGCCCATATTACGTGTATAATATATGTAGTATGGGCTAGCCAGTTCAGAGGACACACAGCACAGGCATTCCTATATAGGGACATAATACTGTTGGGCTATATACATCAGCTTCCCTGTGCTGTACCCACTGCCCTGGCAGCTTTATTTATGCATAGAAACATATATATATATATATATATATATATAGTAGCCAGGGCAGTGGGTACAGCACAGGGAAGCTGATGTATATAGTCCCGCAGTATTATGTCCCTTTTCTCACTGGCCTATACCGGCCTATACATGGGGACCAAAAAAGTGTAAAAAAAAATATATATATATATATATATATATATATATATATATATATATATATATATATATATACATTTAAAAAAAGGAATAAATGTGATTTACCCCTTGCCTAATAAAAGTTTGAATCACCCTTTGTTCCCATTTTTTAAATGAAATAATGTAAGGAAAACCCTATACATAAACCCTAAACATATGTGGTAGCGCCACTTGCCCAAATGTCTGAACTATAATAATAAAATTGCACACTGAAAGGCGAAAGCATGAAAAAATATCAAAGTCCAGAAGTGCGTATTTTTGGTCACTTCATAAACTAAAAAAAAAAACAGAACTATCAAAAAGTGCCATCAAAATAAAAATGGTCCTGACAAAAACATCAGATCACAGCACAAAAAATAAGCCCTCATATAGCCCCGTATGCGGAAGAATAAAAGGGTTATAGGGGTGAGAAGAGGACACTTTAAAGCATACTCATTTATATGCCCCCTGTCATGTGCCACTCACTTATAATGCCCCCTGTCTTGTGTCCCTTACTTATAATGTGCTTCAACTTATAATGCCCCCTGTCATGTGCCCCTTACTTATAATGCCCCCTGAGGGAGCAGGACGGGGGGCATTATATGTGAGGGGAACATTGCAGGGGCATTATATGTGAGGGGCACAGCACAGGGGGGGCATTATATGGTAGGGGCACAGGACAGAGGGCATTATTATTATTATGAGGGAGAACAGGACAGGTCATAGTTATATGTGGGGGCACAGGATGGGGCATTACTACTATATATGAGGGGCACAGAGTATAAGGAATTTCTGGGGTAGTATGGTTTTCATTAGCCACAATACATCACGGTATTGTATTCAGAGGGATATTTAGAGCATACAGTGTGTTGTAGTAATATATTCAGAGGTTACAGTGCGTGGCAGTATTATATTCAGGGGTACAGTGTGTGGCAGTATTATATTCAGGGGTACAGTGTTTGGCAGTATTATATTCAGTGGGTACAATGTTTGGCAGTATTATATTCAGTGGGTACAGTGTGTGGCAGTATTCTATTCAGTGGGTACAGTGTGTGGCAGTATTATTCAGTGGGTACAATTTGTGGCAGTATTATATTTAGAGGGTACAGTGTGTTGTAGTAATATATTCAGAGGTTACAGTGTGGCAGTATTATATTCAGGGGTACAGTGTGTGGCAATATTATATTCAGTGGGTACAATGTGTGGCAGTATTATTCAGTGGGTACAATTTGTGGCAGTATTATATTTAGAGGGTACAGTGTGTTGTAGTAATATATTCAGAGGTTACAGTGTGGCAGTATTATATTCAGGGGTACAGTGTGTGGCAGTATTATATTCAGTGGGTACAATGTGTGGCAGTATTATTCAGTGGGTACAATGTGTGGCAGTATTATTCAGTGGGTACAATTTGTGACAGTATTATATTTAGAGGGTTCAGTGTGTGGCAGTATTATATTTAGAGGGTACAGTGTGTGGCAGTATTATATTTAGAGGGTACAGTGTGTGGCAGTATTAAATTCAGAGGGTAGGGTACAGTGTGTAAGAATTATATTCAGAGGGTGTGTGCCAGTATTATATTCAAAGGATACAGTGTCAGGAAGGTTTATAATAATTATTGTTTTTATATAGAGGATCAGAATGCGCTGACATAGTGGGGAGACGTCTGGGCATCAAGTTCTGCAGCGAGAAGATTTAGCTGGACCCGGTGGTATGTACCATCTTAATTACATAAGGAAAGACTATAGAGTAGACGTCACCTGTAGTCACTGATATCATTGTGTAGTGTCCTGACTGTCCCATCAGAGCTGTAGTCACTTGTAAGTTTTGCAGTAATGATGGGTGAAACAACAACTCCCAGCATCTCCTCACCACTACTTAGGTCATACTGGGAGCTGTAGTTTTAAATGGTAAAAAATTCTTTAGCACTTTCCCATTCTGTGGTAATTGGTATATTTGATTATTATACTATATACATTTAAAAATATTGTAAGTTCCTTAAGCAACACCTTATTTGCTGTCCGCCAATGCAAAATTCTCTAATAGTGTCCCTCCCGAGACTAGGCTCTGGATCCGCCCCTGCTGTACACACACCACTCAATCCCTCCAGGGCACCTGTACAGGAACTTGTCACATTCTGCTCCTGCTGCTGAATGCTGCTGCCCAGTCCCGCCTTCTCTCCCATCTCTTTACAGGTCACATGATAAGAGGTCATGTGATCTGTTCTTCTTCTTTCTCGGCAACGACACTACAGGATTCAATTGTACAGTCAGATGGTACAGTGCCCCCATAAATATTTTAAGCCCCCATAGGTAGGTGTAGGCTCCTATATTGCCACCATAGGTAGAGGTAGGCCCCCATAGGTAGGTGTAGGCCCCCATTGGTAGATGTAGGTCACCATATTGACCCCATAGGTAGATGTAGGCTCCCATAGGTAGGTGTAGGCCTCCATTGGTAGATGTAGGTCCCCATATTGACCCCATAGGTAGATGTAGGCTCCCATAGGTAGATGTAGGCCCCCATAGGTTGGTGTAGGCCCGCATAGGTAGGTGTAGGTCCCCATATTGCCCCAATAGGTAGGTGTAGGCCCCCACATTGCCCCTATACGTAGGTGCAGGCCCTCATAGGTAGATGTAGGCCCCATACTACATATTGCCCCCATAGGTATGTGTAGGCCCCCATAGGTAGATGTAGGCCCCCATACTACATATTGCCCCCATAGGTAGATGTAGGCCCTCATAGGTAGATGTAGGCCCCCATAAGTTGGTGTAGGCCCCCATAGGTAGGTGTAGCTCTCCATATTGCCCCTATAGGTAGGTGTAGGCCCCCACATTGCCCCCATACGTAGGTGTAGGCTCCCATATTGCCCCCATAGGTAGGTGCAGGCCCTTATAGGTAGATATAGGCCCCAAACTACATATTGCCCCCATAGGTATGTGTAGGCCCCCATAGATAGATGTAGGCCCCCATAGGTAGGTTTAGGACCCCCTATTGCCCCTTAGGTAGATGTAGGCCTTCATATTGCCCTTAAAAGTAGATGTAGGCCCCCATATTGCCCCCATAAGTAGATGTAGGTCCCCACATTGCCTCCATAGGTATATGTAGGCCCCCAAACTACATATTGCCCCCATAGGTAGGTATAGGCCCCCATAGGTAGGTGTAGGCCCCCATATTGTCCCATAGGTAGGTGTAGGCCACCATAGGCAGATGTAGGCCTTCATATTGCCCCCAAAAGTAGATGTAGGCCCCCATATTGCCCCCATAAGTAGATCTAGTCCCCTATAAGTAGATGTAGGCCCCCATTAGTAGATGTAGGCCCTCATAAGTAGATATAGGCCCCCATACTGCCCCCATAAGTAGATGTAGGCCCCCATAAGTAGGTGTAGGCCCCCATATTGCCCCCATAAGTAGATATAGGCCCCCATATTATATAGTTACATATATAGTTACATATATAGTTAGTATGGTTGAAAAAAGACATACGTCCATCAAGTCCAACCAGGGAATTGAAGGGAAGGGTGTAAGGGGATAAGGGGAAGGGATGTAGTTTTATAATTCTGCATAAGCATTAAAGGGGTAGTCCAGTGGTGAAAAACTTATCCCCTATCCTAAGGATAGGGGATAAGTTTGAGATTGCGGGGGGTCCGACCGCTGGGGCCCCCTGCGATCTCTCTGTACGGGGCCCCGGCTCTCCGCCGAGATAGCGGGTGTCGACCCCCGCACGAGGCGGCGGCCGACACGCCCCCTCAATACATCTCTATGGCAGAGCCGGAGATTGCCGAAGGCAGCGCTTCGGCTCTGCCATAGAGTTGTATTGAGGGGGCGTGTCGGCCGCCGCCTCGTGCGGAGGTCAACACGCCCCCTTCCAGCGGGCTGTCGGGGCTCCGTACAGGAGATCGCGGGGGGCCCCAGGGGTCGGACCCCCCGCGATCTGCAACTTATCCCCTATCCTTAGGATAGGGGATAAGTTGCTCACCACTGAATCACCACTGGACTACTCCTTTAATGTTATTTTGTTCCAGGAATGTATCTAACCCTGTTTTAAAGCTGTTAATTGTTCCTGCTGTGACCAGTTCCTGAGGTAGACCGTTCCATAAATTCACAGTCCTCACGGTAAAGAAGGCGTGTCGCCCCTTTAGACTAAACCTTTTCTTCTCCAGACGGAGGGAGTGCCCCCTCGTCCTTTGGGGGGGTTTAACCTGGAACAGTTTTTCTCCATATTTTTTGTATGGGCCATTAATATACTTATATACGTTTATCATATCCCCCCTTAAACGTCTCTTCTCAAGACTAAACAGTTGTAACTCCTTTAATCGCTCCTCATAGCTAAGATGTTCCATGCCCCATATTAGTTTAGTCGCGCGTCTCTGCACCCTTTCCAACTCCGCAGTGTCCCTTTTATGAACAGGTGACCAAAACTGAACAGCATATTCCAGGTGAGGCCGTACCAATGCTTTATAAAGGGGGAGTATTATGTCCCTGTCCCTTGAGTCCATGCCTCTTTTGATACATGACAATATCCTGCCGGCTTTGGAAGCAGCAGCCTGACATTGCATGCTATTCTGTAGTCTGTGATCTACAAGTACACCCAGATCCTTCTCTACCAGTGACTCTGCCAGTTTAATCCCCCCTAAGACATACGACGCATGCAGGTTATTAGTACCCAGATGCATAACTTTACATTTATCCACATTGAACCTCATTTGCCAAGTGGATGCCCAGACACTTAGTCTATCCAAGTCATCTTGTAACTTATGCACATCCTCTATAGACTGTACCGTGCTACAAAGCTTGGTGTCATCTGCAAAGATAGAAACAGAGCTGTTAATACCATCCTCTATATCATTGATAAATAAATTATACAACAGCGGGCCCAGTACTGAACCTTGGGGTACACCACTAATAACCGGGGACCAATCAGAGTACGAATCATTGACCACCACTCTCTGGGTACGATCCATGAGCCAGTGTTCAATCCAGTTACAAACTAAAGTTTCCAAGCCCAAGGACCTTAACTTACCTGTCAGACGTCTATGAGGGACAGTATCAAACGCTTTAGCAAAATCCAGAAACACTATATCCACAGCCATTCCTCTGTCAAGGCTTCTCACCTCTTCATAAAAGCAAATTAGATTGGTTTGACAACTTCTATCCTTAGTAAACCCATGCTGGCTATCACTTATAATACTATTATCCCCTATGTATTCCTGTATGTAATCCGATATAAGTCCTTCAAACAATTTACCCACAATGCACGTTAGACTTACCGGTCTATAATTGCCTGGCGAAGACCTAGAGCCCTTCTTGAAGATTGGTACCACATTAGCCTTGCGCCAGTCCCTTGGCACAATACCAGACACCAGAGAATCTCTAAATATCATGAACAGGGGTACAGATATTACTGAACTTACCTCTCTAAGAACTCTTGGGTGTAGTCCATCTGGCCCTGGAGATTTGCTTACATTTACTTTACTTAACTTACCTTGTACCATCTCTACATTAAGCCAGTTCAGTACATTACATGATGTGTTACCAGCACTGACCTGGCCAATGTCAGCTCCTTCTTCCATAGTATATACAGAACTAAAGAACCCATTCAGTAGCTCCGCCTTCTCTTGATCGCCCGTGACAACCTCCCCATTATCATTATTAAGGGGTCCTACATGCTCTGTCCTTGTTTTTTTTGTATTTATATATCTAAAAAAATATTTAGGATTAGTTTTGCTTTCTTTGGCCACCTGTCTCTCATTTTGAATTTTTGCTGTTTTTATTACATTTTTACAGATTTTATTAAGCTCCTTGTATTGCCCCCATAAGTAGATGTAGGCTTCCATATTGCCCACATAAGTAGATGTAGGCCCCCATAAGTAGATGTAGGCCCCGATATTGCCTCCATAGGTAGATGTAGGCCGCCATATTGCCCCCATAAGTAGATGTAGGTCCCAATATTGCCCCCATAGGTAGATGTAGGTCCCCAGTGCCACCATTGGTAGATGAAGGCTCCCAGTGCCCCCACTGTTAGGTGTAAGCCCACAGTGCCCCCAAAGTTAGGTGTAGGCCCCCTATGCCCCCACAAACATACTGCCTCCAGCCATGTACAAAATATGGCTGCAGGCAATATGTCTGTGTACTGAACCGCCTCTGTGCTCCAATCTCACTACTCCTTTGGTCCTGGACCTATGGGCTATAGCAGCAGGTCCCTGGACTGGAGGAGCAGTGAAGGCAGCGTGCTATGCCGGTATAATTACTTGGCCGGCTGCCTGTCTTCCTGATCCGCGGTGTTCCTTCTGCCCAGGCTCACACAGGTACGCCAGTGACGTGCCTCCGTGCACCACCTCCTGGCAGCCTCCGGTCATTTAAAGTGGCCGCATGCTCGGCCCATGGCAGAAGACTGGGACATACCTGCATCCACCTGACTCCTTCTCCTCTCCCTTCCCTCCGCAATCCCAACTTTGCCTGTAGTCTCACTTTTTAAATTGGAAATGCGGGCAAAACTGGGGGGGGGGGGGGGGGGAGATTCCTTAATTAGCGGTCCCCCCACATGATTTCCTGGGGAGGGGGGGAGGGGATGTGTCCCCCCCGATTCTTGTGCCCATGTCTACTTGAATTCATAATAAAAATAAAAGATGGTTAAATAAACCCTAATCCAACTCCATTTGGGAGGGTCAGAGTTTTTATCTAAAGTCCCATGCAAGTCCATGGGACTTCCGGTACCTTACACCACAAGCTCCTCATCTCTTGGTAAATGTGTCAGTCTGGCTATCAAGCCACACACCCTCCCCAAGCCACACACCCTTCCCAAGCCACACACCCTCCCCAAGCCACACACCCTCCCCAGGCCACACACCCTCCTCAAGCCACACACCCACCCCAAGCCACACACCCTGCAAACCCCCTTCTATTTTTGCCTTACATTGTTTTCATCACAGCTCAGCCCCACCTGTAAGGAGATGTAAGGACGGGATACGAGGTTAGGATACAAGGATTTAATATAAGGTCGCTGTATGAGGACGGGATATGAGTATGAGATATGAGGAATGGATACAAGGTATATGAGTATGAGATACAGGATATGAGGATGAGATATGATGTTGGGATATGAGGACAGGATACAAGGACGGGATATTAGGACGGGGTAGGAGGATGGGATATGAGGACAGGATATGAGGACGAGATAGGAGGATGGGAAATGAGGAGGGGATATGAGGAGGGGATATGAGGACAGGATATGAAGGTGGGATATGAGGACAGGACATGAGGTAAGGACATGAGGACGGGAAATAAGGACAGGAAATGAGGACGGGATGAGAGGACGGGATATGAGGATGGGAAATGAGGACAGGATATGATGACGGGATATGAGGATGGGATATGAGGAGGGGATATGAGGGAGGGATATGAGGATGGGAAATGAGAACAGGATATGAGGATGGGAAATGAGGACAGGATATGAGGACGGGATATGAGGACGGGATATGAGGATGGGAAATGAGGACAGGATATGAGGACGGGATATGATACTGTTGGGCTATATACATCAGCTTCCCTGTGCTGTACCCACTGCCCTGGCAGCTTTATTTATGCATAGAAACATATATATATATATATATATATATATATATATATATATATATAGTAGCCAGGGCAGTGGGTACAGCACAGGGAAGCTGATGTATATAGTCCCGCAGTATTATGTCCCTTTTCTCACTGGCCTATACCGGCCTATACATGGGGACCAAAAAAGTGTAAAAAAAAAAAAAATATATATATATATATATATATATATATATATATATACATTTAAAAAAAGGAATAAATGTGATTTACCCCTTGCCTAATAAAAGTTTGAATCACCCTTTGTTCCCATTTTTTAAATGAAATAATGTAAGGAAAACCCTAGACATAAACCCTAAACATATGTGGTAGCGCCACTTGCCCAAATGTCTGAACTAATAAAATATAATAATTAAATTGCACACTGAAAGGCGAAAGCATGAAAAAATATCAAAGTCCAGAAGTGCGTATTTTTGGTCACTTCATAAACTAAAAAAAAAACAGAACTATCAAAAAGTGCCATCAAAATAAAAATGGTCCTGACAAAAACATCAGATCACAGCACAAAAAATAAGCCCTCATATAGCCCCGTATGCGGAAGAATAAAAGGGTTATAGGGGTGAGAAGAGGACACTTTAAAGCATACTCATTTATATGCCCCCTGTCATGTGCCACTCACTTATAATGCCCCCTGTCTTGTGTCCCTTACTTATAATGTGCTTCAACTTATAATGCCCCCTGTCATGTGCCCCTTACTTATAATGCCCCCTGAGGGAGCAGGACGGGGGGCATTATATGTGAGGGGAACATTGCAGGGGCATTATATGTGAGGGGCACAGCACAGGGGGGGCATTATATGGTAGGGGCACAGGACAGAGGGCATTATTATTATTATGAGGGAGAACAGGACAGGTCATAGTTATATGTGGGGGCACAGGATGGGGCATTACTACTATATATGAGGGGCACAGAGTATAAGGAATTTCTGGGGTAGTATGGTTTTCATTAGCCACAATACATCACGGTATTGTATTCAGAGGGATATTTAGAGCATACAGTGTGTTGTAGTAATATATTCAGAGGTTACAGTGCGTGGCAGTATTATATTCAGGGGTACAGTGCGTGGCAGTATTATATTCAGGGGTACAGTGTGTGGCAGTATTATATTCAGTGGGTACAATGTGTGGCAGTATTATATTCAGGGGTACAGTGTGTGGCAGTATTATATTCAGGGGTACAGTGTGTGGCAGTATTATATTCAGGGGTACAGTGTTTGGCAGTATTATATTCAGTGGGTACAATGTTTGGCAGTATTATATTCAGTGGGTACAGTGTGTGGCAGTATTCTATTCAGTGGGTACAGTGTGTGGCAGTATTATTCAGTGGGTACAATTTGTGGCAGTATTATATTTAGAGGGTACAGTGTGTTGTAGTAATATATTCAGAGGTTACAGTGTGGCAGTATTATATTCAGGGGTACAGTGTGTGGCAATATTATATTCAGTGGGTACAATGTGTGGCAGTATTATTCAGTGGGTACAATTTGTGGCAGTATTATATTTAGAGGGTACAGTGTGTTGTAGTAATATATTCAGAGGTTACAGTGTGGCAGTATTATATTCAGGGGTACAGTGTGTGGCAGTATTATATTCAGTGGGTACAATGTGTGGCAGTATTATTCAGTGGGTACAATGTGTGGCAGTATTATTCAGTGGGTACAATTTGTGACAGTATTATATTTAGAGGGTTCAGTGTGTGGCAGTATTATATTTAGAGGGTACAGTGTGTGGCAGTATTATATTTAGAGGGTACAGTGTGTGGCAGTATTAAATTCAGAGGGTAGGGTACAGTGTGTAAGAATTATATTCAGAGGGTGTGTGCCAGTATTATATTCAAAGGATACAGTGTCAGGAAGGTTTATAATAATTATTGTTTTTATATAGAGGATCAGAATGCGCTGACATAGTGGGGAGACGTCTGGGCATCAAGTTCTGCAGCGAGAAGATTTAGCTGGACCCGGTGGTATGTACCATCTTAATTACATAAGGAAAGACTATAGAGTAGACGTCACCTGTAGTCACTGATATCATTGTGTAGTGTCCTGACTGTCCCATCAGAGCTGTAGTCACTTGTAAGTTTTGCAGTAATGATGGGTGAAACAACAACTCCCAGCATCTCCTCACCACTACTTAGGTCATACTGGGAGCTGTAGTTTTAAATGGTAAAAAATTCTTTAGCACTTTCCCATTCTGTGGTAATTGGTATATTTGATTATTATACTATATACATTTAAAAATATTGTAAGTTCCTTAAGCAACACCTTATTTGCTGTCCGCCAATGCAAAATTCTCTAATAGTGTCCCTCCCGAGACTAGGCTCTGGATCCGCCCCTGCTGTACACACACCACTCAATCCCTCCAGGGCACCTGTACAGGAACTTGTCACATTCTGCTCCTGCTGCTGAATGCTGCTGCCCAGTCCCGCCTTCTCTCGCATCTCTTTACAGGTCACATGATAAGAGGTCATGTGATCTGTTCTTCTTCTTTCTCGGCAACGACACTACAGGATTCAATTGTACAGTCAGATGGTACAGTGCCCCCATAAATATTTTAAGCCCCCATAGGTAGGTGTAGGCTCCTATATTGCCACCATAGGTAGAGGTAGGCCCCCATAGGTAGGTGTAGGCCCCCATTGGTAGATGTAGGTCACCATATTGACCCCATAGGTAGATGTAGGCTCCCATAGGTAGGTGTAGGCCTCCATTGGTAGATGTAGGTCCCCATATTGACCCCATAGGTAGATGTAGGCTCCCATAGGTAGATGTAGGCCCCCATAGGTTGGTGTAGGCCCGCATAGGTAGGTGTAGGTCCCCATATTGCCCCAATAGGTAGGTGTAGGCCCCCACATTGCCCCTATACGTAGGTGCAGGCCCTCATAGGTAGATGTAGGCCCCATACTACATATTGCCCCCATAGGTATGTGTAGGCCCCCATAGGTAGATGTAGGCCCCCATACTACATATTGCCCCCATAGGTAGATGTAGGCCCTCATAGGTAGATGTAGGCCCCCATAAGTTGGTGTAGGCCCCCATAGGTAGGTGTAGCTCTCCATATTGCCCCTATAGGTAGGTGTAGGCCCCCACATTGCCCCCCATACGTAGGTGTAGGCTCCCATATTGCCCCCATAGGTAGGTGCAGGCCCTTATAGGTAGATATAGGCCCCAAACTACATATTGCCCCCATAGGTATGTGTAGGCCCCCATAGATAGATGTAGGCCCCCATACCACATATTGCCCCCATAGGTAGGTTTAGGCCTCCATAGGTAGCTGTAGGCCCCCATAGGTAGGTTTAGGACCCCCTATTGCCCCTTAGGTAGATGTAGGCCTTCATATTGCCCTTAAAAGTAGATGTAGGCCCCCATATTGCCCCCATAAGTAGATGTAGGTCCCCACATTGCCTCCATAGGTATATGTAGGCCCCCAAACTACATATTGCCCCCATAGGTAGGTATAGGCCCCCATAGGTAGGTGTAGGCCCCCATATTGTCCCATAGGTAGGTGTAGGCCACCATAGGTAGATGTAGGCCTTCATATTGCCCCCAAAAGTAGATGTAGGCCCCCATATTGCCCCCATAAGTAGATCTAGTCCCCTATAAGTAGATGTAGGCCCCCATTAGTAGATGTAGGCCCTCATAAGTAGATATAGGCCCCCATACTGCCCCCATAAGTAGATGTAGGCCCCTATAAGTAGGTGTAGGCCCCCATATTGCCCCCATAAGTAGATATAGGCCCCCATATTATATAGTTACATATATAGTTACATATATAGTTAGTATGGTTGAAAAAAGACATACGTCCATCAAGTCCAACCAGGGAATTGAAGGGAAGGGTGTAAGGGGATAAGGGGAAGGGATGTAGTTTTATAATTCTGCATAAGCATTAAAGGGGTAGTCCAGTGGTGAAAAACTTATCCCCTATCCTAAGGATAGGGGATAAGTTTGAGATTGGGGGGGGTCCGACCGCTGGGGCCCCCTGCGATCTCTCTGTACGGGGCCCCGGCTCTCCGCCGAGATAGCGGGTGTCGACCCCCGCACGAGGCGGCGGCCGACACGCCCCCTCAATACATCTCTATGGCAGAGCCGGAGATTGCCGAAGGCAGCGCTTCGGCTCTGCCATAGAGTTGTATTGAGGGGGCGTGTCGGCCGCCGCCTCGTGCGGAGGTCAACACGCCCCCTTCCAGCGGGCTGTCGGGGCTCCGTACAGGAGATCGCGGGGGGCCCCAGGGGTCGGACCCCCCGCGATCTGCAACTTATCCCCTATCCTTAGGATAGGGGATAAGTTGCTCACCACTGAATCACCACTGGACTACTCCTTTAATGTTATTTTGTTCCAGGAATGTATCTAACCCTGTTTTAAAGCTGTTAATTGTTCCTGCTGTGACCAGTTCCTGAGGTAGACCGTTCCATAAATTCACAGTCCTCACGGTAAAGAAGGCGTGTCGCCCCTTTAGACTAAACCTTTTCTTCTCCAGACGGAGGGAGTGCCCCCTCGTCCTTTGGGGGGGTTTAACCTGGAACAGTTTTTCTCCATATTTTTTGTATGGGCCATTAATATACTTATATACGTTTATCATATCCCCCCTTAAACGTCTCTTCTCAAGACTAAACAGTTGTAACTCCTTTAATCGCTCCTCATAGCTAAGATGTTCCATGCCCCATATTAGTTTAGTCGCGCGTCTCTGCACCCTTTCCAACTCCGCAGTGTCCCTTTTATGAACAGGTGACCAAAACTGAACAGCATATTCCAGGTGAGGCCGTACCAATGCTTTATAAAGGGGGAGTATTATGTCCCTGTCCCTTGAGTCCATGCCTCTTTTGATACATGACAATATCCTGCCGGCTTTGGAAGCAGCAGCCTGACATTGCATGCTATTCTGTAGTCTGTGATCTACAAGTACACCCAGATCCTTCTCTACCAGTGACTCTGCCAGTTTAATCCCCCCTAAGACATACGACGCATGCAGGTTATTAGTACCCAGATGCATAACTTTACATTTATCCACATTGAACCTCATTTGCCAAGTGGATGCCCAGACACTTAGTCTATCCAAGTCATCTTGTAACTTATGCACATCCTCTATAGACTGTACCGTGCTACAAAGCTTGGTGTCATCTGCAAAGATAGAAACAGAGCTGTTAATACCATCCTCTATATCATTGATAAATAAATTATACAACAGCGGGCCCAGTACTGAACCTTGGGGTACACCACTAATAACCGGGGACCAATCAGAGTACGAATCATTGACCACCACTCTCTGGGTACGATCCATGAGCCAGTGTTCAATCCAGTTACAAACTAAAGTTTCCAAGCCCAAGGACCTTAACTTACCTGTCAGACGTCTATGAGGGACAGTATCAAACGCTTTAGCAAAATCCAGAAACACTATATCCACAGCCATTCCTCTGTCAAGGCTTCTCACCTCTTCATAAAAGCAAATTAGATTGGTTTGACAACTTCTATCCTTAGTAAACCCATGCTGGCTATCACTTATAATACTATTATCCCCTATGTATTCCTGTATGTAATCCGATATAAGTCCTTCAAACAATTTACCCACAATGCACGTTAGACTTACCGGTCTATAATTGCCTGGCGAAGACCTAGAGCCCTTCTTGAAGATTGGTACCACATTAGCCTTGCGCCAGTCCCTTGGCACAATACCAGACACCAGAGAATCTCTAAATATCATGAACAGGGGTACAGATATTACTGAACTTACCTCTCTAAGAACTCTTGGGTGCAATCCATCTGGCCCTGGAGATTTGCTTACATTTACTTTACTTAACTTACCTTGTACCATCTCTACATTAAGCCAGTTCAGTACATTACATGATGTGTTACCAGCACTGACCTGGCCAATGTCAGCTCCTTCTTCCATAGTATATACAGAACTAAAGAACCCATTCAGTAGCTCCGCCTTCTCTTGATCGCCCGTGACAACCTCCCCATTATCATTATTAAGGGGTCCTACATGCTCTGTCCTTGTTTTTTTTGTATTTATATATCTAAAAAAATATTTAGGATTAGTTTTGCTTTCTTTGGCCACCTGTCTCTCATTTTGAATTTTTGCTGTTTTTATTACATTTTTACAGATTTTATTAAGCTCCTTGTATTGCCCCCATAAGTAGATGTAGGCTTCCATATTGCCCACATAAGTAGATGTAGGCCCCCATAAGTAGATGTAGGCCCCGATATTGCCTCCATAGGTAGATGTAGGCCGCCATATTGCCCCCATAAGTAGATGTAGGTCCCAATATTGCCCCCATAGGTAGATGTAGGTCCCCAGTGCCACCATTGGTAGATGAAGGCTCCCAGTGCCCCCACTGTTAGGTGTAAGCCCACAGTGCCCCCAAAGTTAGGTGTAGGCCCCCTATGCCCCCACAAACATACTGCCTCCAGCCATGTACAAAATATGGCTGCAGGCAATATGTCTGTGTACTGAACCGCCTCTGTGCTCCAATCTCACTACTCCTTTGGTCCTGGACCTATGGGCTATAGCAGCAGGTCCCTGGACTGGAGGAGCAGTGAAGGCAGCGTGCTATGCCGGTATAATTACTTGGCCGGCTGCCTGTCTTCCTGATCCGCGGTGTTCCTTCTGCCCAGGCTCACACAGGTACGCCAGTGACGTGCCTCCGTGCACCACCTCCTGGCAGCCTCCGGTCATTTAAAGTGGCCGCATGCTCGGCCCATGGCAGAAGACTGGGACATACCTGCATCCACCTGACTCCTTCTCCTCTCCCTTCCCTCCGCAATCCCAACTTTGCCTGTAGTCTCACTTTTTAAATTGGAAATGCGGGCAAAACTGGGGGGGGGGGGGGGAGATTCCTTAATTAGCGGTCCCCCCACATGATTTCCTGGGGAGGGGGGGAGGGGATGTGTCCCCCCCGATTCTTGTGCCCATGTCTACTTGAATTCATAATAAAAATAAAAGATGGTTAAATAAACCCTAATCCAACTCCATTTGGGAGGGTCAGAGTTTTTATCTAAAGTCCCATGCAAGTCCATGGGACTTCCGGTACCTTACACCACAAGCTCCTCATCTCTGGGTAAATGTGTCAGTCTGGCTATCAAGCCACACACCCTCCCCAAGCCACACACCCTTCCCAAGCCACACACCCTCCCCAAGCCACACACCCTCCCCAGGCCACACACCCTCCTCAAGCCACACACCCACCCCAAGCCACACACCCTGCAAACCCCCTTCTATTTTTGCCTTACATTGTTTTCATCACAGCTCAGCCCCACCTGTAAGGAGATGTAAGGACGGGATACGAGGTTAGGATACAAGGATTTAATATAAGGTCGCTGTATGAGGACGGGATATGAGTATGAGATATGAGGAATGGATACAAGGTATATGAGTATGAGATACAGGATATGAGGATGAGATATGATGTTGGGATATGAGGACAGGATACAAGGACGGGATATTAGGACGGGGTAGGAGGATGGGATATGAGGACAGGATATGAGGACGAGATAGGAGGATGGGAAATGAGGAGGGGATATGAGGAGGGGATATGAGGACAGGATATGAAGGTGGGATATGAGGACAGGACATGAGGTAAGGACATGAGGACGGGAAATAAGGACAGGAAATGAGGACGGGATGAGAGGACGGGATATGAGGATGGGAAATGAGGACAGGATATGACGATGGGATATGAGGATGGGATATGAGGAGGGGATATGAGGGAGGGATATGAGGATGGGAAATGAGAACAGGATATGAGGATGGGAAATGAGGACAGGATATGATACTGTTGGGCTATATACATCAGCTTCCCTGTGCTGTACCCACTGCCCTGGCAGCTTTATTTATGCATAGAAACATATATATATATATAATCGTAGTAATATGCAGCACACTGTTGACCCTGCAACAGTTCTGTGCGGTTCTGCCTTGGTCACATACTGTGGGTACCCCGATTTACTCGGGTAGTCCCACAATTCTCACCCTTACCCTCAATAGCAGGAGGATTGCTGTGCTCACATCCCCATTGTATGCAACTGTGTGTGACTCCAGATACATTCCCCATTCATGTCTATACAACTATCTTTCTCTACATAAACCTGATGCCCCAGTTTGCGTCATACATATGCTACTTCTCTGACCGTTATCATTGATTTTCATGGATACTGGGATTAACAAGCCTTGTTACTAAGCAACACCAAGCTTAGCGTCGCGTACATCGCGATCCTCTATACATCGGAAGTGACGTACCGGATGTTGTTCTCCGCTGACAGCGCGAATGGCGCTGACTCTGGCGTTCCACGAGATTCACGGCGTGAGGCTATGGACACCGTGGCTGGACCCGGGAGGCAATCTACACGTATATTTCACAGTAAGCAGCACACTATATGCTACACACCCTGGGAGGGATTGTAATATTGAATATATGTCATACTCTGTTGCGATGTTTGTGATTCAAAGTATGATCATGTCTTTCTCAATGTTTGTTTATTTATGTTAATACACTTTTGATGTCACTAATTGATGAAGGGCGGTGTGTATATAAGCCCGTTTGTATCACTCATTGTCACTTGAGAATGCTGGCGTGAGGCCGGCGAAACGTCGCTTTTGTACCTCATGGAATAAAAAAGCACTTTGCACTTGATTTTGGTGTGCTGCATATTACTACGATTATCATTAAGGAACCAGTGGACCGTGGCTCCAGCATGCGTGCACCCTACCTACATCTCTTCAATTACCTCGATGTGCTGCTTATTTTGGGATTTTGTTACAAGGGAGACAAGCGAGCACTCTACTTCAAGTTGGCAATTACTTCTACAACTACTATGGATCAAGCATCTAGTTCGAATGTCCATGATGTATTTTCCTACACAAGGGAGGACGCTGACCGCATCCTGGGGAGTAGACCGAATAATGCTTCATTTTTACATCATCCTTCTACTATTGACCTAAGGCGTATGTATGAGACAGAGACAAAGAAATTACTCTCAGTTCAATTGCATTTGTCTACTATGACCGAATATTTCCGTACACAAAGAATTCCTAGAGGTATGAGAATCCAACCGAAAGCAAATTCATTCACCTCCGATATGGACTTTAAAAACAAATATGAAGCTATTTCCAATAAATATTCTTTGGACATGATACTGCTTAATATTGAATTTCTGCAGCGTGATTTAACAACTATACAGAAGAAAGTGGATGAGTTGGAGATTACCCTTAAATCCTCTATGCCAGAGGATGAATACAAAAAATTATTTGATAAACAACAAGAATTCCTTGCTAAACAAAAGAATCAAATAGAAGAAACAAAGAGACACAAGTGGTTCAGGGACAGCCAAGATTATGAGAATGGTAAAATTTATATCTGGGACAATCTATATAGTGCATCTAGAAGAGGCCAAAGGAGAGGCAACACCTCTGAGGATCTAGAAGTCACTTCGGAGCCGACTAAAATGAGAGCATCAGGATCATCATCCAAACAAGCTACTACGGTGCCTTTTTTAGCGACAAGGCCGTCCGATGGGGACGGCAAAGAAGAGGAGGGAGAAAACACCACAGATCCCGGAAGAACCCGAGCCCAGAGAACCAAGACTGGTGCAACAAAGTCCTCACATCAGAAGAAGAAGTAGATGCCACAGACACACGTACAGTGGTAAATATCTCTTCACATATTCTTACAGACTCTCAATTGTCATTACTATCCAAGGGACTTGGTTTTTGCCCTAATGTAAAAAATGATTGGTTTCAACTTGAACTTGTTATAGCTTCCTTTATTCGTAGATTGAGGCTTAGGGTGTGGTTCTCTGGTCGGGGTCCGGAGTCACCTGGTGGTGATGGTTTACCACCTCAGGTGTCAACGGATGGCGATATACAGAGAGACACGCCCTTCGAATTCAATAATTACGATTTACCTACTGTGAGTGAATTTCAGCCTAATGTCGATTCACATGCCATATGTATGTTTACAGAGTGTCTAAAAAAAGAATTGGAACATATTAAATCTGTGCAAACTAAATTGAAACATCCTAATTTACTACATGGCGAACTTTTGGCCATGCAGGAACTTGTCCATGACCACAACCTCATCATTAAGCCGGCAGACAAGGGCGGTGGGGTTGTGGTCATGGACAAGAGTATGTATTTGCGGGAAGCAAGGAGACAGTTAGAAGACCAGTCAGTGTATTGTATTCTACCTAGAGATCCAAAATGGGCGATGGTCCATACTATAGAAATTATAGCACAGCAAGCCCTTGACAGGCACATAATTGATAAAAAATTGCATGATTTTCTAATACCATCAAATCCTGTTACACCGGTGTTATACCTCCTGCCCAAGATACATAAATGCCTGGAGAATCCTCCAGGCAGACCTATTGTCTCGGGCAGGGGGTCACTTTCTAACAACATTTCCATTTTCCTTGACAAAGTGTTGAGACCTCTAGCCATCCAGGCCAAATCCTATCTGCAGGACACGAGTGATTTTCTAACCAAAATCTCTAAGGTCCACATACCAGACAATGCCTTAATAGCATCCTTTGATATAGTATCCTTGTATACATCTATACAACATTCCAGGGGTGTCCTTGCAGTTAGAGAAGGCTTGGTGGCTTTAAATATGGATTCCATCAAAATTGATTTCATCTTGGAACTACTTACATTTGTACTACACAATAATTACTTTACGTTTGATGATAAATTTTATATCCAATGCCGTGGGACTGCCATGGGCAGCAACATGGCACCAACCTATGCCAACATAGTCATGTCAGATTTTGAGGAACGGCACGTATATATATCCCACCACTCCAGGTATATCCTGGGGTGGTGGAGATATATCGATGATATTTTTCTAGTTTGGAGCGGTGGTACAGCTGAACTCTTAGAGTTTCAACAATATCTTAACAATATAGATGCAGATTTACAATTTACATTGACGCATTCTAATGAAAAAATTCATTTTTTGGATACTGAGGTCACCATTTCTAACAACAAACTGTCAACAGATATCTACACTAAACCAACAGACTGCAATACATTACTTAGATACGATTCATCACATCCAAGATCTATGATCAAATCACTTCCATACAGTCAATTTATCCGGGCAGGTCGAATTACTGACACGGCAGACAAATTCAACAGAGCATGTGACAAGATGGCAAGACAATTCCTACACAGAGGCTATCCGGCTGTAATCATTAATCATCAGAGACATAAAGCCAGCACATTACAATCCACCAACTTCCATTCTAAGAAAAATAACAATATGCAACGCATTCCATTCATTTCCACCTATAGTGAGCACTCTAATGTCATAGCCAAAATTGTGAGGAAACACTGGCACTTGATAAAGGACAGCTATCCACAAATTCATGATTTTCAGAACCCCCCTCTAATGTCATATAGAAGGGCCAGAAATCTTAGAGATCATTTAGTCAAATCAGATACATCTAGATACAGTGGATCTATTCAGAAATATCTCACTACACAATCAAAAGGCTGTTTCCCATGTAGACACTGTGTCAATTGTAAATATATTCATAAAGGAAATACATTCATCCATCCATCCACACATCAACAATATCCGATCAAATATTTTCTCACATGTGACAGTGACCACATTATTTATATTCTGTGGTGTCCATGTGACCTAATATATGTGGGGGAAACAAGGAGAGATCTTAAAACCAGACTTAATCAACACCGCTATTCTATTAGAAAGGGTAGAAGGGACTTGCCTGTCTCCAACCATTTTATAGAAATGGGTCATAAAGAATCTGACTTGAGATGTATGGTGGTCGATCACATTCCGCCGCCTAACAGGGGTGGTGATAGAATCACCATGCTCAAAAAACGTGAACTGAGATGGATCTTTGATCTAAACTGTCTCAAACCCAATGGGTTAAATATTGAATTCATTGTTTCTCCTAAAATGATGAAGTAATTTGATGGTCTAGCCCCGGCTGGGGTATAACGTACCTCCCTTTGTGGGGTGATTTGTGATATAATTTCTATTTCTGAATTGGTTTTTATATTTTATTCTTAATTATGTATTCTCTTTTTATTTAGGTTGCTCTCTGTCTGGGTGACAGCCACGGTGCCGAGCCAGAACACGGCGTCAATACATCCTCCGTCACCATTAGAAACATTCTGCTTAGTCTCGGACATTATCCAGACATTACATGGGGTAATGAGACTGTGGGTCAGTGTGCATGGATCGATGTGTGGGGGAAAATTGAGCGCTTCCACCAGCAACAATAGGGGGGGTGAATTTGTGCACTATAGGACAGACCCTGCAACAGTTCTGTGCGGTTCTGCCTTGGTCACATACTGTGGGTACCCCGATTTACTCGGGTAGTCCCACAATTCTCACCCTTACCCTCAATAGCAGGAGGATTGCTGTGCTCACATCCCCATTGTATGCAACTGTGTGTGACTCCAGATACATTCCCCATTCATGTCTATACAACTATCTTTCTCTACATAAACCTGATGCCCCAGTTTGCGTCATACATATGCTACTTCTCTGACCGTTATCATTGATTTTCATGGATACTGGGATTAACAAGCCTTGTTACTAAGCAACACCAAGCTTAGCGTCGCGTACATCGCGATCCTCTATACATCGGAAGTGACGTACCGGATGTTGTTCTCCGCTGACAGCGCGAATGGCGCTGACTCTGGCGTTCCACGAGATTCACGGCGTGAGGCTATGGACACCGTGGCTGGACCCGGGAGGCAATCTACACGTATATTTCACAGTAAGCAGCACACTATATGCTACACACCCTGGGAGGGATTGTAATATTGAATATATGTCATACTCTGTTGCGATGTTTGTGATTCAAAGTATGATCATGTCTTTCTCAATGTTTGTTTATTTATGTTAATACACTTTTGATGTCACTAATTGATGAAGGGCGGTGTGTATATAAGCCCGTTTGTATCACTCATTGTCACTTGAGAATGCTGGCGTGAGGCCGGCGAAACGTCGCTTTTGTACCTCATGGAATAAAAAAGCACTTTGCACTTGATTTTGGTGTGCTGCATATTACTAAGATTATCATTAAGGAACCAGTGGACCGTGGCTCCAGCATGCGTGCACCCTACCTACATCTCTTCAATTACCTCGATGTGCTGCTTATTTTGGGATTTTTATATATATATATATATATATATATATATATATATATATATATATATATATATATAGTAGCCAGGGCAGTGGGTACAGCACAGGGAAGCTGATGTATATAGTCCCGCAGTATTATGTCCCTTTTCTCACTGGCCTATACCGGCCTATACATGGGGACCAAAAAAGTGTAAAAAAAAATATATATATATATATATATATATATATATACATTTAAAAAAAGGAATAAATGTGATTTACCCCTTGCCTAATAAAAGTTTGAATCACCCTTTGTTCCCATTTTTTAAATGAAATAATGTAAGGAAAACCCTAGACATAAACCCTAAACATATGTGGTAGCGCCACTTGCCCAAATGTCTGAACTAATAAAATATAATAATTAAATTGCACACTGAAAGGCGAAAGCATGAAAAAATATCAAAGTCCAGAAGTGCGTATTTTTGGTCACTTCATAAACTAAAAAAAAAACAGAACTATCAAAAAGTGCCATCAAAATAAAAATGGTCCTGACAAAAACATCAGATCACAGCACAAAAAATAAGCCCTCATATAGCCCCGTATGCGGAAGAATAAAAGGGTTATAGGGGTGAGAAGAGGACACTTTAAAGCATACTCATTTATATGCCCCCTGTCATGTGCCACTCACTTATAATGCCCCCTGTCTTGTGTCCCTTACTTATAATGTGCTTCAACTTATAATGCCCCCTGTCATGTGCCCCTTACTTATAATGCCCCCTGAGGGAGCAGGACGGGGGGCATTATATGTGAGGGGAACATTGCAGGGGCATTATATGTGAGGGGCACAGCACAGGGGGGGCATTATATGGTAGGGGCACAGGACAGAGGGCATTATTATTATTATGAGGGAGAACAGGACAGGTCATAGTTATATGTGGGGGCACAGGATGGGGCATTACTACTATATATGAGGGGCACAGAGTATAAGGAATTTCTGGGGTAGTATGGTTTTCATTAGCCACAATACATCACGGTATTGTATTCAGAGGGATATTTAGAGCATACAGTGTGTTGTAGTAATATATTCAGAGGTTACAGTGCGTGGCAGTATTATATTCAGGGGTACAGTGTGTGGCAGTATTATATTCAGTGGGTACAATGTGTGGCAGTATTATATTCAGGGGTACAGTGTGTGGCAGTATTATATTCAGGGGTACAGTGTGTGGCAGTATTATATTCAGGGGTACAGTGTTTGGCAGTATTATATTCAGTGGGTACAATGTTTGGCAGTATTATATTCAGTGGGTACAGTGTGTGGCAGTATTCTATTCAGTGGGTACAGTGTGTGGCAGTATTATTCAGTGGGTACAATTTGTGGCAGTATTATATTTAGAGGGTACAGTGTGTTGTAGTAATATATTCAGAGGTTACAGTGTGGCAGTATTATATTCAGGGGTACAGTGTGTGGCAATATTATATTCAGTGGGTACAATGTGTGGCAGTATTATTCAGTGGGTACAATTTGTGGCAGTATTATATTTAGAGGGTACAGTGTGTTGTAGTAATATATTCAGAGGTTACAGTGTGGCAGTATTATATTCAGGGGTACAGTGTGTGGCAGTATTATATTCAGTGGGTACAATGTGTGGCAGTATTATTCAGTGGGTACAATGTGTGGCAGTATTATTCAGTGGGTACAATTTGTGACAGTATTATATTTAGAGGGTTCAGTGTGTGGCAGTATTATATTTAGAGGGTACAGTGTGTGGCAGTATTATATTTAGAGGGTACAGTGTGTGGCAGTATTAAATTCAGAGGGTACAGTGTGTAAGAATTATATTCAGAGGGTGTGTGCCAGTATTATATTCAAAGGATACAGTGTCAGGAAGGTTTATAATAATTATTGTTTTTATATAGAGGATCAGAATGCGCTGACATAGTGGGGAGACGTCTGGGCATCAAGTTCTGCAGCGAGAAGATTTATCTGGACCCGGTGGTATGTACCATCTGAATTAGATAAGGAAAGACTATAGAGTAGACGTCAACTGTAGTCACTGATATCATTGTGTAGTGTCCTGACTGTCCCATCAGAGCTGTAGTCACTTGTAAGTTTTGCAGTAATGATGGGTGAAACAACAACTCCCAGCATCTCCTCACCACTACTTAGGTCATACTGGGAGCTGTAGTTTTAAATGGTAAAAAATTCTTTAGCACTTTCCCATTCTGTGGTAATTGGTATATTTGATTGTTATACTATATACATTTAAAAATATTGTAAGTTCCTTAAGCAACACCTTATTTGCTGTCCGCCAACGCAAAATTCTCTAATAGTGTCCCTCCCGAGACTAGGCTCTGGATCCGCCCCTGCTGTACACACACCACTCAATCCCTCCAGGGCACCTGTACAGGAACTTGTCACATTCTGCTCCTGCTGCTGAATGCTGCTGCCCAGTCCCGCCTTCTCTCGCATCTCTTTACAGGTCACATGATAAGAGGTCATGTGATCTGTTCTTCTTCTTTCTCGGCAACGACACTACAGGATTCAATTGTACAGTCAGATGGTACAGTGCCCCCATAAATATTTTAAGCCCCCATAGGTAGGTGTAGGCTCCTATATTGCCACCATAGGTAGAGGTAGGCCCCCATAGGTAGGTGTAGGCCCCCATTGGTAGATGTAGGTCCCCATATTGACCCCATAGGTAGATGTAGGCTCCCATAGGTAGGTGTAGGCCTCCATCGGTAGATGTAGGTCCCCATATTGACCCCATAGGTAGATGTAGGCTCCCATAGGTAGATGTAGGCCCCCATAGGTTGGTGTAGGCCCGCATAGGTAGGTGTAGGTCCCCATATTGCCCCAATAGGTAGGTGTAGGCCCCCACATTGCCCCTATACGTAGGTGCAGGCCCTCATAGGTAGATGTAGGCCCCATACTACATATTGCCCCCATAGGTATGTGTAGGCCCCCATAGGTAGATGTAGGCCCCCATACTACATATTGCCCCCATAGGTAGATGTAGGCCCTCATAGGTAGATGTAGGCCCCCATAAGTTGGTGTAGGCCCCCATAGGTAGGTGTAGCTCTCCATATTGCCCCTATAGGTAGGTGTAGGCCCCCACATTGCCCCCCATACGTAGGTGTAGGCTCCCATATTGCCCCCATAGGTAGGTGCAGGCCCTTATAGGTAGATATAGGCCCCAAACTACATATTGCCCCCATAGGTATGTGTAGGCCCCCATAGATAGATGTAGGCCCCCATACCACATATTGCCCCCATAGGTAGGTTTAGGCCTCCATAGGTAGCTGTAGGCCCCCATAGGTAGGTTTAGGACCCCCTATTGCCCCTTAGGTAGATGTAGGCCTTCATATTGCCCTTAAAAGTAGATGTAGGCCCCCATATTGCCCCCATAAGTAGATGTAGGTCCCCACATTGCCTCCATAGGTATATGTAGGCCCCCAAACTACATATTGCCCCCATAGGTAGGTATAGGCCCCCATAGGTAGGTGTAGGCCCCCATATTGTCCCATAGGTAGGTGTAGGCCACCATAGGTAGATGTAGGCCTTCATATTGCCCCCAAAAGTAGATGTAGGCCCCCATATTGCCCCCATAAGTAGATCTAGTCCCCTATAAGTAGATGTAGGCCCCCATTAGTAGATGTAGGCCCTCATAAGTAGATATAGGCCCCCATACTGCCACCATAAGTAGATGTAGGCCCCCATAAGTAGGTGTAGGCCCCCATATTGCCCCCATAAGTAGATATAGGCCCCCATATTATATAGTTACATATATAGTTACATATATAGTTAGTATGGTTGAAAAAAGACATACGTCCATCAAGTCCAACCAGGGAATTGAAGGGAAGGGTGTAAGGGGATAAGGGGAAGGGATGTAGTTTTATAATTCTGCATAAGCATTAATGTTATTTTGTTCCAGGAATGTATCTAACCCTGTTTTAAAGCTGTTAATTGTTCCTGCTGTGACCAGTTCCTGAGGTAGACCGTTCCATAAATTCACAGTCCTCACGGTAAAGAAGGCGTGTCGCCCCTTTAGACTAAACCTTTTCTTCTCCAGACGGAGGGAGTGCCCCCTCGTCCTTTGGGGGGGTTTAACCTGGAACAGTTTTTCTCCATATTTTTTGTATGGGCCATTTATATACTTATATACGTTTATCATATCCCCCCTTAAACGTCTCTTCTCAAGACTAAACAATTGTAACTCCTTTAATCGCTCCTCATAGCTAAGATGTTCCATGCCCCATATTAGTTTAGTCGCGCGTCTCTGCACCCTTTCCAACTCCGCAGTGTCCCTTTTATGAACAGGTGACCAAAACTGAACAGCATATTCCAGGTGAGGCCGTACCAATGCTTTATAAAGGGGGAGTATTATGTCCCTGTCCCTTGAGTCCATGCCTCTTTTGATACATGACAATATCCTGCCGGCTTTGGAAGCAGCAGCCTGACATTGCATGCTATTCTGTAGTCTGTGATCTACAAGTACACCCAGATCCTTCTCTACCAGTGACTCTGACAGTTTAATCCCCCCTAAGACATACGATGCATGCAGGTTATTAGTATCCAGATGCATAACTTTACATTTATCCACATTGAACCTCATTTGCCAAGTGGATGCCCAGACACTTAGTCTATCCAAGTCATCTTGTAACTTATGCACATCCTCTATAGACTGTACCGTGCTACAAAGCTTGGTGTCATCTGCAAAGATAGAAACAGAGCTGTTAATACCATCCTCTATATCATTGATAAATAAATTAAACAGCAGCGGGCCCAGTACTGAACCTTGGGGTACACCACTAATAACCGGGGACCAATCAGAGTATGAATCATTGACCACCACTCTCTGGGTACGATCCATGAGCCAGTGTTCAATCCAGTTACAAACTAAAGTTTCCAAGCCCAAGGACCTTAACTTACCTGTCAGACGTCTGTGAGGGACAGTATCAAATGCTTTAGCAAAATCCAGAAACACTATATCCACAGCCATTCCTCTATATACAGAGCCCCCCTCTATATACACAGCCCCCCTCTATATCCACAGCCATTCCTCTGTCAAGGCTTCTACTCACCTCTTCATAAAAGCAAATTAGATTGGTTTGACAACTTCTATCCTTAGTAAACCCATGCTGGCTATCACTTATAATACTATTATCCCCTATGTATTCCTGTATGTAATCCCTTATAAGTCCTTCAAACAATTTACCCACAATGCACGTTAGACTTACCGGTCTATAATTGCCTGGCGAAGACCTAGAGCCCTTCTTGAAGATTGGTACCACATTAGCCTTGCGCCAGTCCCTTGGCACAATACCAGACACCAGAGAATCTCTAAATATCATGAACAAGGGTACAGATATTACTGAACTTACCTCTCTAAGAACTCTTGGGTGTAGTCCATCCGGCCCTGGGGATTTGCTTACATTTACTTTACTTAACTTACCTTGTACCATCTCTACATTAAGCCAGTTCAGTATATTACATGATGTGTTACCAGCACTGACCTGTCCAATGTCAGCTCCTTCTTCCATAGTATATACAGAACTAAAGAACCCATTCAGTAGCTCCGCCTTCTCTTGATCGCCCGTGACAACCTCCCCATTATCATTATTAAGGGGTCCTACATGCTCTGTCCTTGGTTTTTTTGTATTTATATATCTAAAAAAATATTTAGGATTAGTTTTGCTTTCTTTGGCCACCTGTCTCTCGTTTTGAATTTTTGCTGTTTTTATTACATTTTTACAGATTTTATTAAGCTCCTTGTATTGCCCCCATAAGTAGATGTAGGCTTCCATATTGCCCACATAAGTAGATGTAGGCCCCCATAAGTAGATGTAGGCCCCCATATTGCCTCCATAGGTAGATGTAGGCCGCCATATTGCCCCCATAAGTAGATGTAGGCCCCAATATTGCCCCCATAGGTAGATGTAGGTCCCCAGTGCCACCATTGGTAGATGAAGGCTCCCAGTGCCCCCACTGTTAGGTGTAAGCCCACAGTGCCCCCAAAGTTAGGTGTAGGCCCCCTATGCCCCCACAAACATACTGCCTCCAGCCATGTACAAAATATGGCTGCAGGCAATATGTCTGTGTACTGAACCGCCTCTGTGCTCCAATCTCACTGCTCCTTTGGTCCTGGACCTATGGGCTATAGCAGCAGGTCCCTGGACTGGAGGAGCAGTGAAGGCAGCGTGCTATGCCGGTATAATTACTTGGCCGGCTGCCTGTCTTCCTGATCCGCGGTGTTCCTTCTGCCCAGGCTCACACAGGTACGCCAGTGACGTGCCTCCGTGCACCACCTCCTGGCAGCCTCCGGTCATTTAAAGTGGCCGCATGCTCGGCCCATGGCAGAAGACTGGGACATACCTGCATCCACCTGACTCCTTCTCCTCTCCCTTCCCTCCGCAATCCCAACTTTGCCTGTAGTCTCACTTTTTAAATTGGAAATGCGGGCAAAACTGGGGGGGGGAGGGGGGAGATTCCTTAATTAGCGGTCCCCCCACATGATTTCCTGGGGAGGGGGGGAGGGGATGTGTCCCCCCCGATTCTTGTGCCCATGTCTACTTGAATTCATAATAAAAATAAAAGATGGTTAAATAAACCCTAATCCAACTCCATTTGGGAGGGTCAGAGTTTTTATCTAAAGTCCCATGCAAGTCCATGGGACTTCCGGTACCTTACACCACAAGCTCCTCATCTCTGGGTAAATGTGTCAGTCTGGCTATCAAGCCACACACCCTCCCCAAGCCACACACCCTTCCCAAGTCACACACCCTCCCCAAGCCACACACCCTCCCCAGGCCACACACCCTCCTCAAGCCACGCACCCACCCCAAGCCACACACCCTGCAAACCCCATTCTATTTTTGCCTTACATTGTTTTCATCACAGCTCAGCCCCACCTGAAGCTGGATTATGCGGAGGAGATGTAAGGACGGGATACGAGGTTAGGATACAAGGATTTAATATAAGGTCGCTGTATGAGGACGGGATATGAGTATGAGATATGAGGAATGGATACAAGGTATATGAGTATGAGATACAGGATATGAGGATGAGATATGATGTTGGGATATGAGGACAGGATACAAGGACGGGATATTAGGACGGGGTAGGAGGATGGGATATGAGGACAGGATATGAGGACGAGATAGGAGGATGGGAAATGAGGAGGGGATATGAGGAGGGGATATGAGGACAGGATATGAAGGTGGGATATGAGGACAGGACATGAGGTAAGGACATGAGGACGGGAAATAAGGACAGGAAATGAGGACGGGATGAGAGGACGGGATATGAGGATGGGAAATGAGGACAGGATATGATGACGGGATATGAGGATGGGATATGAGGAGGGGATATGAGGGAGGGATATGAGGATGGGAAATGAGAACAGGATATGAGGATGGGAAATGAGGACAGGATATGAGGATGGGATATGAGGACGGGATATGAGGATGGGAAATGAGGACAGGATATGAGGACGGGATATGAGGATGGGATATGAGGACGAGATATGAGGGAGGGATATGAGGACGAGATATGAGGACGAGATATGAGGATGGGATATGAGGAGGGGATATGAGGATGGGAAATGAGGACAGGATATGAGGACGGGATATGAGGACGAGATATGAAGGTGGGATATGAGGATGGGATATGAGGATGGGATATGAGGATGGGATATGAGGACGGGATATGAGGATGGGATATGAGGATGGGAAATGAGGACAGGATATGAGGACGGGATATGAGGACGGGATATGAGGATGGGATATGAGGAGGGGATATGAGGATGGGAAATGAGGACAGGATATGAGGACGGGATATGAGGACGAGATATGAAGGTGGGATATGAGGAAGGGATATGAGGACGGGAAATGAGGACGAGATATGAAGGTGGGATATGAGGACGGGATATGAGGACGGGAAATGAGGACAGGACATGAGGAAGGGATATGAGGACGGGATATGAGGATGGGAAATGAGGACGAGATGTGAAGGTGGGATATGAGGACGGGATATGAGGACGGGATATGAGGATGGGAAATGAGGATGAGGTATGAGGACAGGACATGAGGACGGGATATGAGGTCGGGGTATGAGGATGGGGTATGAGGATGGGAAACAGCTGGAGCAGTACTGTCATAGTTTTATTTTTCATGTTTAACCTTCATCACAAAGTGGATACT
The DNA here is from genome assembly GCF_029499605.1 of Hyla sarda. Taxonomy (NCBI): domain Eukaryota; kingdom Metazoa; phylum Chordata; class Amphibia; order Anura; family Hylidae; genus Hyla; species Hyla sarda. The sequence goes on along the minus strand of NC_079192.1, from coordinate 21,339,272 downwards.
TCCAGGTACTATGGCTGTTTGATGTATTCTCATATTTTATTTAAAAGAAGCGGTATTCCGCGAAAAGTACATGGAGGTGTCTGGCAGGGGTCCCCACATAACACGGAGGATGTTTACCAAAGGTAATTTATATTATTGTTAGTAATATAATTATGATGGTATATTATTGTGGTATGGTTTCTGTTTCATCACATAGGAGGATATCATTTTTATTGGGACTTGGTTATACTGGATTATGATTATACTGCACACAGTTTATTCTCCATGTATATACTTCCATCTTTACCTTGTATGTGGGGATTTTCTCCCATTTATTTGGGGATGTATGTTTTTTAAGGGTTAGGGATTGTCCTTATTTTTTTTTGTTCATAACAAAGAGATTATCTTCATATGCATTGGTGTTGATATTTCAGTTGGTGAGGTAGCTTTGTAGGCTATGTCTTATGTCATACGTCAGGTTTTGTGAAAACTTCCCCAAGTACTTCTGGTGCAGTTAGAGTCTTGTTCATTATGTATACAACAGTGACACCCGCTGGCCATGAGGAGAAGGAGCAAGTATTTGGTAAAAAAAAACAAAAAAAACAACAAAGTGGTGCATTATCATTATGATTATTATTATTAGTTATTGTGATTGATCAAGTGACTTCCAGTTTAATATATATATATATACACACACAGTGGGGCAAGAAATTTAGAACCCCCCCCCCATAAAATCACATTGTCTGATTTTCACACACTGTTGCTGGTATTTTGGCCCATTCCTCCATGCAGATCTCCTCTAGAGCAGTGATGGTTTGGGGCTGTTGCTGGGGAACACGGACTTTCAACTCCCTCCAAAGGTTTGTTTCTATGGGGTTGAGATCTGGAGACTGGCTAAGCCACTCCAGGACCTTGAAATGCTGCTTACGAAGCATTGCCCATGCGTTGTGTTTGGGATCATTGTCATGCTGAATGACCCAGCCATGTTTCATCTTCAATGGCCTTGCTGATGGAAGGAGGTTTTCACTCAAAATCTCACGATACATGGCCCCATTCATTCTTTTCTTTACACGGATCAGTCATCTTGGTCCCTTAGCAGAAAAACAGCCCCAAAGCATGATGTTTCCACCCCCATGCTTCACAGTAGGTATGGTGTTCTTTGGATGCAAATCAGTATTCTTTCTCCTCCAAACAAGACGAGTTGGTTTCATCTGACCTTATGACACTCTCCCTATCCTCTTCTGGATCATCCAAATGCTCTTTAGCAAACTTCAGACGGGCCCCGACATGTACTGGCTTAAGCAGGGGGATACGTCTGGCTCTGCATGATTTGAGTCCCTAGCGGCATAGGGTGTAACTGATGGTAGCATTTGTTATTTTGGTCCCAGCTCTCTGCAAGTCATTCACTAGGTCCCCATGTGATTCTGGGATTTTTGCTCACCATTCTTGTGATCATTTTGACACCACAGGGTGAGATCTTGCGTGGAGCCCCAGATCGAGGGAGATTATCAGTGGTCTTGTATGTCATTCATTTTCTAATAATTGCTCCCACAGTTGATTTCTTCACACCAAGCTGCTTGCCTATTGCAGATTCAGTCTTCCCAGCCTGGTGCAGGTCTACAATTTTGTTTCTGGTGTCCTTCGACAGCTCTTTGGTTTTGGCCATAGTGGAGTTGGGACTGTGACTGTTTGAGGTTGTGGACAGGTGTCTTTTATACTGATAACAAGTTCAATCAGGTGCCATTAATACAGGTAACGAGTGGAGGACAGAGGAGACTCTTACAGAAGAAGTTACAGGTCTGTGAGAGCCAGAAATCTTACTTGTTTGTAGTTGACCAAATACTTATTTTCCACCATAATTTGCAAATAAATTCTTTAAAAATCAAATAATGTGATTTTATGGATTTTTGTTTTCTCATTATGTCTCTCATAGTTGAGGTATACCTATGATGAAAATTACAGGCCTCTGTGGGAGACCTTGCACAATTTCTGGCTGACTAAATACTTTTTTTTGCAAAACCCCAACTCCCAGCATGCCCAGACAGTCTGTGAGTTGTAGTTTTGCAACAGCTGGAGGCACACTACTTGGACATTACTGTGTTCAAACGGTTTCCAAACAGTGTACCTCCAGCTGTTGCAAAACTACAAATTGCAGCATGCCTCAACAGCCTTTGGCTGGAGGTACACTAGTTGGGAAACACTGCCATAAGGGACACCATACATTTTTCCCTAATTTTATTTTACAACTAGCAGTCATTGAACCCATTTTTTTGGCTTCTCACTTTCTTCATCTCTAGAAATAGATGAGCTTTCAAAAAGTTCGAACTTTGGAAAATTCTGAGTTCGTTGCGAGAAAACTCACGCAGTCCAGCAGTTAAGTTAACTTTCATCATTCCCAGATAGCCCATAAGGAGAGCACCCTAAATCTACTAACCCATTTCTCATGCTTTTTTTTTTCAGTTTTAGATCCATGTATGCAGAGGACTATGTTCGAATCGGTGGACTAGTGGACTACAACGATGACCAGCATTATTATTTAGTTTAAAAAAAATGGTTAACTAGGGCTGCGGGGGGAGTGTTTTTTTTGTAAAAAAAATTCCCCATGTGTTGGGTTTTTTATTTGTAATTCTCAGGCTTACTAACGGAAGCCTGAAAAATAAAAAAATACAAGGAACCACACATATTTATTTAAAAAACAAGTAAATAAATTTAATAAAAGTTCCTTTCTCAGCCCGATACCTACAAAGCAGTAACAGCCTGATGTTACCAGGTCGGCAAAGCCCATTGTTGTTTGGCCATCTCCAGCCTAAATAACGCCAGCCTTTTACCCCCTAGGCCCAGGAGCGCCATTTTTGATGCTCCATGCCTGTTGGTACTGGCTCTTCCTGGTACTCCTGTGGAGGTGGGTATCGGGGTAATTGGGGGTTAGTGCTAGCTGTTTTTGTGGCTAATGCTAAGCCCTGGCTTAGTGATGGACTCCGTCTATAAGATGGCTTCCACTACTAAGCATGAAAAGTAAATTTTAAAAATACAACACAAGAAAAAGAAAAATGACTACAATAAAAGACTCCCTCATAGCCCGTGTTAACCATTTTATTTGAATTAAAAAAAAAACACTGGTCATGTATGTAGTCAGAATCAATTGCAAAGCTGGTCAGCAAAGACAACTCTGTCTTAACTCTCCGCAAGTACACAGCCTGGATTTTAGGCATTCTATATAATGACCGAGCAGGATTATACCTGTCTATCTTCTGAAGTCTGACGCATCATAGGATCCATACAACATATAGTGTAGCGGTAAAGTACAGGCAACTTAAAATTACAGTGCTCCCCAGTGGAGAGCTACAAACTATGGACTTCAGGCACCACTCAGGCACAGCAATCCCTTATCCAGAGCCAGAGAATGTTAAACTGATTATGCAGTAACATAAAAGGGTGGAAAAGTCTCCACAATTGAGCTGCTGATAGGATATGGGGGACATAGCCGCTTCCAGATGTAGTGCAATCAAGAAATGGTGAGCTGCTAGTAGTAGACAAGGCTGTGATGGCCGAGTGGTTAAGGCGTTGGACTCGAAATCCAATGGGGTTTCCCCGCACAGGTTCAAATCCTGTTCACAGCGCAAATGGGCAAGTTTTTTTTTCCAATACATTTTTTCCCCTATGTAAATAGAAAAAAGATAAATGAAATTAAAATAGTAATAGTAGGAAAAAAAAATTAATATAGCGCCCTGCTAAAATACCAAATGCAACCAAGACAACAAGTGGAAAAAAAAAGCAAATACTTTTTCCCCCCCAATAACATAAAAACCTTAATATAATTAATTAAATACATGAATTGTTAATTGTTCAGACCCAATGTACCAGGTATTTGGCTTTCAAAAAATACAAAATAAATGTTTGTAAAAAAAAAAAAAAAACATAAGGAACGGCTGATATTCAAACTCAAGTTCTCCTGATTATTAGGTAGGCACGTTAAGCAACTAAGCCACAGCACATCTTGGTAGGTAACAATATCGTGCAGACCCCAAGAGGGGATGAACTCATCAGTTATGGAGCATAGCCTAATACAACCCATAAATGGCCGGGAGGGACCTGCTTCAACCAATCATTTGCTTTCCCTTAGGGCAGGGGAAAGTGTTGAGCCTGTAGCTAAGGGAGTCCGTCAAGCAAAGGGGGAACATTTCCACACTACACCAGCTCATGCCTGAATTTCAGTGCTGCACGACCTCCACAGGATTCTACACGGCACCAAACACTAAGTCACACGTGCCCCGAGTCCTAAACACCTCCTTTAGTATCTGAAGCTACCTTAGGAATGCTGGACAGTGTTGTTCACCAACAACCAGGGGGAATTTTCTGGGCATGTGACGTGACAGCAAAATAGGTTAAAAGGAAGCGGTTAAATTAAAACACAATATGTCCACTTTATGTTGGCATCATAAAATGGACATACTTTTGCTTTTTGAAAAAATTAGAGGGCTTCAAAGTAGAGCAGCAATTTTCAAAAATGTCATGAAAATTGCTAAATCTGAAGGGACAGATGTTACAGAACTACAACTCCCAGCATGCCTGGGCAGTCGAGGCATGCTGAGAGTTGTAGTTTGGCAACATCTGGAGGGCTACTGTTTGGGCACCACTGTAACAGTGGTCTCCAAACTGTGACCCTCCAGATGTTGCAAAACTACAACTCCCAGAATGCCCAGACAGCCTTTGGCTCTCTGGGCATGCTGGGAGTCGCAGTTTGGCCCCCCTAGTGGTTGCCACAGTAAAGATCGATTTACTTTCACTTTCAATTTCCCCCCCCCCCCTGTCGATTCCCTACCTGATCAGGATCCTGCAGGCTCCAGCAAAGATCCCAGGTCCCCAGGCATCTTCTCCTGCAGTTACGGCCTCCATCTTCTTTCCAGAGCCCCTCGACATCCAGGGGATGGCAACCCCCTGTCCTGCACAACCATTGGTCAGAACTCCGTTCTGAGTAATGGCAGGGGATAGGAGTAGATCGCAGCTTTGCGACCTCACTCCTATCCTTTAATCTGATCGGGGCTGTTGCTGACAACTCCGATCAGCCCTATTTTCCGGGTGATCGGGTCACCAGAGACCTGATCAGCCCGGAATTGGAGAAAATCGCATGTCTGAATTGACATGCGATTTTCTACGATCGCCGACATGGGGGGGGGTCTCAGGACCCCCCTGGGCGATGTGCCAGGGTGCCTGCTGAATGATTTCAGCAGGGATCCGGCTCCGGTCCCCAACCGGCTAGCGGTGGGGACCGGATTTCCCACGGGCGTATGGATACGGCCTCGGTCCTGAAGAGGTTAAACATTTTCTAAAAAAAAAAAAAAAAAGAAAAAAACAAACAAATGCTTTTCCATGTATTCCACGAGACGGGTCATTGACCTCATAAATCTCATGCACTGAAGCTCACACAGGTCACTGTACGAGAACCAGCTTTAACAAAAGACCTTCCCCATGGCTGTGCCCTGTAATAGAGAACCAGACACAACTAGCCTAACTCTATCTCAAGGAATCCTCAAAACTTTACTTTTCAGATATTGTTTTATGCGCTGAGGGCGAGGAATCTGGTGAGAGCAAGATTACCCGAACTCAATAGTGAGGGGATGTATAAGTAATTTAACAAAAGCCTTTCACTTCCACCCTCTGTACCTGCCCTATCTCTTCCTTCAGGTTAAATTGTAAGAAATATGTAAAGAGTTATGTGATGACCAAGTGGACAAGAAATCCAATGAGATCCCCCTTTACACCTTCAAATCCTGTTCTCCATAGAATATTTCATGGGAGACATCCAAGAGATATATCTACTGAACTTTATACGTATAAAACCTAAAAAATAACACTGTGTGTTTTCCTGACAGCATATCCGTTTCCTCCTTCATACTCCGGAAACCTCAGGTCTGACCTTTCAATAGGCAACTGTAATAGACAGTGACAAAGAGCCCAAACCAAAAGCTCAGTAGGCAATCAGAAACATAATCCAACAATCAATCCTAAAGCCCTAAACTGAAGGACCCAGTAGACATGGGACACACTGGAGAAATCAGAGACATCAGAGACATCAGAGACATCAGAGGTACAAAACTGAGATGGCTGAGTGGTTAAGGCATTAGATTTGAAAACCAATAGGGTCTCCCTGTACAGGTTCAAATCCTATTCACAGCGTACTGTTCTAGAAGGAGCAAGGAATGAGACAATGTAGTGAACAGTCAGGTAAACCTTTTCATTTATGAAACATGCAAGGCAAGCTAAAAGAAAGTAAACCCTACACGTTTCAATCCTTGATAAATCCTGTCACATAATCCAAGAAATAGAACAAAAGAGTTATACTCTCTGCCTCCCAGGAGCCGTGCCCTGTAAAAGAGAACCGCACACAACTAGCCATTAATTTGAGATTCACCAGAAATTAAAGGAGTGAAGGTAGGGAAGCAAGAACGTAAAATAGGACTTTTCGACGATGAAGTCCTTATTGCACTTTTTTCACCGGTTCAGTCCCTTTCAGCAGTAATACAAATAATACAAGACTTTAGCTGAGTAAGCCAGTGGCGTAGCTATAGAGGTCGCAGGGGTCGCAATTGTGACCGGGCCCCATAACCTGGGGGGCTGCTTTACTATGCAGCTGCAGCAACAAGTCCGCCACTCGGGCCCAGGCCCGTCGCTGCCAGCAATCTTAATTTTTTTTCAATTACCTGAGCGCCGGCCCTTTAGAAATCAGCGCAGAGTCAGGGGCATGATGGGAGGCCAGGGGCTGATGGGAGTAGACGTGCTCCGCGGAGGTACGCACGCACGTCAGCTCAAAGCCCCTGAAGCTTCCCTACCTCTGACCCTGTGTTATCGATATCAGGCAGGTGCAGTCGCCCGCCCACCCCACATCGCAGCAGTGAGAAGGTGAGGAAAAATGCGACGGGCTGCCGGATGGGGGTGCTGGGACCTGGGGGTGATAAATTCATGAGGAGATCGTGGATGGGTGTGTGTGTATATATTAGTTATTCATTGATGAGGAGTCTGAGGATGGGGTGACTGATGAGGAGACTGGGGGTGTGAGGGTTATTCATTGATGAGCCGGGGAGGGGGGGGGGAGGTTGATGAGGAGACCATGGATGGTGGGGATACCTAACAATGAGGAGACTGAGGATGGGGAGCTGGGGGGATTGACTGAGGATGGGATGCTGGGGGGGGGGGTTGGACTGGGTGGCAGTGTGTGGGGTGATAAGGAGACTGAGGATGGGGTATGGGAGGGGGGTTGGACTGGGTGGTGGTGTATGAGGTGATGAGGAGACTGAGGATGGGGTATGGGGGGGCTGGGTGGTAGTGTATGAGGTGATGAGGAGACTGAGGAGGGGGTATGGGGGGCTGGGTGGTGGTGTATGCGGTGATGAGGAGACTGAGGATGGGGTACGGGGGGGCTGGGTGGTGGTGTATGAGGTGATAAGGACACTGAGGATGTGGTACTGGAGGGGGCTGGGTGGTGGTGTATGAGGTGATGAGGAGACTGAGGATGGGATGCTGGGGGGGGGGGGGTTGGACTGGGTGGCAGTGTATGAGGTGATGAGGAGACTGAGGATGGGGTACTGGGGGGGGCTGGGTGGTGGTGTATGTGGTGGTGATGAGGAGACTGAGGATGGGGTATGGGGGGGCTGGGTGGTAGTGTATGAGGTGATGAGGAGACTGAGGATGGGGTACTGGGTGGTAGTGTATGAGGTCATGAGGAGACTGAGGATGGGGTACTGGGGGGGCTGGGTGGTGGTGTATGAGGTGATGAGGAGACTGAGGATGGGGTACTGGGGGTGATGGGTGGCGGTGTATGAGGTGATGAGACTGAGGATGGTGTATGGGGGGGCTGGGTGGTGGTGTATGAGGTGATGAGGAGACTGAGAATGGGGTATGTGGGGGCTGGGTGGTGGTGTATGAGGTGATGAGGAGACTGAGGATGGGGAACAGTGTGAGGCAGTGTTATATTTGGAGGGTACAGTTTGTGGCAGTATTTTACTCAGGGCTTACAGTGAGTAGCAGAATTATATTCAGGGGGTACAGTGTGTAGCAATAATATATTTAGAGGGTACAGTGTGTAGCAATAATATATTTAGAGGGTACAGTGTATAGCAATAATATATTTAGAGGGTACAGTGTATGCCAGTGTTATATTCAGGGGTAACAGTTTGTGGCAATATTTTACTCAGGGGTTACAGTGTGTAGCAGAATTATATTCAGGGGGTACCGTGTGTAGCAATAATATATTTAGAGGGTACAGTGTATAGCAATAATATATTTAGAGGGTACAGTGGGTGGTAGTATTATATTTAGGGGTACATTGTATAGCAATAATATATTTAGAGGGTACAGTGTATGGCAGTGTTATATTCAGGGGTTACAGTTTGTGGCAATATTTTACTCAGGGGTTACAGTGTGTAGCAGAATTATATTCAGGGGGTACAGTGTAGCAGAATTATATTCAGGGGGTACAGTGTGTACCAATAATATATTTAGAGGGTACAGTGTGTCGTAGTATTCAAGGGGTACAGTGGTTGGCAGTATTATATTCAGCGGGTGCAGTTTCTGGCAGTATTATATTCAGGGGACACAGTATTTGGCAGGATTATAATGATTAATGTCTTTATATAGAGAATGAGGATCTGCTGACAAGCTGAGGAATCAATGATATCCGGGAGTCAGACTCTGCAGAGAAGATGGAGCTGGAAGAAGACCTGGTGCCCGGACAAGATGAGAAAGAGAAGACAACAGAGAAGATGTCACTCAGGTCACTGATATCACTTTGTGTTCTGTCTGACCCAATTGGTGGTTCTCCAGCTGTTGCAAAACAACAACTTCCATAATGCCTGAGGATCTCCAGACAGGATGGGAATTGTAGCTTTATAACAGCTGGAGAGCCACTTGAACCAAGGTGATTGGTGGGGGTCTAAGCAGTCGGACTCCCACCATAAAAATGGGCTGCTTATTTTAAAATGCCTGGGCTTATTTTTGTCCCCAGTCCGGCCCTGCCTGTAAGTCATTCTTATCTTTGTGCGGTCGAGGCCGGGTGAGGAGTTCGTCAGGGATTGGGGAAGCGGGTCGTCGAGGGGTAGGGGGGCCCAGGACAATTTTTTGCATCGGGGCCCTGTGATTTCTAGCTACGCCCCTGGAGTAAGCGATTATAAATTGAATGATTCAAAATCTTTAATTCTTCCCATTGCAATAGAAGATAAAATATGTTCCACATTAACTTCATTATATCCTATTATCTGGTCTCCGGGGGGAATAAAATATCTAAATATCTATCGGCTAAATGCTCCTCTTCTAATTTCTAACATAGCTAATGATATTAAACAATTTTCTAATTTTTCACCATCATGGTTGGGTAGAATGGCAGTTGTCAAATCATTTCTCCTCCCTAAAATTCTGTATATATTTGGAATTTGTCCATTAGGTCTCCTGGTTCTTGCAATCCCTTCTCCTAAGATATGTTTGGCAGAGGAAAACCTCAAGAGTGTCTTCCAAAATTCTATGCCTACCCATTAAATTAGGGGGAATGGGGTTCCCAGACCTCTTGGCGTACTATAGAGATATTCATCTGATTCAGGTGAAACAGTGGTGGACCCAGGAATTAGAACCTCAATGGGTATTGATGGAGAAATCTGTTTTGGGGGTCACTTCCTTACGACATGCACTCTTGAAATCGGCTCTGACCAAATCTCTTTATGTCACCTATTGTCCAACCATTCAAGCAAGTCTGTCTAGTTGGGAGCACGCTCTATCTTCGGGTCTTCTAAACCCAATTTCTTATTCATCTACTCCTCTGCTTGGTTTAAAGTCTTTACTACCAACTGTAGATTTTTCGACATGGGTAAAAGCGGGTGCAACCGGTTTACAGGATGTGAGTGACGGTAACTCAGTCTTATCCTTTCAGGAGATTAGGAATAAATATCGTATCCCCACATGTGATTTCTTTAAATATTTACAACTGAGGCACTTTTTAACATCAGTGGTTTGACCAAGACCACCAGGATATGCACAAAACTTTGACCAAGAGTAAAGGATAAAAAAAGGGATATCTAAAACATACTTTCACCTCATGGAGTTGTGTAACCCAAACGCAAGAATCCTTTAAGTCTAAATGGGAAAAGGACTTGGGAACACAAATATTAGTTGATCAATGGTCGTCACTATACACTCTTCCATTCCATCTAGTTGCGCTAATCATTGAGAGTCTTTGCGCAAATTAATGTATAGATGGTATCAAACCCCTCACTTAATATCACTCATGTATCCACAGTCTTCGCCATTATGCTGGGGATGTGGCTTAGATAGAGGAACTTTTTTACACATTCGGTGGGGATGCATTTTTATTAAACCATTCTGGACAGGAATCTGTGTGTTACGTTATGCACTCCGGCCACAAACGTTGGCCGTGAGCGCATGGTCCCCTTACCTGCTGCTGCTGACGGGGCTGGGACTCACATCATGGGTCGCGCCTGCTTGCGAGCCCCAGTCCATCACTCTCCTGGCGTTTCTCCTGCCTCAGCCTCTCTGCTCCGGTGCGCGTATCCCTGTCCCCTAGGGCACGAGCTTTAAGATTTAAAGGGCCAGTATGCTCAATAGTGAAATCCACCTGTGGCTCATTTATAAATTCCTACACCCTCCTCAGTTCCCTGATGGATCTTTGTTGCCTTTTGCCTTTGAGAAAGCATTTTTCTATATTGCCTTGCCCTTTATCAGATCTCTTGCTCTTCTGACTTGACCTTGCTCATCTGCTGCCTGCCTACTGAACTTGACTACGCTACTGTGCCGCCTGCCCTGACCTTCTGCTATCCAGACTATGTGCTGCCTTCTCCCTCCTGTGCCTCGCATCTACTCAGCCACCAATGTGGTTGAGCCATGCCAGGGGTAGCGACCTGGCTGCCGCCTGCCGAAGCAAGTCCATCCCGCTTTGCGACGGGCTCTGGTGAAAACCAGCGGCACCTTAGACTCTGCTCCCTGGTACGGTCCCAGTCATCTGCCACACAGGTCCAGCAGACTGACATTCACCGGTGTTCCTGTCTTCAGAAACGTGAGTGTCACACTATGATTTTCTTCAAATTACTCTTTTATCTCATTTCTTTTGGGGGCAAGGATTGGCATTATTATCTTTAGAACTGATTTCTAAATTTACAATATCTAGCAGAACCATCATGTTTCATGTACTAACTAATGCCCGCTTTCAAGTAGCATCATTATGGAGGTCGAAAGACACCCCAGATATTTCCACTGTTATCTCTAGAACCCATTACTCCTACACAATGGAAGGTTTAATAGCAAAGCGAGAGGGTACTAGTGATAGATTTCAGAAGACATGGCAGAAATGGAAAGTCTAGGAAAAACAACAAACAACATACGATACTTTATATAGATGGAAGAAAACATTTATTTATTTATTAATTAGTAACGATTATTTTTGATTTACTATCTTCTTTTTTTTTGCTCTCTTTTCCCTCGTTTTCCTTTACTATACAGGAAACACTTTATATATTGGCACAGTTCGGTTGGCTGGAGGTGGATCCTCTGTGCCAGAGAGGGATTGGCGTGGACCGTGCTGGTGGACCGGTTCTAAGTTGCTACTGGTATTCACCAGAGCCCGCCGCAAAGCGGGATGGTCTTGCAGCGGCAGTAGCAACCAGGTCGTATCCACCAGCAACGGCTCAACCTCTCTGACTGCTGAAGATAGGCGCGGTACAAGGGAGTAGACAAGAGCAAGGTCGGACGTAGCAGAAGGTCAGGGCAGGCAGCAAGGATCGTAGTCAGGGGCAACGGCAGGAGGTCTGGAACACAGGCTAGGAACACACAAGGAAACGCTTTCACTGGCACAATGGCAACAAGATCCGGCGAGGGAGTGCAGGGGAAGTGAGGTATAAATAGGGAGTGCACAGGTGAACACACTAATTAAGCCAGCTGCGCCAATCAGTGGCGCAGTGGCCCTTTAAATTGCAGAGACCCGCCGGGACAAGACCGACGGAGAGCGAGTCAGGTACGGGAGCCGGGATGCGCATCGCGAGCGGGTGCCTCCCGCATCGCGAATCGCATCCCGGCTGAGAGAGGTATTGCAGCGCACCCGGTCAGCAGGTCTGACCGGGGAGCTGCAAATGCGAGGATGTTGCGAGCGCTCCGGGGAGGAGCGGGGACCCGGAGCGCTCGGCGTAACAGTACCCCCCCCCTTGGGTCTCCCCCTCTTCTTGGAGCCTGAGAACCTGAGGACAAGACTTTTGTCTAGGATGTTGTCCTCAGGTTCCCAGGATCTCTCTTCTGGACCACAGCCTTCCCAATCCACCAAGAAATTTTTTTTCCCTCTGACCGTCTTGGAGGTCAGAATCTCCTTCACGGAGAAGACGTCAGAAGAACCGGAAACAGGAGTGGGAGAAACAAGTTTGGGAGAGAAGCGGTTAATGATGAGTGGTTTAAGGAGAGAGACATGGAAGGCATTGGGAATACGAAGAGAAGGAGGAAGAAGGAGTTTGTAAGAGACAGGGTTAATCTGGCACAAGACTTTGAAAGGACCAAGATAGCGTGGTCCCAGTTTGTAACTGGGGACACGAAAGCGGACATATTTAGCGGAGAGCCATACCTTGTCTCCGGGAGCAAAAATGGGGGGAGTTCTTCTTTTTTTATCAGCAAATCTTTTCATCCGGGATGAAGCCTGTAAAAGAGAATTTTGGGTCTCTCTCCATATGGTGGAAAGATCACGAGTCACTTCATCCACAGCGGGCAAACCAGAGGGCAAGGGAGTAGGGAGGGGGGGAAGAGGGTGACGGCCGTACACCACGAAAAATGGGGACTTGGCAGAAGATTCGGAGACTCTGAAGTTGTATGAGAATTCGGCCCATGGTAGAAGATCTGCCCAGTCATCCTGGCGGGAGGAAACAAAATGCCGTAAATAGTCACCCAGGACCTGATTAACTCTTTCTACTTGCCCATTGGATTGGGGATGATAAGAAGAAGAGAAGTTTAATTTGATCTTGAGCTGTTTACAGAGGGCCCTCCAGAATTTAGACACGAATTGGACGCCTCTATCTGAGACGATATGCGTGGGCAAACCGTGAAGGCGAAAAATGTGTACAAAAAATTGCTTTGCCAACTGAGGCGCTGAAGGAAGACCAGGAAGAGGAATAAAATGTGCCATCTTGGAAAATCAATCAACGACCACCCAAACAACTGTGTTGCCACGGGATGAGGGCAAGTCCGTAATAAAGTCCATACCAATCTGTGACCAAGGCTGTTCAGGAACAGGCAGAGGATGAAGGAGACCAGCAGGCTTCTGGCGAGGAGTCTTATCCCGGGCACAGACAGTACAGGCCTGCACAAAATCAATAACATCAGTCTCCAGAGTCGGCCACCAATAAAATCGAGAGATGAGTTGCAAGGATTTTTTGATGCCCACATGGCCTGCGAGGTGGGAGGAGTGTCCCCATTTGAGAATCCCGAGACGCTGGCGTGGAGAAACGAAGGTCTTCCCTGGAGGAGTTTGCCTGATGGAAGCTGGAGAAGTGGAGATCAGACAGTCCGGAGGAATGATGTGTTGCGGAGAGACCTCTACTTCAGAGGCATCAGAAGAACGAGAGAGGGCATCGGCCCTAATGTTCTTGTCAGCAGGGCGAAAATGGATTTCAAAGTTAAAACGGGCAAAGAACAACGACCACCTAGCCTGGCGAGGGTTCAGTCGTTGGGCAGACTGGAGGTAGGAGAGATTCTTGTGATCATTGTATATGATAACTGGAAATTTTGATCCCTCCAGCAGGTGCCTCCATTCCTCAAGCGCCAATTTAATGGCCAGTAGTTCTCGATCCCCGATGGAATAGTTTCTCTCCGCCGGGGAGAAGGTCCTAGAAAAAAAACCACAAGTCACAGCATGCCCGGAAGAATTTTTTTGTAGAACGACAGCTCCAGCTCCCACTGAGGAGGCATCTACCTCCAATAGGAAGGGTTTAGATGGGTCAGGTCTGGAGAGCACGGGAGCGGAAGAAAAGGCAGACTTGAGATGTTTAAATGCGTCTTCCGCTTGGGGGGACCAGGACTTGGGATTGGCATTTTTCTTGGTTAAAGCCACGATAGGAGCCACAATAGTGGAAAAGTGTGGAATAAACTGTCTGTAATAATTGGCGAACCCCAAAAAACGTTGGATAGCACGGAGTCCGGAGGGGCGTGGCCAATCTAAGACGGCAGAGAGTTTATCTGGGTCCATTTGTAGTCCCTGGCCAGAGACCAAGTATCCTAGGAAAGGAAGAGATTGACATTCAAAGAGACATTTCTCCATTTTGGCATAAAGTTGATTGTCACGAAGTCTCTGAAGAACCATGCGGACATGCTGGCGGTGTTCTTCTAAGTTGGCAGAAAAAATCAGAATATCGTCCAGATAAACCACAACACAGGAATATAGGAGATCACGAAAAATTTCATTAACAAAGTCTTGGAAGACGGCAGGGGCGTTGCATAGGCCAAAGGGCATGACCAGATACTCAAAGTGTCCATCTCTGGTGTTAAATGCGGTCTTCCATTCGTCCCCCTCCCTGATGCGGATGAGATTATAAGCACCTCTTAAGTCCAGTTTGGTAAAGATGTGGGCACCTTGTAAGCGATCAAAGAGTTCCGAGATAAGAGGTAAGGGGTGTCACGATGCCGGCTGGCAGGTAGTGGATCCTCTGTGCCAGAGAGGGATTGGCGTGGACCGTGCTAGAGGATCGGTTCTAAGTCACTACTGGTTTTCACCAGAGCCCGCCGCAAAGCGGGATGGTCTTGCTGCGGCGGTAGTGACCAGGTCGTATCCCCTAGCAACGGCTCAACCTCTCTGGCTGCTGAAGATAGGCGCGGTACAAGGGAGTAGACAGAAGCAAGGTCGGACGTAGCAGAAGGTCGGGGCAGGCAGCAAGGATCGTAGTCAGGGGCAACGGCAGAAGGTCTGGAATCACAGGCAAGGAACACACAAGGAACGCTTTCACTGGCACTAGGGCAACAAGATCCGGCGAGGGAGTGAAGGGGAAGTGAGGTGATATAGGGAAGTGCACAGGTGTAAACACTAATTGGAACCACTGCACCAATCAGCGGTGCAGTGGCCCTTTAAATCGCAAAGACCCGGCGCGCGCGCGCCCTAGGGAGCGGGGCCGCGCGCGCCGGGACAGAACTGACGGGGAGCGAGTAAGGTACGGGAGCCGGGGTGCGCATCGCGAGCGGGCGCTACCCGCATCGCGAATCGCATCCCGGCCGGAGGTGGGAACGCAGCGCCCCGGGTCCGTGGAACCGACCGGGGTGCTGCAGTGAGGGAAGTGTAGCGAGCGCTCCGGGGAGGAGCGGGGACCCGGAGCGCTCGGCGTAACAGTACCCCCCCCCTTGGGTCTCCCCCTCTTCTTGGGGCCTGAGAACCTGAGGATCAGACTTTTGTCCAGGATATTGTCCTCAGGTTCCCAGGACCTCTCTTCTGGACCACAACCCTCCCAATCCACTAAAAAAAAAGTTCTTCCCCTGACCTTTTTAGAGGCCAAAATCTCTTTGACAGAGAAGATGTCCGAGGAGCCGGAAACAGGAGTGGGAGGAACAGATTTAGGAGAAAAACGGTTGAGGATGAGAGGTTTAAGAAGAGAGACGTGAAAGGCATTAGGGATACGAAGAGAAGGAGGAAGAAGAAGTTTGTAAGAGACAGGATTAATTTGACACAAAACTTTAAAAGGACCAAGATAGCGTGGTCCCAACTTATAGCTCGGGACACGGAAACGGACATATTTAGCGGAGAGCCATACCTTGTCTCCAGGGGAAAAAATGGGAGGAGCTCTTCTTTTCTTATCTGCGAATCTCTTCATGCGAGAAGAAGCCTGTAAAAGAGAATTTTGGGTCTCTTTCCATATGGTGGAAAGATCACGAGAAATTTCATCCACAGCGGGCAGACCAGAGGGCAAGGGGGTAGGGAGGGGGGGAAGAGGGTGACGGCCGTACACCACGAAAAACGGAGATTTGGAGGAAGATTCAGAGATTCTGAAATTATACGAGAATTCGGCCCAAGGTAGAAGATCTGCCCAGTCATCCTGGCGGGAGGAAACAAAATGTCGTAAATAGTCACCCAAGATCTGGTTAATTCTCTCTACTTGTCCATTGGATTGAGGATGGTATGCAGAAGAAAAATTTAATTTAATCTTGAGTTGTTTACAGAGAGCCCTCCAGAATTTAGACACAAATTGGACGCCTCTATCCGAGACGATCTGTGTAGGCAACCCGTGAAGACGAAAAATGTGTACAAAAAATTGTTTAGCCAACTGAGGCGCTGAAGGAAGACCAGGAAGAGGGATGAAATGTGCCATTTTGGAGAATCGATCAACGACCACCCAAATAACAGTGTTGCCATGGGATGGGGGTAAGTCAGTAATAAAATCCATACCAATCAGAGACCAAGGTTGTTCGGGGACAGGTAGAGGATGAAGAAAACCAGCGGGCTTCTGGCGAGGAGTCTTATCCCGGGCACAGATAGTGCAGGCTCGCACAAAGTCCACCACATCAGTCTCTAGAGTCGGCCACCAATAGAAGCGAGAGATGAGTTGCACAGATTTCTTGATGCCCGCATGACCTGCGAGATGGGAGGAGTGACCCCATTTGAGGATCCCAAGGCGTTGGCGTGGAGAAACAAAGGTCTTTCCTGGAGGAGTTTGCCTGATGGAGGCTGGAGAAGTGGAAATCAGGCAGTCAGGAGGAATGATGTGTTGAGGAGAGAGTTCAATTTCAGAGGCATCTGAGGAACGAGAGAGAGCATCGGCCCTAATGTTTTTATCAGCAGGCCGAAAGTGAATTTCAAAATTAAATCGGGCAAAGAACAGAGACCACCTGGCCTGACGAGGATTCAGCCGTTGGGCAGACTGGAGGTAGGAGAGGTTCTTGTGATCGGTGTAAATAATAACTGGAAATCTTGATCCCTCCAGCAGATGCCTCCATTCCTCAAGTGCTAATTTAATGGCTAGAAGCTCTCGATCCCCGATGGAGTAGTTCCTCTCCGCCGGAGAGAAGGTCCTGGAAAAAAAACCACAAGTAACAGCATGCCCGGAAGAGTTTTTTTGTAGAAGGACAGCTCCAGCTCCCACTGAGGAGGCATCAACCTCCAATAGGAAGGGTTTAGATGGGTCAGGTCTGGAGAGCACGGGAGCCGAAGAAAAGGCAGACTTGAGTCGTTTAAAGGCGTCTTCCGCTTGAGGAGGCCAAGACTTGGGATCGGCATTTTTTTTTGTTAAAGCCACAATAGGAGCCACAATGGTAGAAAAATGTGGAATAAATTGCCTGTAATAATTGGCGAACCCCAAAAAACGTTGGATGGCACGGAGTCCGGAGGGGCGTGGCCAATCTAAGACGGCAGAGAGTTTATCTGGGTCCATTTGTAGTCCCTGGCCAGAGACCAAGTATCCTAGAAAAGGAAGAGATTGGCATTCAAACAGACATTTCTCTATTTTGGCATAGAGTTGATTATCACGAAGTCTCTGAAGAACCATACGGACATGCTGGCGGTGTTCTTCAAGATTGGCAGAAAAAATCAGGATATCGTCCAGATATACAACAACACAGGAGTATAGTAGATCACGAAAAATTTCATTAACAAAGTCTTGGAAGACGGCAGGGGCGTTGCATAGACCAAAGGGCATGACCAGATACTCAAAGTGTCCATCTCTGGTGTTAAATGCCGTTTTCCATTCATCCCCCTCTCTGATGCGGATGAGATTATAAGCACCTCTTAAGTCCAGTTTGGTAAAAATATGGGCACCTTGGAGACGATCAAAGAGTTCAGAGATGAGGGGTAGGGGGTAGCGGTTCTTAACCGTGATTTTATTAAGACCGCGGTAGTCAATGCAAGGACGTAGAGAGCCATCTTTTTTGGACACAAAGAAAAATCCGGCTCCGGCAGGAGAGGAGGATTTACGGATAAAGCCCTTTTTTAAATTTTCTTGGACGTATTCAGACATGGCAAGAGTCTCTGGGACGGACAGAGGATAGATTCTGCCCCGGGGTGGAGTAGTGCCCGGGAGGAGATCAATGGGACAATCATAAGGCCTGTGAGGAGGTAGAGTCTCAGCTTGTTTTTTGCAAAAAACGTCCGCAAAGTCCATATAGGCCTTAGGGAGACCGGTTACATGAGGAAGCACAGGGACACGGCAAGGTTTACTGGGAACCGGTTTTAAGCAGTCCTTGGAACAAGAGGGCCCCCAACTCTTGATCTCCCCAGTGGACCAATCCAGGATTGGGGAATGGAGTTGAAGCCAGGGAAGTCCAAGAAGGATTTCAGAAGTGCAATTGGGGAGGACCAACAGTTCAATCCTCTCGTGATGAGATCCGATGCACATTAGAAGGGGCTCCGTGCGGAAACGTATAGTACAGTCCAATCTTTCATTGTTTACACAATTGATGTAGAGGGGTCTGGCGAGACTGGTCACCGGGATGTTGAACCTGTTGACGAGAGAGGCTAAGATGAAATTTCCTGCAGATCCAGAGTCCAAGAAGGCCACAGCAGAGAAGGAGAAGGCAGAGGCAGACATCCGCACAGGCACAGTAAGACGTGGAGAAGCAGAGTAGACATCAAGGACTGTCTCACCTTTGTGCGGAGTCAGCGGACGTCTTTCCAGGCGGGGAGGACGGATAGGACAATCCTTCAGGAAGTGTTCGGTACTAGCACAGTACAGGCAGAGATTCTCCATGCGGCGTCGTGTCCTCTCTTGGGGTGTCAGGCGAGACCGGTCGACCTGCATAGCCTCCACGGCGGGAGGCACAGGAACAGATTGCAGGGGACCAGAGGAGAGAGGAGCCGGGGAGAAGAAACGCCTCGTGCGAACAGAGTCCATATCCTGGCGGAGCTCCTGACGCCGTTCGGAAAAACGCATGTCAATGCGAGTGGCAAGATGGATGAGTTCATGTAGGTTAGCAGGGATTTCTCGTGCGGCCAGAACATCTTTAATGTTGCTGGATAGGCCTTTTTTAAAGGTCGCGCAGAGTGCCTCATTATTCCAGGATAATTCTGAAGCAAGGGTACGGAACTGTACGGCATACTCGCCAACGGAAGAATTACCCTGGACCAGGTTCAACAGGGCAGTCTCAGCAGAAGAGGCTCGGGCAGGTTCCTCAAAGACACTTCGAATTTCCGAGAAGAAGGAGTGTACAGAGGCAGTGACGGGGTCATTGCGGTCCCAGAGCGGTGTGGCCCAAGCCAGGGCTTTTCCAGACAGCAGGCTGACTACGAAAGCCACCTTAGACCTTTCAGTGGGGAACTGGTCCGACATCATCTCCAAGTGTAATGAACATTGGGAAAGAAAGCCACGGCAAAACTTAGAGTCCCCATCAAATTTATCCGGCAAGGATAGTCGTATTCCAGAAGCGGCCACTCGCTGCGGAGGAGGTACAGGAGCTGGCGGAGGAGATGATTGCTGGAGCTGTGGTAGTAACTGTTGTAGCATAACAGTCAGTTGAGACAGCTGTTGGCCTTGTTGCGCAATCTGTTGTGACTGCTGGGCGACCACCGTGGTGAGGTCAGCGACAACTGGCAGAGGAACTTCAGCGGGATCCATGGCCGGATCTACTGTCACGATGCCGGCTGGCAGGTAGTGGATCCTCTGTGCCAGAGAGGGATTGGCGTGGACCGTGCTAGAGGATCGGTTCTAAGTCACTACTGGTTTTCACCAGAGCCCGCCGCAAAGCGGGATGGTCTTGCTGCGGCGGTAGTGACCAGGTCGTATCCCCTAGCAACGGCTCAACCTCTCTGGCTGCTGAAGATAGGCGCGGTACAAGGGAGTAGACAGAAGCAAGGTCGGACGTAGCAGAAGGTCGGGGCAGGCAGCAAGGATCGTAGTCAGGGGCAACGGCAGAAGGTCTGGAATCACAGGCAAGGAACACACAAGGAACGCTTTCACTGGCACTAGGGCAACAAGATCCGGCGAGGGAGTGAAGGGGAAGTGAGGTGATATAGGGAAGTGCACAGGTGTAAACACTAATTGGAACCACTGCACCAATCAGCGGTGCAGTGGCCCTTTAAATCGCAAAGACCCGGCGCGCGCGCGCCCTAGGGAGCGGGGCCGCGCGCGCCGGGACAGAACTGACGGGGAGCGAGTAAGGTACGGGAGCCGGGGTGCGCATCGCGAGCGGGCGCTACCCGCATCGCGAATCGCATCCCGGCCGGAGGTGGGAACGCAGCGCCCCGGGTCCGTGGAACCGACCGGGGTGCTGCAGTGAGGGAAGTGTAGCGAGCGCTCCGGGGAGGAGCGGGGACCCGGAGCGCTCGGCGTAACAAGGGGTAGCGGTTTTTTACCGTGATTTTATTAAGTCCGCGGTAATCAATACAAGGACGTAGGGAGCCATCTTTTTTGGATACAAAAAAAAATCCAGCTCCGGCAGGAGAGGAGGACTTGCGGATAAACCCCTTTTTTAAATTCTCCTGGATGTACTCCGACATGGCAAGAGTCTCTGGAGCAGACAGAGGATAGATTCTGCCCCGGGGTGGGGTAGTACCCGGGAGGAGGTCAATAGGACAGTCATAAGGCCTGTGAGGAGGCAAAGTCTCAGCTTGCTTTTTGCAAAAAACGTCAGAATAGTCCATATAAGCCTAAGGAAGACCGGATACAGGGGGAACCACAGGGTCACGGCAAGGAGTACACCGATTTAAGACAGTCCTTGTGACAAGAAGTACCCCAGTTCTTGATTTCTCCTGTGGACCAATCAAGGGTTGGGGAATGGCGTTGAAGCCACGGTAATCCAAGAAGAATTTCAGAAGTGCAGTTGGAGAGGACCAAAAATTAAATTTTTTCGTGATGAGGTCCGATGCACATTAGGATAGGTTCCGTGCGGTAACGCACGGTACAGTCCAATCTTTCATTGTTAACAGAATTGATGTAGAGGGGTCTGGCGAGACTGGTCACCGGGATGTTGAACCTGTTGATGAGAGAGGCCAAAATAAAATTTCCTGCAGATCCGGAATCCAAGAAGGCCGTAGCAGAGAAGGAGAAGGTAGAGGAAGATATCCGCACAGGCACAGTAAGGCGTGGAGAAGCAGAGTAGACATCAAGAACTGTCTCATCTTTGTGCGGAGTCAGCATACGTCTTTCCAGGCGAGGAGGACGGATAGGACAATCCTTCAAGAAATGTTCGGTACCAGCACAGTACAGGCATAGGTTCTCCATGCGGCGTCGTGTCCTCTCTTGAGGTGTCAAGCGAGACCGGTCAACTTGCATAGCCTCCACGGCGGGAGGCACAGGAACGGATTGCAGAGGACCAGAGGAGAGAGGAGCCGGGGAGAGAAACCGCCTCGTGCGAACAAAGTCCATATCCTGGCGGAGCTCCTGACGCCTTTCGGAAAAACGCATGTCAATGCGGGTGGCAAGATGAATAAGTTCATGCAGGTTAGCAGGAATTTCTCGTGCGGCCAGCACATCTTTAATGTTGCTGGATAGGCCTTTTTTAAAGGTCGCGCAGAGGGCCTCATTATTCCAGGATAATTCGGAGGCAAGAGTACGGAATTGGATGGCGTACTCGCCAACAGAAGAATTACCCTGGACCAGGTTCAGCAGGGCAGTCTCAGCAGAAGAGGCTCGGGCAGGTTCCTCAAAGACACTTCGGATCTCCGTGAAGAAGGAGTGTACAGAGGCAGTGACGGGGTCATTGCGGTCCCAGAGCGGTGTGGCCCATGACAGAGCTTTCCCAGACAGAAGGCTGACTACGAAAGCCACCTTAGACCTTTCAGTTGGAAACTGGTCCGACATCATCTCCAAGTGCAGGGAACATTGCGAAAGAAAGCCACGGCAAAACTTAGAGTCCCCATCAAATTTATCCGGCAAGGATAATCGTAAGCCGGAAGCGGCCACTCGCTGCGGTGGAGGTGCAGGAGCTGGCGGAGGAGATTGTTGCTGGAGCTGTGGTAATAGCTGCTGTAGCATCACGGTCAGTTGAGACAGCTGGTGACCTTGTTGCGCTATCTGTTGCGACTGCTGGGCGACCACCGTGGTGAGGTCGGCGACAACTGGCAGTGGGACTTCAGCGGGATCCATGGCCGGATCTACTGTCACGACTCGGCTGGCTGGAGGTGGATCCTCTGTGCCAGAGAGGGATTGGCGTGGACCGTGCTGGTGGACCGGTTCTAAGTTGCTACTGGTATTCACCAGAGCCCGCCGCAAAGCGGGATGGTCTTGCAGCGGCGGTAGCAACCAGGTCGTATCCACCAGCAACGGCTCAACCTCTCTGACTGCTGAAGATAGGCGCGGTACAAGGGAGAAGACAAGAGCAAGGTCGGACGTAGCAGAAGGTCAGGGCAGGCAGCAAGGATCGTAGTCAGGGGCAACGGCATGAGGTCTGGAACACAGGCTAGGAACACACAAGGGAACGCTTTCACTGGCACAATGGCAACAAGAATCCGGCGAGGGAGTGCAGGGGAAGTGAGGTATAAGTAGGGAGTGCACAGGTGAGAATACTGATTAGGCCTGCTGCGCCAATCAGTGGCGCAGCGGCCCTTTAAATGGCAGAGACCCGGCGCGCGCGCGCCCTAAGGAGCGGGGCCGCGCGCGCCGGGACAACACAGACGGGGAACGGGTCAGGTACGGGAGCCGAGATGCGCATCGCGAGCGGGCGCGTCCCGCATCGCGAATCGCATCCCGGCTGGGAGTAATATCGCAGCGCACCCGGTCAGCAGGTCTGACCGGGGCGCTGCGAATGAGAGAACGCTGCGAGCGCTCCGGGGAGGAGCGGGGACCCGGAGCGCTCGGCGTAACACTAAAGTGCAAAAACAGAAAAACCCTGAGTCCTTAAGGGGTTAAGGACCCAGGACATACCTGTACACCCGTAGGATATCGATCAGCAGGCACAGAGCGCAAATGCCCCGTGGGGTCATCAGACCCTCCCATGTCGACAATCGCTTCAAATCACAGGTGAATTCACACTTGCGATTTGCGCCGATCCCGGGTCTTACGGGTCTATGGTGACCTGGTGACCCGGCATATAAGGGGGATCGTGGTTGTCCATGACACCCACGATGCCCCTGAAGGGATAGAAGTGAGGTGGCAGGGGTGCCAACCCTCCTATCCCTGCTAATGGTCATCAAGACGCGACGACCAATAGCTGATTGGGGGCGGGGGGGATTAACGTTCGGTTAATAGGCAGGGCAGAACGGGGAAACCGACCGATAGAGGACCGGGGCCGAAGTCCACTCACCCATCGGCGACGGCTGCGGGCTGCGATCGGGATGGGGATCGGCGAAAGAAGAGAATGGCGATGCGACTCCCTTGGTCCTACGGAAGCCGGTGAGTTGCTTAGCAACATCTGGAGGGCTACAGTCTGAGACCACTATACAGTGGTCTCTAAACTAGCTCTCCAGATGTTGCAAAACTACAACTCCCAGCATGCCCAGACAGATGTTTACTGTGTGGGCATGCTGGGATTTGTAGTTTTGCAACAGCTGGAGGGCTGCAGTTTGAAGATCACTGTGCAGTGATCTCTAATCTGTGGCCCTCTAGATCTTGCAAAACTACATCTCCTAGCATGTCCACACAGTAGTTTGCTGTCTGTGTATGCTGGGATTTGTAGTTTTGCAACATCTGGAGGGCCACAGTTTGGAGATCACTGTGCAGTGGTCTTGAAACTGTAGCCCTCCAGATGTTGCAAAACTGCAAATCCCAGCATGCCCAAACAGCTGTCTTGGCATGCTGGGAGTTGTAGTTGCATACCTCCAGCTGTTGCATAACTTGCAACAGCTGGAGGCACACTGGTTGGAAAATACTGATTTAGGTAACTGAAGGTTTTCCAACCAGTGTGCCTCCAGCTGTTGCAAAAGTACAACTCCCAGCATGCACGGTCTGTCAATACATGCTGGCATTTGTCGTTTTGAAACAGCTGGAGGTTTGCTCCCTCCCCCCCCCCCCCCCCAATGTGAATGTACTGGGTACATTCACACGGTCGGGTTTACAGTGAGTTTTCTGCTTCAAGATTGGGCTGCGGCAAATTTTTCGCAGCAGCGCAAACTCCTAGCGGGAAACTCACTGTAAACGCCTGCCAGTGTGAATGTACCCCAAAACCCACCGGGCTGATCGGGACTCTGGGACCCGACCGCCCGGTAATTTTGCATGATCCCGGTTGTCACAGACAGCCTGGACCATGCTGGACTATAGGAGCGAGGTGGCAAGCCTTCTACCAACTCCTATCCCCTTCGATCCGTCAGTTAGCTAACCGACCAATCGCAGGGGGGTTACTTCCTCCCGCCCTGTCCCTGGAAGTCCGGAGAGGACAGGAGGAAGACCGGAGGACGCGGAGGGGGACGGGGACGGGGGAGTGCTGGGGCCCGGGCCCGGTGCTTACCTCGTCCCTGAAGACCCGGATCCCGGCAATGAAGACGGCGGCGACAGGTGAGTGGATCTTCTGCCGCGGTCGTGCCCTTTACAGCAATGCACGTCGCCGTAAAGCGACATGCATTGCTGTATTGGGACCCTGTATACTACAACTCCCAGCATGCCCAGACAGCCCTTGGCGTCTGGGCATGCTTAGAGTTGCAGTTTTGCACCATCTGGAGGTCCGCAGTTTTGGGACCACTGTGCCCTTCCAGATGTTGCAAAACTACACATCCTCAGCATGCCCTCACTGTCCAGGCATGCTGAGAGTTGTTGTTTTGTAACATCTGGCCCTTCAGATGTTGCAGAACTACAACTCCCAGCATGCCTGGACAGTTTTGGCATACTGGGAGTTGTAGTTTTGCAACATCAGGAAGGGCACAGATTGGGAACCACTGTATTAGTGGTCTGCAAACTGTAGTCCTCCAGATGTTGCAAAACTACAACTCCAAGCATGCTGGGAGTTGTAGTTCGGCAACATCTGGCTCTAAAGATGTTGCCGAACTACTACTCCCAGCATGCCTGAGAATGTTTGGGAGTTGTGGTTTTGCAACAATGGAGGTACACTGGTTGGGAAACATTGTCTGTTTCCTAACTCAGTGTTTCCCAACCCGTGTGCCTCCAGCTGTTGCACAACTGTAACTACCAGCATGCACTGAGAGACTGTGCATGCTGGGAGTTGTAGTTTTGCAACAGCTGGAGATTCCCCCCCCCCCTGTGAATGTACAGGGTACATTCACATGGGCAGGGGCTTACAGTGAGTATCAAGCTGCAAGCTTGCGTTGCAGCAAATTTTGCGCGGCAGCTCAAACTTGCAGCGGGAACCTCACTGTAATCCCCCGGCAGCTCAAACTCGCAGCGGGGAAACTTGCAGCGGGAAACTCGCTGTAAAAAACACTACATATACACATACCCCTACACAGCCCCCCTCCCCTCCCCAATAAAAATGAAAAACGTCTGGTACGCCACTGTTTTCAAAATGGAGCCTCCAGCTGTTGAAAAACAACAACTCCCAGTATTGCCGGACAGCCGTTGACTGTCCAAGCATGCTGGGAGTTTTGCAACAGCTGTAGGCACCCTGTTTGGGAATCACTGGTGTAGAATACCCCTATGTCCACCCCTAGGCAAAGCCCTAATTTAGGCCTCAAATGCATATGGCGCTCTCTCACTTTGGAGCCCTGTCGTATTTCAAGGCAACAGTTTAGGGCCACATATGGGGTATCGCCGTACTCGGGAGAAATTGCCTATGAAATTTTGGGGGGCTTTTTCTACTTTCACCCTTTATGAAAAGGTGAAATTGGGGTCTACACCAGCATGTTAGTGTAAAAAAAATACATTTTTTACACTAACATGCTGGTGTTGCCCTATACTTTTCATTTTGACAAGAGGTAAAAGGGAAAAAAGCCCCCCAAAATTTGTAATGCAATTTCTCCCGACTGCGGAGATACCCCATATGTGGGCGCAAAGTGCTCTGGGGGCGCACAACAAGGCCCAGAAGGGAGAGTGCACCATATACATTTGAGGTGATTTGCACAGGGGTGGCTGATTGTTACAACGGTTTTGACAAACGCAAAAAAAACAAAACCCCACATGTGACCCCATTTCGGAAACTACACCCCTCATAGAATGTGATGAGGGGTGCAGTGAGAATTTACACCCCACTGGTGTCTGACAGATCTTTGCAACAGTGGGCTGTGCAAATTAAAAATGTTGTACAGCCCACTGTTCAAAAGATCTGACAGGTACCAGTGGGGGGTAAATGCTCACTGTACCCCTTGTTACATTCCTCAAGGGGTCTAGTTTCCAAAATGGTATGCCATGTGTTTTTTTTTTTTGCTGTCCTGGCACCATAGGGGCTTCCTAAATGCGACATGCGCCCCGAGCAAAATTTGCTCTCAAAAAGCCAAATATGACTCCTTCTCTTCTGAGCATTGTAGTTCGCCCGTAGTGCGCTTCAGGTCAACTTATGGGGTACCTCCATACTCAGAAGAGATGGGGTTACAAATTTTGGGGGGAATTTTCTGCTATTAACCCTTGCAAAAATGTGAAATTTGGGGGGGAAACACATATTTTAGTGAAAATTTTTCTTTTTTTTTTACGTATGCAAAAGTCGTGAAACCCCTGTGGGGTATTAAGACTCACTTTATTCCTTGTTACGTTCCTCAAGGGGTCTTGTTTCCAAAATGGTATGCCATGTGTTTTTTTTGTTCTGTTCTGGCACCATAGGGGCTTCCTAAATGCAACATGCCCCCCAAAAACCATTTCAGAAAAACGTACTCTCCAAAATCCCTTTGTCGCTCCTTCGCTTCTGAGCCCACGACTGCGCCCGCCGAACAATTTACATAGACATATGAGGTATGTGCTTACTCGACAGAAATTGGGCTACAAATATAAATATACATTTTCTCCTTTTACCCCTTGTAAAAATTCAAAAATTGGGTCTACAAGAACATGCAAGTGTAAAAAATGAAGATTGTGAATTTTCTCCTTCACTTTGCTGCTATTCCTGTGAAACACCTAAAGGGTTAAAATGCTGAATGTCATTTTGAATACTTTGGGGGGTGCAGTTTTTATAATGGGGTCATTTATGGGGTATTTCTAAGATGAAGACCCTTCAAATCCACTTCAAACCTGAACTGGTCCCTGAAAAATTGTGATTTTGGAAATTTTGTGAAAAATAGGAAAATTGCTGCTGAACTTTGCAGCCCTCTGGTGTCTTCCAAAAGTAAAAACTTGTCAATTTTATGATGCAAACATAAAGTGGACATATTGTATACGTGAATAAAAAAAAATCATTCTTTGGAATATCCATTTTCCTTAAAAGCAGAGAGCTTCAAAGTTAGAAAAATGCTAAATCTTTTGAATTTTTCACTAAGAAACTATGCAAGTATCGACAAAATTTTACCAATAACATAAAGTTGAATATGTCATGAAAAGTAGGATTTCTGTAGATCTCTTTTTAAAATTTCATCTTTATTTCCATGGAGTCTCTGGAGACTTAAGACTTTGGATTCCTTCTACCTTTAAGGTTCCTTACGCACCCTCTAAGATTTTACCTCCTTTTTCCTTAGTGCACTAAGAAAAACAGGTGACTCCCCATCGGGGAATCGAACCCCAGTCTCCTGCGTGACAAGTGGGGATACTCACCACTATACTAACGAGGAATGACTATGGCACTTGCTATCACGGTAACCTCCTTAACCCGATGACGACCATGGACGAGTATAGACGTCCAGGTTGGCGGCCGTTCCCGCACCTGGACGTCTATACTCGTACATTATTCTCGTGGGTGCTGCCCAGTGCACCCACGAGATCGCGGCAGGGACTCGGCTGTATCACACAGCCGGGACCCTGCTGCACTGCCAGGACCGAAGTAAACTTCAGTCCCGGCAGTTTTAACCCTTACAGCCGTGGTGAGAAGTGACCGCAGGCTGTAAGTGTTATGACAGAGGGAGGGAGCTCCCTCTGTCACCCCTGCAGCACCCCGCATCACGATCGCGGGGTGCTGTGTGTGGCCGCGACTGGCCGGAGCCTGCGCACTGCCGGGAGTGAAGTTCACTTCACTCCCGACAGTTTAACCCTTACAGCCGCGGTCAGAAGTGACCTCGCGCTGTAAGGAGTTCTGACAGAGGGAGGGGGCTCCCTCTGTCTCTCCTGCAGCACCTGGTAGCACCCCGGGTGCTGCTGCATACCTGGGCAGTCGGGGGTCCTACAAAGACCCCCAGGTCTGCCCTGGGTATTGCCTGAAAGGACGTGTAGAGGCACGTCCTAATATGCTGTCTGCTAGGGAAAACTGGCAGGCAGCATATAACTGCAATGCTTTGGAATACTAAGTATTCCAAAGCATTAAAAAGTGTAAAAATAAATAAATAAATAAATAAAATAAAAGTGTAAAAATAAATAAAAATGTAATAAAAGTGTAAAAAAATAAATAAATAAATAAATTTAAAAATGTGTATATATATATATATATATATATATATATATATATATATTAAAAATAAATTTATTAAATGAATCTAATTTAAAAAAATGCATAATGTGTAGGATCGCATTGGCGGACATCCGCAGCATGTAATATGCTGCGGATGTCCACCATGTGATCCTACACATTATGCAGCAGTCACGGTAATGAGCTCCCTGCTGCGGCTGGGTAGCTTTGTGTGTCCACTCCTAGCGGCGGATTTCCCGCCAGCAGTCATGATCGGACACACTGAGCTAGCCAGCCGCAGCAGTGATGGATATATTCGGCATGAGCGGTTGCTTATTCCCACAACATGGAGGATATATCCATCAGGAGCCTTAACTGTCACAGACAGACGCGTTATACTGCCAGCCGACCAAGGACCAATCAGAGTGGTCCCTGGTGCAGCCAATAACTTGTAGGGTTGCGGTATATAAATGGGGTCACTTGTGGGGGTGGGGGTACTGTTCTGCCCTGAAAGCCAAATGGCACTCCACGCGGCCAAGGAACCATTTATGGCCAAAGCGGGAGTATTTCCGAACATGGGACAAACAGCTAAATAAAATATAGGGTGCATTTCTTTCAATATCAGAAGTGATGTACAAAAAATATGCCCCCCAAATGATGCATTTGTGAAAAATTGCAAATTTCGAATTTTTAACACTGACTTTGTAATAATTCCTGCCAAAAAACTATGGTGTTAAAATACTCACTGTACCCCCTAGCGAATACCTTGAGGGGTCTAGTTTTTAAAATGGGGTCATTTGGGGGGGGGGGTGTTCCTATGTTCTACTACCTTTTAATTTCTGCAAACCTTGCATAGCACACAAAAAAAGATGCACTTTTCAAATTTTTAATTGTTAGGTTCCTAACTAATTTAAAATGTTAATTAAATTCAAAAAAATTACGTCAAAATAAAGTAGACATCTGAAAGTATAAGTTTCATAAACTATTTCGTCAGTATGTATAAATATATGCAACCTATTAGTGTTAAAATAGCAAAAAATCTAAATTTTTTGTAAAAATTTCATATTTTTTGCATTGTAAAAAAAAACAACTACAAATGATATCGGCTTACTTTTACTATTTACATGAAGGACAACTTGTGACAAAAAAACAATGTCAGAATTATCGTGATTGGCGAAACGTTACCAGAGTTATTCTCTAATAAAGACAGACATCCCCGATTTGAAAAAACAGGCCTGGTCTTTCAGGGGCGTACAGGTTTATTTGTATTGGTCCTTAAGGGGTTAAATGAAGACAGCAGCAATTTCCACCCTCCAGATCTAGGCAGTAGGGAGAAAAAGGAGTTTGAGACTGCTATGGTCTAAAAAGAAAAGATGGACTGGCCCATACGGGGATCAACCCATGACCTTGGCGTTATTAGCACCGCGCTCAAACCAGCTGAGCTAACCGGCCAAGTTGCGCTTGTTGGCTGCCCCGACCGACACCAGTCGGGATCTCACATGTGTCCCAGTCCTTAGAATATGTACTGATAGCAGTGTGGAGAAAGGGAAGGGTGTCTCTTTCTCTGTCCTTGTCAGAGGCGACATCACGAGTGCTAGGGCTGACTGTGAAAAGGAAACTGTATCCGAAACGTTATTCCACAAGAGAAGGAATCAGAAAGTATAGGAAATAACACAGCACCTGGAAGAGTTTGTAATCTAAAAGCCATAGGCCTTACGCACGGGCTACACGGGGCCTTGTTGTAGCGCCAGTGATTGAGGGAAAGCTGAAGTCCGCATTTCTGCTGCAACTAACTAATGACTTTGGGCAAATGCCGAAATCAGTTGCTGACCGTCTACGTTATACTCTGCTGCAAACTAATGTCAGGAATCCATTGGATAAGCCTCTGGCCGTGGGCATCTCCCGTACGGACGTTTGTTTCCCCTGGCCAATCTCAGCGGGCTCCTTTCGGCATATGGTTTGGGCCTATTCACTCCATGGATTGGGGATATCTACAGAGTTTTTCAGCTTAAACCTTCAGGAAACTGAGGTAGGATAAGTGTGGGTTCTCTCGGTGCAGCGACTTAATGTCGTCTTTTTGTGTAGATCTCTTTTTAAAATTCCATCTTTATTTCCATGGAGTCTCTGGAGACTTAAGACTTTGGATTCCTTTTCCCTGAGTTTTCTTTGATGCACTAAGAAAAACAGGTCTCCCGCGTGACAGGCGGGGATACTCACCACTACACTAACGAGGAACGGCTATGGTGCTTGCCATCACAGTAACCTGCTTAAATGAAGACAGCAGCAATTTCCACCCACCAGATATAGGCAGTAGGGAGAAAAAGGAGTTTGAGACTGCTACGGTCTAAAAGGAGAAGACGGACTGGCTTGTATTGGGATCAAACCCGTGACCTTGATGTTAGCAGCACCACGCTCTAACCAGCTGAGCTAATCGGCCACATTGCGCATGTTGCTTGCTCCGGCCGACACCAGTGGGGATCTCACATGTTTCCCAATCCTTAGAATAGTGGTGAGAATGGTGAGAGCAAGATTACCCGAACTTAATGGTGAGGGGATGTATAAGTAATGTAAAGAAAGCCTTTCACTTCCACCCTCTAGACCTGCCCTATCTCTTCCTTCAGGTTAAAATGGTAAGAAATATGTAAAGAGTTGTGTGACGGCCAAGTGGACAAGAAATCCAATGAGCTCCCCCTTTAAACCTTCAAATCCTGTCCTCCGTAGAATATGTTATGAAAATTATCCCAGAAATGTATCTCCTAAACTTTATACATATAAAACCTAAAAAATAACACTGTATGTTTTCCTGACAGCATATCCGTTTCCTCCTTCATACTTGGAAACCTCAGGTCTGACCTTTCAATAGGCAACTGTAACAATGGGGTTTCTCCACACAGGTGTTCAAATCCTGTTTACAGCGGTGTATTTTATGCGCCGAGGGAGAGGAATCTGGTGATAGCAAGATTACCCGAACTCAATAGTGAGGGGATGTATAAGTAATGTAAAGAAAGGCTTTCACTTCCACCCTCTGGACCTGCCCTATCTCTTCCTTCAGGTTAAAATTGCTAGAAATATGTAAAGACTTATGTGATTGAGAAGTAGACTAGAAATTCATTGAGATCCCCCCCCAGTGACGTTGCGAACGAGGTGCGGGGGGTGCGGCCCGCACCAGGTTACACCATCCTGATGGGGTGACACCAGGTACGCCCCCGGTCCTCAGCTGCGCTGTCTTCGAACTAGCAGCACCCCCCCTGTCCTCACTTGCGCTGTCTCTGTGCTAGCACCCCCCTATCCTCACTTGCGCTGTCTCCGTACTAGTAGGACTATCCCCCCCGTCACCTGCATAGTGAACCGGCCTGCGCCCCCACGTCTTCTGTTGCGCCAGCCCGACGTGCCTCCGCAGGGCCACGCAGGAGGACGTGACGTCACCTGCAGAGCACCCGGAGAGAAGGAGCGCTGCGCTGGATGGGTGAGTGAGTGTGTGTCTGTGAGTGTGTGTCTCTCTGTGTGTGTGTTTGTGTGTGTGTCTGTCGCTATCTCTGTCTGTGTGGCTCTCTGTCTGTGTGTGACTCTCTGTGTGTGACTCTGTCTTTGTGTGTCTCTCTGTCTTTGAGTGTGGTTCTCTCTGACTGTGTGTGTGTCTCTCTGACTGTGTGTGTGTGTGTGTGTGTCTCTCTATCTATCTATGTGTGTGTCTCTGTGTTGTGTGTGTATGTGTTTTTTTTGTGTGGGGGAGGGGGGGTTTGTTTGAACCAGCGATCTAATGTGGGGAGACTTTGACCTATTGTGGGGAACATGCAAGGGATCCTGCGGCCTAATGGGGGGAAACTACTACCAAATGTGGGGAATCTATGCTAACTAATGTGGGGAAACTGCTACCTAATGTGGGGAAACTGCTACCTAATGTTGGAAAACTGCTACCTAATGTGCGAAAGCTTCTACATAAAGTGGGAAAACTGCTACCTAATGTGGGGAATCTGTGCCACCTAATGTGGGGAAACTGCTACCTAATGTGTGGAATCTGTACCACCTAATATGGGGAATCTGTGCTACCTAATGTGGAGAAATTACTACCTAATGTGGGGTAACTGGTACCAAATGTGAGGAATCTATGCTACCTAATGTGGGGAAACTGCAACCTACCTAATGTGGGGGAACTGCTACCTACCTTAAGTGGGGGAACTGCTGCCTACCTAATGCTCCCCCCCTGGCAGTAGCACCATCATCATCCACCAGCAACCCCCCCCCCCCAGCAGCAGCACCTCCATCAGCAGATCCTGATGGTGGATGATGGGGGTGATACTGCCAGGGGGATGGCAAGTAGCACCCTCATCATCCTCCAGCAACACCCCCCCAGTACTAGCACCCCCATAATCCATTAGCAACACCACCAGATTTATATTCAGAGGGTACAGTATGTGGCAGATTTATATTCAGAGGGTACAGTATGTGGAAGATTTACATTCAGAGGGTACAGTGTGTGGCGGTATTATATTCAGAGGGTACAGTATGTGGCAGATTTATATTCAGAGTGTACAGTATGTGTTGGTGTTATATTCAGAATGTATAGTGTGTGGTAGTATTATATTCAGTGGGTACGGTGTATGGAAGGTTTATAATCAAAGAGTGTAGTGTATAATAGTATTATATTTAGAGGATACAGTGTCTGGCAGGTTTATAATAATACTTGTTTTCATATAGAGGATGAGAATGCGCTGACATAGTGAGGAGACGTCTGGGCGTCACATTCTACAGACAGAAGTTTTAGCTGGACCAGGCGGTATGTACCATCTGAATTAGATAAGGGAAGACTATAGAGAAGACGTCATCTGTAGTCACTGATATCACTGTGTATTCTCACTATAGAGAAGACGTCACCTGTAGTCACTGATATCATTGTGTATTCTCCTTACTATAGAGAAGACGTTACCTGTAGTCACTGATATCATTGTGTATTCTCCTCACTATAGAGAAGACGTCACCTGTAGTCACTGATATCACTGTGTATTCTCCTCACTATAGAGAAGACGTCACCTGTAGTCACTGATATCACTGTGTATTCTCCTCACTATGGAGAAGACGCCACCTGTAGTCACTGATATCATTGTGTATTCTCCTCACTATAGAGAAGACGTCACCTGTAGTCACTGATATCACTGTGTATTCTCACTATAGAGAAGACGTTACCTGTAGTCACTGATATCACTGTGTATTCTCCTCACTATAGAGAAGACGCCACCTGTAGTCACTGATATCACTGTGTATTCTCCTCACTATAGAGAAGACACCACCTGTAGTCACTGACATCAATGTACATTCTCCTCTCTATGTCCTATCAGAGCTGTAGTCACTTGTCAGTTCTACAGTTATGGTGAGTGAAACTACAACTCCCAGCATAACCTTACCACTGCATAAAGGGGTACTCTACTGGAAAACTTTTTTTTAATCAACTGGTGCTATAAAGTTAAACAGATTTATAAATTACTTCTGCTTAAAAAATCTTAATCCTTCCAGTACTTATTAGCTGCTGTATAAGTGATTCACAGGAAGTTATTTTCTTTTTTAATTTATTTTCTGTCTGACCACAGTACTCTGTGCTTACACCTCTGTCCATGTCAAGAACTGTCTATAGTAGGGGCAAAGCCCCTTTGCAAACCTATCCTGCTCTGGACAGTTCCTAACATGGACAGACAGAGCACTGTGAACAGACTGGAAATAACTACACAACTTCCTGTGGAGAATACAACAGCTTATAAGTACTGTAAGGATTAAGATTTTAAATAGAAGTAATTTAAAAATCTGTTAAAAACTAACTGGGGGGGGGGGGAAGGTATGAGGTGACACCATTTTCTACCGCACCGGGTGACACCAACCCTAGCAACGCCACTGATCCCGCCTTCAACCTTCAAATCCTGTCATCCATAGAATATTTCACGGGAATTATCACAGAAATATATCTACTGAACTTTATACGTATAAAACCTAAAAAATAACACTGTATGTTTCACAGGGTCATATCCTGTTTACAGCGGTGTATTTTGTGCGACGAGGAAGAGAAATCTGGTGAGAGCAAGATTACCCGAACTCAATAGTGAGGGGATGTATAAGTAATGTAAAGAAAGCCTTTCACTTCCACCCTCTGGACCTGCCCTATCTCTTCCTTCAGGTTAAAATGGTAAGAAATATGTAAAGAGTTATGTGATGGACAAGTGGACAAGAAATTCAATGAGATCCCCCTTTCAAACTTCAAATCCTGTCCTCCGTAGAATATTTCATGGGAATTATCCCAGAAATGTAACTCCTAAACTTTATACATATGAAACCTAAAAAATAACACTGTATGTTTTCCTGACAGCACATCCGTTTCCTCCTTCATTCTCGGAAACCTCAGGTCTGACCTTTCAATAGGCAATTGTAACAGACAGTGACAAAGAGCCCAAACCAAAAGCTCAGTAGGCAATCAGAAACATAATCCAACAATCAATCCTAAAGCCCTAAACTGAAGGACTCAGTAGACATGGGAGACACTGCAGAAATCAGAGATATCGGAGAAATGCACCTGTCGAGAAAGCTGTGATGGCCGAGTGGTTAAGGCATTGTATGGGTCTCCCCGCACAGGTTCAAATCCTGTTCACAGCGCTAGGCTCTATCTTTTGAAAGATTAAACCTTGCAATTGAAAGTTCACACAAAAGAAGTTTTGAGAGCTAAGTAAAACAACACTCATTTTGCAATGGGGTTTTCCCGCAAAGGTTCAAATCCTGTTTACAGCGGTGTATTTTATGCGCCGAGGGAGAGGAATCTGGTGATAGCAAGATTGCCCGAACTCAATAGTGAGGGGATGTATAATAATGTAAAGAAAGCCTTTCACTTCCACCCTCTGAACCTGCCCTATCTTTCCTTTCAGGCTAATATTGCTAGAAATATGTAAAGAGTTATGTGATAGACAAGTGGACAAGAAATCCATTGAGATTCCCCTTTCAACCTTCAAATCCTGTCATCCGTAGAATATTTCATGGGAATTATCACGGAAATATATATATACTGAACTTTATACATATAAAACCTAAAAAATAACACTGTATGTTTTCCTGACAGCATATCCGTTTCCTCCTTCATTCTCGTAAACCTCAGGTCTGACCTTTCAATAGGCAACTGTAACAGACAGTGACAAAGAGCCCAAACCAAAAGCTCAGTCGGCAATCATAAACTCCAATCCAACAATCAATCCTAAAGCCCTATACTGAAGGACCCAGTAGACATGGGAGACACTGCAGATATCAGAGACATCGGAGAAAAGCAACAGACAAGAAAGCTGTGATGGCCGAGTGGTTAAGGAGTTGGACCTTAACCATCCTATTCATCACAGAGTACAGCTGATCCCTCCTCAAGGATTGTATTCCAGATTGTCCGCGCAACATCTTAGCTGGTGGTAATACAGCGCCCATACTGAGAGAGGGACGAGAGGTTCTCCTGCATTAAATGGGGAAGCGCTGATTAGTTAGCTGGCGGCAGGTACCTGCTTCAACCAATCCATATTCTGTGCATGTAAGAGCAAGCAAAAGGTACTCAACTATACTAACGAAGAACAACGTATGCCTGCTGCTCCATGGTAATGTCCTTAAAGGGTCAGCGTTTAATACTTATGGAGGGAGAATTAATCGCTTTAGCTCATCGCTAGGGATCAAAGGTGTAATTGTTATCACTCTGGAAACAGCAAAAGGGCCTAATGGCAGCGGTGGGATTCAAACCTCTGCCTCCGAAGAGACTGAAGCCTAAATCCAGTGCCTTAGACCGCTCGGCCACGCCACCACACGCAACTTCTTCTTTTTTTTTTCTTCTTCTTCTTCTTCTTCTTCTTCTTCTTCTTCTTCTTCTTCTTCTTCTTCTTCTTCTTCTTCTTCTTCTTCTTCTTCTTCTTCTTCTTCTTCTTCTTCGACCCTAACTGAGGACACAGACCTAAGTAAGGGGCGAAATAAGCATAGCCACCCCGTCTGGGAACTGTACCCCGGTTTTCCACTTGACAGATGGGGATGCCTATCACAATACTAACGAGGAATGACTTACACCTACAGCCCAATGGTAATGTCCTTTAAGGGTCAGTGCTTTATAGAAGTGGAGGAAGAATTAAAAGTTTTAGTGTGGCAGGTGGAGGTACTTAATGGTTCCATGGTGTAATGGTTAGCACTCTGGACTCTGAATCCAGTGATCGTAGTTCAAATCTCGGTGGGACCTTTCTTTACTTTCCTCTCATTACTCAGTACTGTATTAAAATTATTTAACCTTCTTCCAGATGTGAGCTTTTCAAATCCGTAAATGCTGCTTCCATACCTTTGCGTTCTGTTGCCCCAAGGTGCAATTAGTGTAGAACTTGAATGAAAACTCATTCCTCAAAGGAACCCAGAGCACTCACATCCCCCCGGGAGCCATAATGCCAGACATATGGGTTATCCAGGATTAGAAAAAAAGTTAAATTGCCTCTTTCTTCCAGAAATAGTGCCACCTCTGGCTAGTGTAGAGTGGAGTTCCTGATTGGTTATCCTCTCTGCGAATATCCCTGGCTTTTGCAGCTTGGTGCACACTGCTCTGAACTTATGTTATAGATCTAGGGAAGGATTAAGGCAAGACAACAAGGGTCAGTTTTGTAGCTCATCCTATTCATCATAGAATACAGCTGATCCCTTCTCAAGGATTGCATTCCAGATTGTCCACGCAACATCTTAGAAGGTGGGGTAATACAGAGCGCATACTGAGAGAGGGACAAGAGGTTCTCCTGCATTAAACAGGGAAGCGCTGGTTAGAAAGGTCCCACTAAGATTTGAACTCGGATCGATGGATTCAGAGACCAGAGTGCTAACCATTACACCATAGAACCATTAGGTGCCTTTGCCTGCACCTGCCACATAAAAACTTTTAAGTCAATGTAAGTCATTTCTCGTTAGTATTTTGAAAGACGTCCCCATCTGTCAAGCTGAAAACCGGGGTACGGTTCCCAGACTGGTTGGCTATGCTTATTTCGCCCCTTACTTAGGTCTGCGTCCTCAGGTAGGGTCAAAAATAAGGAGTTGTGTGTGGTAGCGTGGCCAAGCGGTCTAAAGTGCTGGATTTAGGCACCAGTCTCTTCAGAGGTGGGGGCTTGAATCCCACCGCAGCCATTAGGTGCATTTTGCTGTTTCCAGAGTGATAACGATTACACCTTTGATCCTTAGCGCTGAGCTAATGCGATTAATTCTCCCTCCAACGCTGACCATTTAAGGACATTACCAAGAAGCATCAGGCATACGTTGTTCCTCGTTAGTAAAGTGGTGAGAATTCCTGTCTGTCATGCCGGTGACCATGGAAGCTATGCTTGTTTTGCCCTTTACTTAGGTCTGTGTCCCCAGGTAGGGTCGGAAAGCTGCAACCTCATGTGGTAGCGTGGCCGAGCGGTCTAAGGCGCTGGATTAAGGCTATAGTCTCTTTGAGATGGTGGCTTCGAATCCCACCTTTGCCATTGAGTACCTTTTGCTTTTACTTGCTCTTTCAGCTCACGATACATGCCCAGAATATGGATTGGTTGAAGCAGGTACCTGCCGCCAGCTAACTAATCAGCGCTTCCCCGTTTAATGCAGGAGAACCTCTCGTCCCTCTCTCAGTATGGGCGCTGTATTACCACCTGCTAAGATGTTGCGCGGACAATCTGGAATACAATCCTTGAGGAGGGAACCCCAGGGATCAGATGTACTCTGTGATGAATAGAATGAACAGGAAGACCTACAAAACTGACCCTTGCTATCTTGCCTTAATCCTTCCCTAGATCTGAAGCATAGGCACAGAGCAGCGTACACCATAATCGGCACCGAGCTGCAAAAGCCAGAGATATTCACAGAGAGGTTAACCAATCAGGAACTCCACTCTATACTAGCCAGAGGTGGCACTGTTTCTGGAAGAAAGAGGCAATTTAACTTTTTTTCTAATCCTGGATAACCCATATGTCTGGCATTATGGCTCCCGGGGGAATGTGAGTGCTCTGGGTTCCTTTGAGGCATGAGTTTTCATCCAAGTTCTCAACTAATTGCACCTTGGGGTGACAGAACGCAAAGGTATGGAAGCAGCATTTATGGAATTGAAAAGCTCACATCTGGAAGAAGGTTAAATAATTTTAATACAGTACTGAGTAATGAGAGGAAAATAAAGAAAGGTCCCACAGAGATTTGAACTCAGATCGCCGGATTCAGAGTCCAGAGTGCTAACCATTACACCATGGAACCATCAGGTACCTTCACCTGCCACACTAAAACTTTTAATTCTTCCTCCGGATCTATTAAGTACTGACCCTTAAAGGACATTACCATGGGGCTGTAGGTGTAAGTCATTCCTCGTTAGTATTATGTTAGTATTACTGTTAAGCTGAAAACCGGGGTACGGTTCCAAGACGGGCTGGCTATGCTTATTTCGCCCCTTACTTAGGTCTGCGTCCTCAGGTAGGGTTGAAAAGAAGGAGTTGTGTGTGGTAGTGTGGCCGAGCGGTCTAAGGCGCTGGATTTAGGCATAGCAGGCATAGGTTGTTCCTCGTTAGTATAGTGGTGAGTATTCCTGCCTGTCATGCAGGTGACCAGGCTCCGATTTCCCGACGGGGAAGCTATGATTGTTTTTCCCTTTACTTAGGTCAGTGTCCCCAGGTGGGGGTCGGAAAGCTGCAACCCCATGTGGTAGCGTGGCCGAGCGGTCTAAGGCGCAGGATTTAGGCTCCAGTCTCTTTGGAGGCGTGGGTTCGAATCCCACTGCTGTCATTAGGCCCCTTTTGCTGTTTCCAGAGTGATAACAATTACACCTTTGATCCCTAACGCTGAGCTAAAGCGATTAATTCTCCCTCCAGAAGTATTAAACGCTGACCCTTTAAGGACATTACCATGGAGCAGCACACATACGTTGTTCCTCGTTAGTGGTGAGTATTCCTGCCTGTCATGCAGGTTACAAGGCTCCGATTTCCCGACGGGGAAGCTATGATTGTTTTTCCATTTACTTAGGTAAGTGTCCCCAGGTCGGGTCGGAAAGCTGCAACCCCATGTGGTAGCGTGGCCGAGCGGTCTAAGGCGCTGGATTAAGGCTCCAGACTCCTTGGGGGTGTGGATTCAAATCCCACCGTTGCTATTGAGTACTCTTTGCTTTTACTTGCTCTTTTAGCTCAAGTTACATGCCCAGAATATGGATTGGTTGAAGCAGGTACCTGCCGCCAGCTAACTAGTCAGCGCTTCCCCGTTTAATGCAGGAGAACCTCTCGTCCCTCTCTCAGTATGGGCGCTGTATTACCACCTGCTAAGATGTTGCGCGGACAATCTGGAATACAATCCTTGAGGAGGGATCCCCAGGGATCAGATGTACTCTGTGATGAATAGGGTGAACAGGAAGAACTACAAAACTGACCCTTGCTGTCTTGCCTTAATCCTTCCCTAGATCTGAAACATAGGCACAGAGCAGCGTAAACCATAATCTGCACCGAGCTGCAAAAGCCAGGGATATTCACAGAGGTTAACCAATCAGGAACTCCACTCTATACTAGCCAGAGCTGGCACTGTTTCTGGAAGAAAGAGGCAATTTAACTTTATTTTCTAATCCTGGATAACCCATATGTCTGGCATTATGGCTCCCGGGGGGATGTGAGTGCTCTGGGTTTCTTTGAGGCATGAGTTTTCATCCAAGTTCTCAACTAATTGCACCTTGGGGCGACAGAACACAAAGGTATGGAAGCAGCATTTATGGATTTGAAAAGCTCACATCTGGAAGAATGTTAAGTAATTTTAATACAGTACTGAGTAATGAGAGGAAAGTAAAGAAAGGTCCCACTGAGATTTGAACTCGGATCACTGGATTCAGAGTCCAGAGTGCTAACCATTACACCATGGAACCATTAAGTACCTTTACCTGCCACACTAAAACTTTTAATTCTTCCTCCAGATCTCCAGAAAACAGGGGTACGGTTCCCAGACGGGGTGGCTATGATTATTTCGCCCCTTACTTAGGTCTGCGTCCTCAGGTAGGGTTGAAAAGCAGCAGTTGTGTGTGGTAGCGTGGCCGAGCGGTCTAAGGTGCTGGATTTAGGCTCCAGTCTCTTCGGAGGCATGTGTTCGAATCCCACTGCTGCCATTAGGCACTTTTTGCTGTTTCCAGAGGGATAACGATTACACCTTTGATCCCTAGCGCTGAGCTAAAGCGATTAATTCTCCCTCCAGAACTATTAAACGCTGACCCTTTAAGGACATTACCATGGAGCAGCAGGCATACGTTGTTCCTCGTTAGTATAGTTGTGAGTATTCCTGCCTGTCATGCAGGTGACCAGGCTCCGAATTCCCGAAGGGGAAGCTATGCTTGTTTTGCCCTTTACTTAGGTCTGTGTCCCCAGGTAGGGTCGGAAAGCTGCAAACCCATGTGGTAGCGTGGCCGAGCGGTCTAAGGTGCCGGTTTAAGGCTCTAGTCTCCTTGGGGGTGTGGCTTCGAATCCCACCGTTGCCATTGAGTACTTTTTGCTTTTACTTGCTCTTTCAGCTCAAGTTACATGCCCAGAATATGGATTGGTTGAAGCAGGTACCTGCCGCCAGCTAACTAATCAGCGCTTCCCCTTTTAATTCAGGAGAACCTCTCGTCCCTCTCTCAGTATGGGCGCTGTATTACCACCTGCTAAGATGTTGCACGGACAATCTGGAATACAATCCTTGAGAAGGGATCCCCAGGGATCAGATGTACTCTTTGATAAATAGGATGAACAGGAAGAACTACAAAACTGACCCATGCTATCTTGCCTTAATCCTTCCCTAGATCTCAAACATAGGCACAGAGCAGCGTACACCATAATCTGCACCGAGCTGCAAAAGCCAGGGATATTCACAGAGAGGTTAACCATGGAATCATAATGCCAACCCTGCCCTGCCAGATGTCCTGTCACACTAAAACATTTAATTTTTCCTCCAGATCTATTAAGCACTGACCCTCTATACTAGCAAGAGGTGGCACTGTTTCTGGAAGAAAGAGGCAATTTAACTTTTTTTCTAATCCTGGATAACCCATATGTCTGGCATTATGGCTCCCGGGGGGATGTGAGTGCTCTGGGTTCCTTTGAGGCTGAGTTTTCATCCAAGTTCTCAACTAATTGCACCTTGGGGCGACAGAATGCAAAGGTATGGAAGCAGCATTTATGGAATTGAAAAGCTCACATCTGGAAGAAGGTTAAATAATTTTAATACAGTACTGAGTAATGAGAGGAAAGTAAAGAAAGGTCCCACCGAGATTTGAACTCGGCTCGCTGGATTCAGAGACCAGAGTGCTAACCATTACACCATGGAACCATCAGGTAACTCCACCTGCCACACTAAATCTTTTAATTCTTCCTCCGGATCTATTAAGTACTGACCCTTAAAGGACATTACCATGGGGCTGTAGGTGTAAGTCATTCCTCGTTAGTATTATGTTAGTATTACTGTCAGGCGGAAAACCGGTGTACGGTTCCCAGACGGGGTGGCTATGCTTATTTCGCCCCTTACATAGATCTGCGTCCTCAGGTAGGGTCAAAAAGAAGGAGTTGTTTGTGGTAGTGTGGCCGAGCGGTCTAAGGTGCTGGATTTAGAGTCCAGTCTCTTCGGAGGCGTGGGTTCGAATCCCACCGCTGCCATTAGGCCCCTTTTGCTGTTTCCAGAGTGAGAACAATTACACCTTTGATCTCTAGCGCTGAGCTAAAGCGATTAATTCTCCCTCCAGAACTATTAAACGCTGACCCTTTAAGGACATTACCATGGAGCAGCAGGCATACGTTGTTCCTCGTTAGTATAGTGATGAGTATTCCTGCCTGTCATGCAGGTGACCAGGCTCCGATTTCCCGATTGTTTTTCCCTTTACTTAGGTCAGTGTCCCCAAGTAGGGTCGGAAAGCTGCAACCCCATGTGGTAGCGTGGCCGAGTGGTCTAAGGCGCTGGATTAAGGCTCCAGTCTCCTTGGGGGTGTGGCTTCGAATCCCACCGTTGCCATTGAGTACTTTTTGCTTTTACTTGCTCTTTCAGCTCAAGTTACATGCCCCGAATATGGATTGGTTGAAGCAGGTACCTGCCGCCAGCTAACTAATCAGCGCTTCCCCGTTTAATGCAGGAGAACCTCTCGTCCCTCTCTCAGTATGGGCGCTGTATTACCACCTGCTAAGATGTTGCACGGACAATCTGGAATACAATCCTTGAGAAGGGATCCCCAGGGATCAGATGTACTCTTTGATAAATAGGATGAACAGGAAGAACTACAAAACTGACCCATGCTATCTTGCCTTAATCCTTCCCTAGATCTGAAACATAGGCACAGAGCAGCGTATACCATAATCTGCACCGAGCTGCAAAAGCCAGGGATATTCACAGAGAGGTTAACCATGGAACCATAATGCCAGACCTGCCCTGCCAGATGTCCTGCCACACTAAAACTTTTAATTCTTCCTCCAGATCTATTAAGCACTGACCCTCTATACTAGCAAGAGGTGGCACTGTTTCTGGAAGAAAGAGGCAATTTAACTTTTTTTCTAATCCTGGACAACCCATATGTCTAGCATTATGGCTCCCGGGGGGATGTGAGTGCTCTGGGTTCCTTTGAGACATGAGTTTTCATCCAAGTTTTCAACTAATTGCACCTTGGGGCGACAGAATGCAAAGTTATGGAAGCAGCATTTATGGAATTGAAAAGCTCACATCTGCTAGAAGGTTAAATAATTTTAATACAGTACTGAGTAATGAGAGGAAAGTAAAGAAAGGTCCCACCGAGATTTGAACTCAGATCGCTGGATTCAGAGTCCAGAGTGCTAACCATTACACCATGGAACCATCAAGTACATCCCCCTGCCACACTAAAACTTTTAATTCTTCCTCCGGATCTATTAAGTACTGACCCTTAAAGGACATTACCATGGGGCTGTAGGTGTAAGTCATTCCTCATAAGTATTATGTTAATATTACTGTCAAGCGGAAAACCGGGGTACGGTTTCCAGACGGGGTGGCTATGCTTATTTCGCCCCTTACTTAGGTCTGCGTCCTCAGGTACTGTCGAAAAAAAGGAGTTGTGTGTGGTAGTGTGGCCGAGCGGTCTAAGATGCTGGATTTAGGCTCCACTCTCTTTGGAGGCGTGGGTTTGAATCCCACCGCTGCTATAGGCCCCTTTTGCTGTTTCCAGAGTGAGAACAATTACACCTTTGATCCCTAGCGCTGAGCTAAAGCGATTAATTCTCCCTCCAGAAGTATTAAACGCTGACCCTTTAAGGACATTACCATGG
This sequence comes from Hyla sarda, assembly GCF_029499605.1. Lineage (NCBI taxonomy): Eukaryota > Metazoa > Chordata > Amphibia > Anura > Hylidae > Hyla > Hyla sarda. The sequence goes on along the minus strand of NC_079192.1, from coordinate 21,295,743 downwards.
AGCAGCAGGCATACGTTGTTCCTCGTTAGTATAGTGGTGAGTATTGATGCCTGTCATGCAGGTGACCAGGCTCCGATTTCCCGACGGGGAAGCTATGGTTCTATTTCCCTTTACTTAGGTCTGTGTCCCCAGGTAGGGTCGGAAAGCTGCAACCCCATGTGGTAGCGTGGCCGAGCAGTCTAAGGCGCTGGATTAAGGCTCCAGTTTCCTTGGGGGTGTGTCTTTGAATCCCACCGTTGCCATTGAGTACTTTTTGCTTTTACTTGCTCTTTCAGCTCACGTTTACATGCCCAGAATATGGATTGGTTGAAGCAGGTACCTGCCGCCAGCTAACTAATCAGCACTTCCCCGTTTAATGCAGGAGAACCTCTCGTCCCTCTCTCAGTATGGGCGCTGTATTACCACCTGCTAAGATGTTGCACGGACAATCTGGAATACAATCCTTGAGAAGGGATCCCCAGGGTTTCAGATGTACTCTTTGATAAATAGGATGAACAGGAAGAACTACAAAACTGACCCATGCTATCTTGCCTTAATCCTTCCCTAGATCTGAAACATAGGCACAGAGAAGCGTACACCATAATCAGAGATGAGCGAATCGAAGTTGACGAACCCGAATTCATTACGAATTTCATGAAAAATTCGATTTACAACGAATACAAATCTCGCCGCGATTCTATCGCACGAACCGCTTCATTAAACTACATTTTACAGCGTTCAATGCTATTGGGGACCTAAGATGGCGGATCCACATGTGAGTACATGGGGCAGGGGATTATGGGAGGGCGGGAATGAAAGTAGGCGGGCTTACCCTGAATCACATGTGATATGCAGCCTATCAGTGTTCACTGACCCCTGTGATGTCACAGCCCCTATATAATCGGCGGCCATCTTGCCTCTCTTCATTTCATCTATGCACTCAGATGGAGAGGACGGGACTGTGTGTGTGTGAATAGCTCATACCACAGCGTTACACTGCAACTGCTAGTCACATCAGCATTAGGGAAAGGAAGGAGTGCAGAGTGCTGGGCTGTTACACTGAGAAGGATCATTGATTGCTAAACCTCCTATTCACGTTATTGAGCATTGCAGCAGAGAGGGGCAGATAGCTGTCAGCTGCCTCATACAGATCTCCAAGCTGCCTGAACTTTCTGAAGCATCTTATCTCCTCCTTGTTCAGCCCAATTGAATTTATTTTTATTTGCTCCACAAATCTTCTGCTGCTCAGAATTGTATGACAGAGTGCAATTTAGGGTTTAATGTCAGGATTTTTTTTTTGTGGTGCTGCACTGTTGGGTCCTGCTGCTGTTCAGAAATACGTGATTGTTCAGTGGACTGCAGTGCATTTGCACCATTTTGTACCTGTTAATCTGTCAAGGGGTTGGCTACATACTGTGCAAGTCAAAAAATACTATTGACTGTCTGTTTTTTTTTTTTATACAGTTTTTATGCGTATAGTTACGCATATATAACTGCCCTCATCAGTGCATACCGCATAGGTATGCTGGTGTATTACAAAAATACAGAGTTTTTTCTACTAATAGGCCCTCATCAGTGCCTACTGCATAGGTACATCCAAGTATTGTACCATTTAGTACCTGTTAACCTGTCAAGGTGCTCCATACTGTCAAAGTCCAAACAATAGTATCCACCGGCTGGTGTTTTACAAAAATACAGATAATCTTTCTGCTAATAATTAGACATATTACTGCCCTCATCAGTGCATACCGCATAGGTACATCCAAGTATTGTACCTGTTAACCTGTCAAGGTGCTCCATACCGTCAAAGTCCAAACAATAGTATCCACCGGCTGGTGTATTACAAAAATATAGAGTTTTTTCTGCTAATAGGCCCTCATCAGTGCATACCGCATACGTGCATCCAAGTATTGTACCATTTAGTACCTGTTAATCTGTCAAGGTGCTCCATACCGTCAAAGTCCAAACAAAAGTATCCACCGGCTGGTGTTTTAAAAAAATACAGAGTTTTTTCTGCTAATAGTTAGGCATATTACTGCCCTCATCAGTGCATACCGCATAGGTACATCCAAGTATTGTACCTGTTAACCTGTCAAGGTGCTCCATACCGTCAAAGTCCAAACAATAGTATCCACCGGCTGGTGTATTACAAAAATATAGAGTTTTTTCTGCTAATAGGCCCTCATCAGTGCATACCGCATACGTGCATCCAAGTATTGTACCATTTAGTACCTGTTAATCTGTCAAGGTGCTCCATACCGTCAAAGTCCAAACAATAGTATCCACCGGCTGGTGTATTACAAAAATATAGAGTTTGTTCTGCTAATAGGCCCTCATCAGTGCATACCACATAGGTACATCCAAGTATTATACCATTTAGTACCTGTTAAGCTGTCAAGGTGCTCCATACCGTCAAAGTCCAAACAATAGTATCCACCGGCTGGTGTTTTACAAAAATACAGAGTTTTTTCTGCTAATAGGCATATTACTGACCTCATCAGTGCATACCGCATAGGTACATCCAAGTATTGTACCATTTAGTACCTGTTAATCTGTCAAGGTGCTCCAAACCGTCAAAGTCCAAACAATAGTATCCATCGGCTGGTGTATTACAAAAATACAGAGTTTTTTCTGCTAATAGTTAATCATATTACTGCCCTCATCAGTGCATACCGCATTGGTACATCGAAGTATTGTACCATTAAGTAGCTGTCAAGGTGCTCCAAACCGTCAAAGTCCAAACAATAGTATCCACCGGCTGGTGTTTTACAAAGATACAGAGTTTTTTCTGCTAATAGTTAGGCATATTACTGCCCTTATCAGTGCATACCGCATACGTACATCCAAGAATTGTACCATTTAGTACTTGTTAATCTGTCAAGGTGCTCCACACCCTCAAAGTCCAAATAATAGTATCCACCGGCTGGTGTTTTACAAAAATACTGAGTTTTTTCTGCTAATAGGCCCTCATCAGTGCATACCGCATAGGTACATCCAAGTATTGTACCATTTAGTACCTGTTTAGCTGTCAAGGTGCTCCATTCCGTTAGAGTCCAAACAATAGTATCCACCTGCTGGTGTTTTACAAAAATACAGAGTTTTTTCTGCTGATAGGCCCTCATCAGCGCATACCGCATAGGTACATCCAAGTATTGTACCATTTAGTACCTGTTAATCTGTCAAGGGCCTACATACTGTTCAAGGACAGCCGTAAGTAATCACCTGCTGCTGTTCTAGACAAATACTGTTTAAAGAGTAGTGTAGCGTATTGTAATACCCTCATAAACGCACTAAGTATGTCAGGAAGAGAAGTGCCAGGACGTACACAGAGGAGCGGCAGAGGCCTAAATACTTCAGGCAGAGTTGGCAGCAGACTTGGGGCGAGTGGCAGCAGGAGTCGCAGCGAGAGGCCTGAGCTCCCGTTATCAGCCAGCGGTCGTGTCTCCACCAGCAACCCATCTGCCGTCGTCGATTGGTTAACACGCTCATCCACATCATCACAAGTGACATCTGACACCCCAAGTCAACAGTCGGTGGGTTCCTCAGACACAACCCTTAGTTGTCATGGCCTGGGAGCAGTCCATGTCCTCCCATTGCCTTAGTCCTATGTTGTTCCCTCTCCTAAAGAAGTATCTTATGCTGTGGGTTCAGCTCCACTATTTACTGAGGACGATCCAATAGAGGACAGTCAGCAGCTACTGGACAGCCAAGAAGGGGAGGAGACATGCGCCACTTGCTCCGCTAGGTGGCCAAGTAGTGACGTGCGGAGAGTGACGTGGGAGGCGGTGTTGCAAGCGTTCAGGGTCCTGAAGCAGACACTTTTGGGGAACCTGAGGAGGACATCAGTGACATGCACACAACTGTTGATGATGATGAAGCCGATCGCAATTGGGAGCCGGGTGCAGAAGGGGCTTCATTATCATCAGGAAAAGAGAGTTGCAGGTTGCCCTTAAGGCAGCAAGGCGGTAGCACGGTTGGCAGTCAGCGTGCTGGCAGTAGTGGAAATTCAGGAGCCAAACGTGCCGGGGGGAGACTACATGCTTTGCGGCAACCTATCTTTCCGGGAGGTAGTGGAACAGGGGTTCCTGGAGACGGCACCAGTAGCAGTCAATTAGTGCAGACTGCGGGTGGGAAAATCAGCTACTCGGCGGTGTGGAAGTTTTTCATAAGGCATCCGGAGGAGGTTCACATAGCCAGATGCAAGATCTGTCGGCAGAAGGTGAAGCGTGGCCATGGTGCCAATGTCGGCACCACGGCCCTGCGCAACACATGCTTCGACACCATATAGCGGCCTGGGAGAACCGTGGCTCCGATGTAGTGGTCCAGCCTGCTGCATCACCCAGTGGCCATCAGCTCCCTCCGTCATCCAGCCAAGGCTCCACCACCTCAGCCAAAGGGAGCTGTGTGTCAAATCCTCCTTCTGTCGCTCCTGCTTCTCCCGCTTTTAGTCAGCCATTCCGCCAACAATCCATCCGCGAAGCCATGTCCAAGAGACAACAGTAAGCAACCACTCATCCAACGGCGCAGAAGTTGAATGTGCTCCTGTCCAAGTTGCTGGTGTCGCAGTCCCTCTCTTTTCAAGTGGTGGACTCTGCACCTTTCAGAGAATTGATGGATTGTGCCAAGCCGAGGTGGAGAGTCCCAAGCCGTTATTTCTTTGTGAAGAGGGCAGTACCAGCCCTGCATAAGTTTGTACAAGAGAAAGTGGGCCAGTCCTTGAGCCTGTCGGTGTGTTCAAAAGTGCACGGCAGCATAGGTATGCTGGTGTATTACAAAAATACAGAGTTTTTTCTACTAATAGGCCCTCATCAGTGCCTACTGCATAGGTACATCCAAGTATTGTACCATTTAGTACCTGTTAACCTGTCAAGGTGCTCCATACTGTCAAAGTCCAAACAATAGTATCCACCGGCTGGTGTTTTACAAAAATACAGATAATCTTTCTGCTAATAATTAGACATATTACTGCCCTCATCAGTGCATACCGCATAGGTACATCCAAGTATTGTACCTGTTAACCTGTCAAGGTGCTCCATACCGTCAAAGTCCAAACAATAGTATCCACCGGCTGGTGTATTACAAAAATATAGAGTTTTTTCTGCTAATAGGCCCTCATCAGTGCATACCGCATACGTGCATCCAAGTATTGTACCATTTAGTACCTGTTAATCTGTCAAGGTGCTCCATACCGTCAAAGTCCAAACAAAAGTATCCACCGGCTGGTGTTTTAAAAAAATACAGAGTTTTTTCTGCTAATAGTTAGGCATATTACTGCCCTCATCAGTGCATACCGCATAGGTACATCCAAGTATTGTACCTGTTAACCTGTCAAGGTGCTCCATACCGTCAAAGTCCAAACAATAGTATCCACCGGCTGGTGTATTACAAAAATATAGAGTTTTTTCTGCTAATAGGCCCTCATCAGTGCATACCGCATACGTGCATCCAAGTATTGTACCATTTAGTACCTGTTAATCTGTCAAGGTGCTCCATACCGTCAAAGTCCAAACAATAGTATCCACCGGCTGGTGTATTACAAAAATATAGAGTTTGTTCTGCTAATAGGCCCTCATCAGTGCATACCACATAGGTACATCCAAGTATTATACCATTTAGTACCTGTTAAGCTGTCAAGGTGCTCCATACCGTCAAAGTCCAAACAATAGTATCCACCGGCTGGTGTTTTACAAAAATACAGAGTTTTTTCTGCTAATAGGCATATTACTGACCTCATCAGTGCATACCGCATAGGTACATCCAAGTATTGTACCATTTAGTACCTGTTAATCTGTCAAGGTGCTCCAAACCGTCAAAGTCCAAACAATAGTATCCATCGGCTGGTGTATTACAAAAATACAGAGTTTTTTCTGCTAATAGTTAATCATATTACTGCCCTCATCAGTGCATACCGCATTGGTACATCGAAGTATTGTACCATTAAGTAGCTGTCAAGGTGCTCCAAACCGTCAAAGTCCAAACAATAGTATCCACCGGCTGGTGTTTTACAAAGATACAGAGTTTTTTCTGCTAATAGTTAGGCATATTACTGCCCTTATCAGTGCATACCGCATACGTACATCCAAGTATTGTACCATTTAGTACTTGTTAATCTGTCAAGGTGCTCCACACCCTCAAAGTCCAAATAATAGTATCCACCGGCTGGTGTTTTACAAAAATACTGAGTTTTTTCTGCTAATAGGCCCTCATCAGTGCATACCGCATAGGTACATCCAAGTATTGTACCATTTAGTACCTGTTTAGCTGTCAAGGTGCTCCATTCCGTTAGAGTCCAAACAATAGTATCCACCTGCTGGTGTTTTACAAAAATACAGAGTTTTTTCTGCTGATAGGCCCTCATCAGCGCATACCGCATAGGTACATCCAAGTATTGTACCATTTAGTACCTGTTAATCTGTCAAGGGCCTACATACTGTTCAAGGACAGCCGTAAGTAATCACCTGCTGCTGTTCTAGACAAATACTGTTTAAAGAGTAGTGTAGCGTATTGTAATACCCTCATAAACGCACTAAGTATGTCAGGAAGAGAAGTGCCAGGACGTACACAGAGGAGCGGCAGAGGCCTAAATACTTCAGGCAGAGTTGGCAGCAGACTTGGGGCGAGTGGCAGCAGGAGTCGCAGCGAGAGGCCTGAGCTCCCGTTATCAGCCAGCGGTCGTGTCTCCACCAGCAACCCATCTGCCGTCGTCGATTGGTTAACACGCTCATCCACATCATCACAAGTGACATCTGACACCCCAAGTCAACAGTCGGTGGGTTCCTCAGACACAACCCTTAGTTGTCATGGCCTGGGAGCAGTCCATGTCCTCCCATTGCCTTAGTCCTATGTTGTTCCCTCTCCTAAAGAAGTATCTTATGCTGTGGGTTCAGCTCCACTATTTACTGAGGACGATCCAATAGAGGACAGTCAGCAGCTACTGGACAGCCAAGAAGGGGAGGAGACATGCGCCACTTGCTCCGCTAGGTGGCCAAGTAGTGACGTGCGGAGAGTGACGTGGGAGGCGGTGTTGCAAGCGTTCAGGGTCCTGAAGCAGACACTTTTGGGGAACCTGAGGAGGACATCAGTGACATGCACACAACTGTTGATGATGATGAAGCCGATCGCAATTGGGAGCCGGGTGCAGAAGGGGCTTCATTATCATCAGGAAAAGAGAGTTGCAGGTTGCCCTTAAGGCAGCAAGGCGGTAGCACGGTTGGCAGTCAGCGTGCTGGCAGTAGTGGAAATTCAGGAGCCAAACGTGCCGGGGGGAGACTACATGCTTTGCGGCAACCTATCTTTCCGGGAGGTAGTGGAACAGGGGTTCCTGGAGACGGCACCAGTAGCAGTCAATTAGTGCAGACTGCGGGTGGGAAAATCAGCTACTCGGCGGTGTGGAAGTTTTTCATAAGGCATCCGGAGGAGGTTCACATAGCCAGATGCAAGATCTGTCGGCAGAAGGTGAAGCGTGGCCATGGTGCCAATGTCGGCACCACGGCCCTGCGCAACACATGCTTCGACACCATATAGCGGCCTGGGAGAACCGTGGCTCCGATGTAGTGGTCCAGCCTGCTGCATCACCCAGTGGCCATCAGCTCCCTCCGTCATCCAGCCAAGGCTCCACCACCTCAGCCAAAGGGAGCTGTGTGTCAAATCCTCCTTCTGTCGCTCCTGCTTCTCCCGCTTTTAGTCAGCCATTCCGCCAACAATCCATCCGCGAAGCCATGTCCAAGAGACAACAGTAAGCAACCACTCATCCAACGGCGCAGAAGTTGAATGTGCTCCTGTCCAAGTTGCTGGTGTCGCAGTCCCTCTCTTTTCAAGTGGTGGACTCTGCACCTTTCAGAGAATTGATGGATTGTGCCAAGCCGAGGTGGAGAGTCCCAAGCCGTTATTTCTTTGTGAAGAGGGCAGTACCAGCCCTGCATAAGTTTGTACAAGAGAAAGTGGGCCAGTCCTTGAGCCTGTCGGTGTGTTCAAAAGTGCACGGCAGCATAGGTATGCTGGTGTATTACAAAAATACAGAGTTTTTTCTACTAATAGGCCCTCATCAGTGCCTACTGCATAGGTACATCCAAGTATTGTACCATTTAGTACCTGTTAACCTGTCAAGGTGCTCCATACTGTCAAAGTCCAAACAATAGTATCCACCGGCTGGTGTTTTACAAAAATACAGATAATCTTTCTGCTAATAATTAGACATATTACTGCCCTCATCAGTGCATACCGCATAGGTACATCCAAGTATTGTACCTGTTAACCTGTCAAGGTGCTCCATACCGTCAAAGTCCAAACAATAGTATCCACCGGCTGGTGTATTACAAAAATATAGAGTTTTTTCTGCTAATAGGCCCTCATCAGTGCATACCGCATACGTGCATCCAAGTATTGTACCATTTAGTACCTGTTAATCTGTCAAGGTGCTCCATACCGTCAAAGTCCAAACAAAAGTATCCACCGGCTGGTGTTTTAAAAAAATACAGAGTTTTTTCTGCTAATAGTTAGGCATATTACTGCCCTCATCAGTGCATACCGCATAGGTACATCCAAGTATTGTACCTGTTAACCTGTCAAGGTGCTCCATACCGTCAAAGTCCAAACAATAGTATCCACCGGCTGGTGTATTACAAAAATATAGAGTTTTTTCTGCTAATAGGCCCTCATCAGTGCATACCGCATACGTGCATCCAAGTATTGTACCATTTAGTACCTGTTAATCTGTCAAGGTGCTCCATACCGTCAAAGTCCAAACAATAGTATCCACCGGCTGGTGTATTACAAAAATATAGAGTTTGTTCTGCTAATAGGCCCTCATCAGTGCATACCACATAGGTACATCCAAGTATTATACCATTTAGTACCTGTTAAGCTGTCAAGGTGCTCCATACCGTCAAAGTCCAAACAATAGTATCCACCGGCTGGTGTTTTACAAAAATACAGAGTTTTTTCTGCTAATAGGCATATTACTGACCTCATCAGTGCATACCGCATAGGTACATCCAAGTATTGTACCATTTAGTACCTGTTAATCTGTCAAGGTGCTCCAAACCGTCAAAGTCCAAACAATAGTATCCATCGGCTGGTGTATTACAAAAATACAGAGTTTTTTCTGCTAATAGTTAATCATATTACTGCCCTCATCAGTGCATACCGCATTGGTACATCGAAGTATTGTACCATTAAGTAGCTGTCAAGGTGCTCCAAACCGTCAAAGTCCAAACAATAGTATCCACCGGCTGGTGTTTTACAAAGATACAGAGTTTTTTCTGCTAATAGTTAGGCATATTACTGCCCTTATCAGTGCATACCGCATACGTACATCCAAGTATTGTACCATTTAGTACTTGTTAATCTGTCAAGGTGCTCCACACCCTCAAAGTCCAAATAATAGTATCCACCGGCTGGTGTTTTACAAAAATACTGAGTTTTTTCTGCTAATAGGCCCTCATCAGTGCATACCGCATAGGTACATCCAAGTATTGTACCATTTAGTACCTGTTTAGCTGTCAAGGTGCTCCATTCCGTTAGAGTCCAAACAATAGTATCCACCTGCTGGTGTTTTACAAAAATACAGAGTTTTTTCTGCTGATAGGCCCTCATCAGCGCATACCGCATAGGTACATCCAAGTATTGTACCATTTAGTACCTGTTAATCTGTCAAGGGCCTACATACTGTTCAAGGACAGCCGTAAGTAATCACCTGCTGCTGTTCTAGACAAATACTGTTTAAAGAGTAGTGTAGCGTATTGTAATACCCTCATAAACGCACTAAGTATGTCAGGAAGAGAAGTGCCAGGACGTACACAGAGGAGCGGCAGAGGCCTAAATACTTCAGGCAGAGTTGGCAGCAGACTTGGGGCGAGTGGCAGCAGGAGTCGCAGCGAGAGGCCTGAGCTCCCGTTATCAGCCAGCGGTCGTGTCTCCACCAGCAACCCATCTGCCGTCGTCGATTGGTTAACACGCTCATCCACATCATCACAAGTGACATCTGACACCCCAAGTCAACAGTCGGTGGGTTCCTCAGACACAACCCTTAGTTGTCATGGCCTGGGAGCAGTCCATGTCCTCCCATTGCCTTAGTCCTATGTTGTTCCCTCTCCTAAAGAAGTATCTTATGCTGTGGGTTCAGCTCCACTATTTACTGAGGACGATCCAATAGAGGACAGTCAGCAGCTACTGGACAGCCAAGAAGGGGAGGAGACATGCGCCACTTGCTCCGCTAGGTGGCCAAGTAGTGACGTGCGGAGAGTGACGTGGGAGGCGGTGTTGCAAGCGTTCAGGGTCCTGAAGCAGACACTTTTGGGGAACCTGAGGAGGACATCAGTGACATGCACACAACTGTTGATGATGATGAAGCCGATCGCAATTGGGAGCCGGGTGCAGAAGGGGCTTCATTATCATCAGGAAAAGAGAGTTGCAGGTTGCCCTTAAGGCAGCAAGGCGGTAGCACGGTTGGCAGTCAGCGTGCTGGCAGTAGTGGAAATTCAGGAGCCAAACGTGCCGGGGGGAGACTACATGCTTTGCGGCAACCTATCTTTCCGGGAGGTAGTGGAACAGGGGTTCCTGGAGACGGCACCAGTAGCAGTCAATTAGTGCAGACTGCGGGTGGGAAAATCAGCTACTCGGCGGTGTGGAAGTTTTTCATAAGGCATCCGGAGGAGGTTCACATAGCCAGATGCAAGATCTGTCGGCAGAAGGTGAAGCGTGGCCATGGTGCCAATGTCGGCACCACGGCCCTGCGCAACACATGCTTCGACACCATATAGCGGCCTGGGAGAACCGTGGCTCCGATGTAGTGGTCCAGCCTGCTGCATCACCCAGTGGCCATCAGCTCCCTCCGTCATCCAGCCAAGGCTCCACCACCTCAGCCAAAGGGAGCTGTGTGTCAAATCCTCCTTCTGTCGCTCCTGCTTCTCCCGCTTTTAGTCAGCCATTCCGCCAACAATCCATCCGCGAAGCCATGTCCAAGAGACAACAGTAAGCAACCACTCATCCAACGGCGCAGAAGTTGAATGTGCTCCTGTCCAAGTTGCTGGTGTCGCAGTCCCTCTCTTTTCAAGTGGTGGACTCTGCACCTTTCAGAGAATTGATGGATTGTGCCAAGCCGAGGTGGAGAGTCCCAAGCCGTTATTTCTTTGTGAAGAGGGCAGTACCAGCCCTGCATAAGTTTGTACAAGAGAAAGTGGGCCAGTCCTTGAGCCTGTCGGTGTGTTCAAAAGTGCACGGCAGCATAGGTATGCTGGTGTATTACAAAAATACAGAGTTTTTTCTACTAATAGGCCCTCATCAGTGCCTACTGCATAGGTACATCCAAGTATTGTACCATTTAGTACCTGTTAACCTGTCAAGGTGCTCCATACTGTCAAAGTCCAAACAATAGTATCCACCGGCTGGTGTTTTACAAAAATACAGATAATCTTTCTGCTAATAATTAGACATATTACTGCCCTCATCAGTGCATACCGCATAGGTACATCCAAGTATTGTACCTGTTAACCTGTCAAGGTGCTCCATACCGTCAAAGTCCAAACAATAGTATCCACCGGCTGGTGTATTACAAAAATATAGAGTTTTTTCTGCTAATAGGCCCTCATCAGTGCATACCGCATACGTGCATCCAAGTATTGTACCATTTAGTACCTGTTAATCTGTCAAGGTGCTCCATACCGTCAAAGTCCAAACAAAAGTATCCACCGGCTGGTGTTTTAAAAAAATACAGAGTTTTTTCTGCTAATAGTTAGGCATATTACTGCCCTCATCAGTGCATACCGCATAGGTACATCCAAGTATTGTACCTGTTAACCTGTCAAGGTGCTCCATACCGTCAAAGTCCAAACAATAGTATCCACCGGCTGGTGTATTACAAAAATATAGAGTTTTTTCTGCTAATAGGCCCTCATCAGTGCATACCGCATACGTGCATCCAAGTATTGTACCATTTAGTACCTGTTAATCTGTCAAGGTGCTCCATACCGTCAAAGTCCAAACAATAGTATCCACCGGCTGGTGTATTACAAAAATATAGAGTTTGTTCTGCTAATAGGCCCTCATCAGTGCATACCACATAGGTACATCCAAGTATTATACCATTTAGTACCTGTTAAGCTGTCAAGGTGCTCCATACCGTCAAAGTCCAAACAATAGTATCCACCGGCTGGTGTTTTACAAAAATACAGAGTTTTTTCTGCTAATAGGCATATTACTGACCTCATCAGTGCATACCGCATAGGTACATCCAAGTATTGTACCATTTAGTACCTGTTAATCTGTCAAGGTGCTCCAAACCGTCAAAGTCCAAACAATAGTATCCATCGGCTGGTGTATTACAAAAATACAGAGTTTTTTCTGCTAATAGTTAATCATATTACTGCCCTCATCAGTGCATACCGCATTGGTACATCGAAGTATTGTACCATTAAGTAGCTGTCAAGGTGCTCCAAACCGTCAAAGTCCAAACAATAGTATCCACCGGCTGGTGTTTTACAAAGATACAGAGTTTTTTCTGCTAATAGTTAGGCATATTACTGCCCTTATCAGTGCATACCGCATACGTACATCCAAGTATTGTACCATTTAGTACTTGTTAATCTGTCAAGGTGCTCCACACCCTCAAAGTCCAAATAATAGTATCCACCGGCTGGTGTTTTACAAAAATACTGAGTTTTTTCTGCTAATAGGCCCTCATCAGTGCATACCGCATAGGTACATCCAAGTATTGTACCATTTAGTACCTGTTTAGCTGTCAAGGTGCTCCATTCCGTTAGAGTCCAAACAATAGTATCCACCTGCTGGTGTTTTACAAAAATACAGAGTTTTTTCTGCTGATAGGCCCTCATCAGCGCATACCGCATAGGTACATCCAAGTATTGTACCATTTAGTACCTGTTAATCTGTCAAGGGCCTACATACTGTTCAAGGACAGCCGTAAGTAATCACCTGCTGCTGTTCTAGACAAATACTGTTTAAAGAGTAGTGTAGCGTATTGTAATACCCTCATAAACGCACTAAGTATGTCAGGAAGAGAAGTGCCAGGACGTACACAGAGGAGCGGCAGAGGCCTAAATACTTCAGGCAGAGTTGGCAGCAGACTTGGGGCGAGTGGCAGCAGGAGTCGCAGCGAGAGGCCTGAGCTCCCGTTATCAGCCAGCGGTCGTGTCTCCACCAGCAACCCATCTGCCGTCGTCGATTGGTTAACACGCTCATCCACATCATCACAAGTGACATCTGACACCCCAAGTCAACAGTCGGTGGGTTCCTCAGACACAACCCTTAGTTGTCATGGCCTGGGAGCAGTCCATGTCCTCCCATTGCCTTAGTCCTATGTTGTTCCCTCTCCTAAAGAAGTATCTTATGCTGTGGGTTCAGCTCCACTATTTACTGAGGACGATCCAATAGAGGACAGTCAGCAGCTACTGGACAGCCAAGAAGGGGAGGAGACATGCGCCACTTGCTCCGCTAGGTGGCCAAGTAGTGACGTGCGGAGAGTGACGTGGGAGGCGGTGTTGCAAGCGTTCAGGGTCCTGAAGCAGACACTTTTGGGGAACCTGAGGAGGACATCAGTGACATGCACACAACTGTTGATGATGATGAAGCCGATCGCAATTGGGAGCCGGGTGCAGAAGGGGCTTCATTATCATCAGGAAAAGAGAGTTGCAGGTTGCCCTTAAGGCAGCAAGGCGGTAGCACGGTTGGCAGTCAGCGTGCTGGCAGTAGTGGAAATTCAGGAGCCAAACGTGCCGGGGGGAGACTACATGCTTTGCGGCAACCTATCTTTCCGGGAGGTAGTGGAACAGGGGTTCCTGGAGACGGCACCAGTAGCAGTCAATTAGTGCAGACTGCGGGTGGGAAAATCAGCTACTCGGCGGTGTGGAAGTTTTTCATAAGGCATCCGGAGGAGGTTCACATAGCCAGATGCAAGATCTGTCGGCAGAAGGTGAAGCGTGGCCATGGTGCCAATGTCGGCACCACGGCCCTGCGCAACACATGCTTCGACACCATATAGCGGCCTGGGAGAACCGTGGCTCCGATGTAGTGGTCCAGCCTGCTGCATCACCCAGTGGCCATCAGCTCCCTCCGTCATCCAGCCAAGGCTCCACCACCTCAGCCAAAGGGAGCTGTGTGTCAAATCCTCCTTCTGTCGCTCCTGCTTCTCCCGCTTTTAGTCAGCCATTCCGCCAACAATCCATCCGCGAAGCCATGTCCAAGAGACAACAGTAAGCAACCACTCATCCAACGGCGCAGAAGTTGAATGTGCTCCTGTCCAAGTTGCTGGTGTCGCAGTCCCTCTCTTTTCAAGTGGTGGACTCTGCACCTTTCAGAGAATTGATGGATTGTGCCAAGCCGAGGTGGAGAGTCCCAAGCCGTTATTTCTTTGTGAAGAGGGCAGTACCAGCCCTGCATAAGTTTGTACAAGAGAAAGTGGGCCAGTCCTTGAGCCTGTCGGTGTGTTCAAAAGTGCACGGCAGCACCGACGTGTGGAGCTGTAACTACGGGCAAGGTCAATACTTGTCTTTTACGGCTCACTGGGTAAATGTGGTTCCTGCACAGCCACAACAGCAACTTGGACAGGTCACACCGCTTCCTCCTCCACGCTCTCGCTCTCAGGCAGTTGATCCTGTTACAGTGTGCGACGCCGCCTCCTCATACTCCACCGTGTCCTCGGCCTCCACTGCACGTCCAAATCTCGGTGGCCATTCATCGTACCATGTGTGTAGGGCACGGCGGTGTCAAGCTGCTCTTCACATGGTTTGCCTTGGCGAACGGAGTCACACAGGGGAGGAACTGCTAAAGTTCATTCGTAAAGAAATCCGAGTATGGCTTACTCCACGAAATCTGGAAATGGGAACCATGGTGACAGACAACGGGAAGAACATTGTGTCCGCGCTGCGACAAGAAAGTGTGAAACATGCGCTCTGCATGGCACACGTGTTGAACCAGCAGATGGTGGCATACCTTCACATGGCCATGCCAACAACCATTGAAGATCCGCTGAACTTCTGGGCAGCCAAACTTGATTTATGGCCACAACTAGCAGAGTTTGCCCTGGAAAAGCAGTCCTGCCCGACCAGTAGTGTGCCATCAGAGAGGGTGTTTAGTGCGGCCGGGGCCATAGTCACCCCAAGGCGAACTTGTCTGTCCACTAAAAATTTGGAGAGACTGACGTTTGTCAAGATAAATCAGGGATGGATCAGCCAGGATTTCCAGCCACCAATGCCAGATGGGTCTGAGTAGATTGACCAAGCTGCTACACCAACATTTCCCAATTATGGTTGGTTATGAAATCCTCTTGGATATCAGTTAGGGTTATGAAACCCTCTTTGGTACTGCGATTGCCTGCTCCTGGCTCATCCTGTGTCTTTCAGGAACTACTTGCCTCACTGATGCTTCTGGCCTTGGGCCTTCAATTTTTGGATGTTTAGCAGTAGCTAAATACATGCTTAATGCAAATTTCAACATTGACTTTTAAATGTAAGGGGATGGTTATGAAACCCTCTTGGGTACTGCAATTGCCTGCTCCTAGCTCATCCTGTGTCTTTCAGGAACTACTTGCCTCACTGATGCTTCTGGCCTTGTGCCTTTAATTTTTGGATGTTTAGCAGTAGCTAAATATATGCTTAATGCAAATGTCAACATTGATCTTTAAATGTAAGGGGTTATGAAACACTCTTGGGTACTGCAAATGCCTGCTCCATACTCTTTCTGTGTCTTTCAGGAACTACTTGCCTCCCTGCCCTCAGGCCTTGGGCCTTCAATTCTTGGATGTTTAGCAGTAGATAAATACATGCTTAATGCAAATTTCAACATTGACTTTTAAATGTAAGGGGATGGTTATGAAACCCTCTTGGGTACTGCGAATGACTGCTCCTGACTCATTCTGTGTCTTTCGGGAACTACTTGCCTCCCTGATGCCTCAGGCCTTGTGCCTTCAATTTTCGGATGTTTAGCAGTAGCTAAATACATGCTTAATGCAAATTTCAACATTGACTTTTAAATGTAAGGGGATGGTTATGAAACCCTCTTGGGTACTGCGAATGACTGCTCCTGACTCCTTCTGTGTCTTTCGGGAACTACTTGCCTCCCTGATGCCTCAGGCCTTGGGCCTTAAATTTTTGGAAGTTTAGCAGTAGCTAATACATGCTTAATGCTAATTTCAACAATGATCTTTAAATTCTCGGCGCTCTGCTAGGGCCTTCTCCTACCCCGCCGGGGCCGATCCGAGGACCTCACTAAACCATCCAATCGGTAGTAGAGACATGCGGTGAGTACAAAGGGCAGGGACTTAATGAACCCGAGCTTATGACCGGCACTTAGTTGTGATTCTTCTTTCCTGGCAAATAATTGCAATCCCTGATCCCTATCGCAAAGGGGGTTAAGCAGACTACCCGCATCTGTCGGTGAAAGATAGACACACGCTGGTCCGTTCAGTGTAGCGCACGCGCAGCCCCAGACATCTGAGGGCATAACACACCTGTTATTGCTCGATCTCGCGAGTGATCGTGCAATGTAAGGGGTTATTAAAGCCTCTTGGGTACTGCTGATGCCTACTCCTGACTGCTCCTGTGTCTTTCAGGAAGTACTTGACTTCCTGATGCTTCTGGGCTTGGGCCTTTAATTTTAGGATTTTTGAAATCCATACATACATGCTTAGTTAAAATTTCAACTTTTATGGTGCAATGTATGGGGTTATTAAACACTCTTGGGTAGTGTTTTTTTCAAATTTTCTGATAATTATCACAGTAATAAACTTGAATTTTCCACAATATTAACCATTACACCATTGAACGATTGTTGCGTGTGATTTTTTAAGTACAATTTTCAAAAAAATACGCAGAGGGATGAACTCTGCTTCATTATTTCATAAAAAATTCTTATATAGAAGAATGTCTTTTGATGGTCCACCGTCCTGCATTATAGAGTCTTCTGCACTCTTGGATATGCACTTGTTCTTAAACAAAGGTACAAAAAACAAAAATGGCCGGTCAGGGCTATGGAGAAGTTGCGCCTACATCTTACGGCCACATGAGCCCTGTGGGTGCTTGTGAGATTAGGTCCTTTGTACCCACACGGCTGGGTCCGGGACACAAATTTTGATTTAAATTTCAAATAAAAAAATCACACATTTCAATGGTCTTCTCATGCTGCAGCCAACTCCAGGCTGCATCATTCTGGTAATATATAGAGAGCACTCGCTGTCCTAAATTTCCGTTAAAATTTTTCATAAAAAATGTTTGTCTTTTTTATTAGGGATTGTGAAGCTTTGGTGCATACTCATGCATCAGCCAACTCCAGGCTGTGTCATTCAGGCAATATATGGTTTACTGATGGCACTGCTGGGCCTGGGTCTGGGAATTTCAAATTTTGTCATAGGTAGCACCCGCTATCCATAAGTGTTCTTCATAAATTTCTACAATTGTTGTGTTTTATTTGAGGGATTGTGAAGCCCTAGTGTGTAGTTATGCAGCAGCCAACTCCAGGGTGTGTCATTCATGCAACATATAGGTAGCACCTGTTGTCCTAAATATTCTTAAAATTATTTTAAAAATGGTTATTTTTTCTTTGGGATTCTGAAGCCCTGGTGTGTACTCACTGCTGCTTCCTGCTACACTCTGTCAGCCCGTTGGTCCTGCGACAGTGTGCTACTCCGCCACCACATCCTCCACTGTGTCTTAAGCCTCCACTGCCTGGACAAGTCTCAGTGGCCCTTCAGCATACCATGTGTGCAGGTCACGGCGGTGTCATGCTGTTCTTCACATGGTTTGCCTTGGTGAGAAGTCTTGGAAACAATGACCGGTCAGGGCAATGGAGACGTTTTGCCTAAATCTCACGGCCACGTGAGCCCTGTGGGGCTTGTTGGATTTTTGTCCTTCGTACCCACACGCTGGGGTCCGGGACACGCAAAGGTTGTTTTAAATTTCAAATCAAAAAATGATGGCGCTGCTGGGCATGGGTCTGGGAATTTCAAATTTTCTCATGGGTAGCACCCGCTATCCAAAATCTTTTAAAAAAATTTCTAAAATTGTGGGGGTTTTTTGGGGGGGGATTGTGAAGCCCTGGTGTGAACTCGTGCATCAGCCAACTCCAGGCTGTGTCATTCAGGCAATATATGGGTTTCTGATGGCACTGCTGGGCCTGGGTCTAGGAATTTCAAATTTTCTCATAGGTAGCACCCGCTATCCATAAGTCTTCTTCATAAATTTCTACAATTGTTGTGTTTTATTTGAGGGATTGTGAAGCCCTAGTGTGTAGTTATGCAGCAGCCAACTCCAGGGTGTGTCATTCATGCAACATATAGGTAGCACCTGTTGTCCTAAATATTCTTAAAATTATTTTAAAAATGGTTATTTTTTCTTTGGGATTCTGAAGCCCTGGTGTGTACTCACTGCTGCTTCCTGCTACACTCTGTCAGCCCGTTGGTCCTGCAACAGTGTGCTACTCTGCCTCCACATCCTCCTTTGTGTCTTAAGCCTCCACTGCCCGGACAAGTCTCAGTGGCCCTTCCATGTGTGCAGGTCACGGCGGTGTCACGTTGTTCTTCACATGGTTTGCCTTGGCGAGAAGTCTTGGAAACAATGGCCGGTCAGGGCAATGGAGACGTTTCGCCTAAATCTCACGGCCACATGAGCCCTGTGGGGGCTTGTTGGATTTGGTCCTTCGTACCCACACGATGGGGTCCGGGACACGCAAAGGTTGTTTTAAATTTCAAATAAAAAAATGATGGCACTGCTGGGCCTAGGTCTGTTAATTTCAAATTTTCTCATGGGTAGCACCCGCTATCCAAAATCTTTTTCAAAAATTTCTAAAATTGTGGTGTTTTTTGGGGGGTATTGTGAAGCATTGGTGTGAACTCGTGCATCAGCCATCTCCAGGCTGTGTCATTCAGGCAATATATGGGTTACTGATGCCGCTGTGGAGCCTGGGTCTGTTAATTTCAAATTTTCTCATAGGTAGCACCCGCTATCCAAAATGTTTTTCAAAAATTTCTAAAATTGTGTTTTTTTTTTGGAGGGATTGTGAAGCCCTGGTGTGTACTCGTGCATCAGCCAACTACAGGCTGTGTCATTCAGGCAATATATGGGTTACTGATGCCGCTGTGGGGCCTGGGTCTGTTAATTTCAAATTTTCTCATAGGTAGCACCCGCTATCCAAAATCTTCGGTTTAAATTTCTTAATTCATCTTTTAATCTTAAGGATTGTGAAGGCCTAGTGCCTACTCATGCTGCTGGCAACTCTGGGCTGTGCCATTCAGCCACTATATGGTGTCCTCATGCTTCAGCCTCATCCAAGCTGTGTCATTCAGCCACTATATTGTGTCCTCATGCTGCCAACACCTCCACGCTGTGTCATTAAGCCACTATATGGTCTTCTCATGGTGCCAACATGTCCATGCTGTGTCATTAAGCCACTATATGGTCTCCTCATGCTGACAACACATCCACGCTGTGCCATTCAGCCACTAAATGGTCTCCTCATGCTGCTAACACCTCAATGCTGTGTCATTCAGCCACTATATGGTGTCCTCATGCTTCAGCTTCATCCAAGCTGTGTCATTCAGCCACTATATGGTGTGCTCATGCTGCCAACACCTCCATTCTGTGTCATTCAGCCACTATATGGTGTCCTCATGCTTCAGTCTCATCCGAGCTGTGTCATTCAGCCACTATATTGTGTCCTCATGCTGCCATCACCTCCAAACTGTGCCATTCAGCCACTATATGGTGTCGTCATGCTGTCAACACCTCCATTCTGTGTCATTGAGCCACTATATGGTGTCCTCATGCTTCAGCCTCATCCAAACTGTGTCATTCAGCCACTATATGGTGTCCTCATGCTGCCAACACCTCCACACTGTGCCATTCAGCCACTATATGGTGTCCTCATGCTGCCAACGCCTCCATTCTGTGTCATTCAGCCACTATATGGCTTTTGCAGCTCGGTGCAGATTATGGTTAGAGATGAGCAAACTTTTCAAAAATTTGATTCGGCCGGTTTGCCGAATTTTCCGGAAAAGTTTGTTTCGATATTAATTTTTTCGCGGCGAATATATATCAAAAATGGCTATTTCTAGCCTACATACAGCCTCTATAGGGGTATAGAACACTTTGCTATGTTCTAAAACGCATATGGAGTGTGCTGGGTTAGTGAAATAATACTGTTATTCAGAATAACATGCAGATTACCGGCATCGCTTTTAGAATCACTGCCGCGCAGCAGCACAATGACAGAGCCTGGTCATGGCATCAGTGTCAGGAGACCATATAGTGACTGAATGACAGCGTGGAGGTGTTGGCAGCATGAGGAGACCATATAGTGGCTGAATGACACAGCTTGGATGAGGCTGAAGGATGAGGACACCATATAGTGGCTGAATGACACAGCGTGGAGGTGTTGGCAGCATGAGGAGACCATATAGAAGCTGAATGACACAGCGTGGAGGTGTTGGAAGCATGAGGACACCGTATAAGTGGCTGAATGACACAGCTCGGATGAGACTGAAGCATGAGGACACCATATAGTGGCTGAATGACACAGAATGGAGGTGTTGGAAGCATGAGGACACCATATAGTGGCTGAATGACACAGCTTGGATGAAGCTGAAGCATGAGGACACCATATAGTGGCTGAATGACACAGGATTGAGGTGTTGGCAACATGAGGAGACCATTTAGTGGCTGAATGGCACAGCGTGGAGGTGTTGTCAGCATGAGGACACCATATAGTGGGTGAATGACACAGCATGGACATGTTGTCAGCATGAGGAGACCATATAGTGGCTGAATGACACAGCATGGAGGTGTTGGCAGCATGAGCAGACCATATAGTGGATGAATGGCACAGCCCGGAGTTGCCAGCAGCATGATTAGGCACTAGGCCTTTACAATCCCTAAGATTAAAAGATGAATTAAGAAATTTAAAAGATATTGGAAAGCGGGTGCTACCAATGAGAAAATTTGAAATTACCAGACCCGGGCGCCACAGCGGCAACAGTAACCCATATATTGCCTGAATGACACAGCCTGGAGTTGGCTGATGCACGAGATCACACCAGGGCTTCACAATCCCTAAGCAAAAAACACCACAATTTTAGAAATTTTTGAAAAAGATTTTGGATAGCGGGTGCTACCTAAGAGAAAATTAGAAATTACCAGACCCAGGCCCCACAGCGGCATCAGTAACCCATATATTGCCTGAATGACACAGCCTGTAGTTGGCTGATGCACGAGTTCACACCAGGGCTTCACAATCCATCCCAAAAAACACCACAATTTTAGAAATGTTTGAAAAAGATTTTGGATAGCGGGTGCTACCTATGAGAAAACTTGAAATTACCAGACCCAGGCCCAGCAGCGCCATCATTTTTTTCTTTGAAAATTAAAACAAACTTTGAGTGTACCGGACCCCATCGTGTGGGTACGAAGGACCAAATCCAACAAGCCCCCAAAGCAACATCAGTAAAGCATATATTGCCTGAATGACACAGCCTGGAGTTGGCTGATTCACGAGTACAAAGCAGGGCTTCACAATTCCCCCACAAAAACACCACAATTTTAGAAATTTTTGAAAAAGATTTTGGATAGCGGGTGCTACTTATGAGAAAATTTGAAATTACCAGACCCAGGCCCCACAGCGACATCAGTAACCCATATATTGCCTGAATGACACAGCCTGGAGTTGGCTGATGCACGAGTACACACCAGGGCTTCACAATCTCTAAGAAAAAAACACCACAATTTTAGAAATTTTTGAAAAAGATTTTAGATAGCGGGTGCTACCTATGAGAAAATTAGAAATTACCAGACCCAGGCCACACAGCGGCATCAGTAACCCATATATTGCCTGAATGACACAGCCTGGAGTTGGCTGATGCACGAGTACACACCAGGGCTTCACAATCCCCCCCAAAAAACACCACAATTTTTGAAAAAGATTTTGGATAGCGGGTGCTACCTATGAGAAAATTTGAAATTACCAGACCCAGGCCCCACAGCGGCATCAGTAACCCATATATTGCCTGAATGACACAACCTGGAGTTGGCTGATGCACAAGTATACACCAGGGCTTCACAATCCCTCCCAAAAAACACCACAATTGTAGAAATTTTTTTAAAAGATTTTGGATAGCGGGTGCTACCTGTGAGAAAATTTTAAATAACCAGACCCAGGCCCAGCAGCGCCATCATTTTTTTCTTTGAAAATGAAAACAAACTTTGAGTGTCCCGGACCCCATCGTATGGATACGAAGGACCAAATCCAACAAGACCCCACAGCAACATCAGTAAAGCATATATATTGCCTGAATGACACAGCCTGGAGTTGGCTGATGCACGAGATCACACCAGGGCTTCACAATCCCTAAGCAAAAAACACCACAATTTTAGAAATTTTTGAAAAAGATTTTGGATAGCGGGTGCTACCTAAGAGAAAATTAGAAATTACCAGACCCAGGCCCCACAGCGGCATCAGTAACCCATATATTGCCTGAATGACACAGCCTGTAGTTGGCTGATGCACGAGTTCACACCAGGGCTTCACAATCCATCCCAAAAAACACCACAATTTTAGAAATGTTTGAAAAAGATTTTGGATAGCGGGTGCTACCTATGAGAAAACTTGAAATTACCAGACCCAGGCCCAGCAGCGCCATCATTTTTTTCTTTGAAAATTAAAACAAACTTTGAGTGTCCCGGACCCCATCGTGTGGGTACGAAGGACCAAATCCAACAAGCCCCCAAAGCAACATCAGTAAAGCATATATTGCCTGAATGACACAGCCTGGAGTTGGCTGATTCACGAGTACAAAGCAGGGCTTCACAATTCCCCCACAAAAACACCACAATTTTAGAAATTTTTGAAAAAGATTTTGGATAGCGGGTGCTACTTATGAGAAAATTTGAAATTACCAGACCCAGGCCCCACAGCGACATCAGTAACCCATATATTGCCTGAATGACACAGCCTGGAGTTGGCTGATGCACGAGTATACACCAGGGCTTCACAATCTCTAAGAAAAAAACACCACAATTTTAGAAATTTTTGAAAAAGATTTTAGATAGCGGGTGCTACCTATGAGAAAATTAGAAATTACCAGACCCAGGCCACACAGCGGCATCAGTAACCCATATATTGCCTGAATGACACAGCCTGGAGTTGGCTGATGCACGAGTACACACCAGGGCTTCACAATCCCCCCCAAAAAACACCACAATTTTTGAAAAAGATTTTGGATAGCGGGTGCTACCTATGAGAAAATTTGAAATTACCAGACCCAGGCCCCACAGCGGCATCAGTAACCCATATATTGCCTGAATGACACAACCTGGAGTTGGCTGATGCACAAGTATACACCAGGGCTTCACAATCCCTCCCAAAAAACACCACAATTGTAGAAATTTTTTTAAAAGATTTTGGATAGCGGGTGCTACCTGTGAGAAAATTTTAAATAACCAGACAGAGGCCCAGCAGCGCCATCATTTTTTTCTTTGAAAATGAAAACAAACTTTGAGTGTCCCGGACCCCATCGTATGGATACGAAGGACCAAATCCAACAAGACCCCACAGCAACATCAGTAAAGCATATATATTGCCTGAATGACACAGCCTGGAGTTGGCTGATTCACGAGTACACAGCAGGGCTTCACAATTCCCCCCCCAAAAACACCACAATTTTAGAAATTTTTGAAAAAGATTTTGGATAGCGGGTGCTACTTATGAGAAAATTTGAAATAGGCTTCCGGTTCCGGCGCGCTGATGGTGTAGTCTCACTCGTGGGAGCTCCGTCCTACCCCTGGACATTCACCGCTGACCCAGCCAGTTTACCTGCTACACGAGGGTGATCTGTTGCCCGAATCTCCTCTGGTTGCTCTCCGATGGAGAGATTTGTGACCCGCGGCACTACTGCTTCCTCCCAGCCTCCGCACGGCCCGCAGTCACAGGACAGCACAGCTCCCAAGATGGCGGCGAGCGGCCCAGCTCCGGAGATGGAGACGCTGCAGCAGCAGCCACAGATGCCCCAGGACTCGCAAGTAAGCGAGTTGATTGATTCCCTGATACAGCCCATGGGAATGAACGCCAAGCAATTTGTTATGGAGATGGCAAAATTGCTGTCCCCCCAGATTACCACCACCATAGCGTCCTCCATATCCACAGCTGTGGCGCAGTTAAAATTAGAGGTGGCCACCCATTCCTCACAGATTAATGAGTTAGAGAGCAGATATGTTCATATGGACAATGAGATGGATACTATGACAAGGGAGTTGTACTTATTTTCTAAGGCCCAGCAAGCACTCCAGGACAAAGTGGAGGATTTGGAGAATAGATCCAGGAGGAACAACTTGAGGGTGGTGGGGCTCCCGGAATCGGTGCCACACAGCCAGCTTGGCAAGCTGTTGTCTGTGGATCTCCCTAAAGCGCTTGGCTTAGACGGTGGCTACCTGATTGAAAGGGCGCATAGGGTGAGCCCCCCACCACAGGTAGACCCTAACAGATCTAACCGCTCTCCAAAAGCGCGCCAAGTGATTGCCCGCTTTCTCAACTATACAGACAAAGAACTGGTCCTCCGTACCTTTAAGAAGCGCTCTACTCCACTCCTCTATCATTTGCCACAAATTGCTCATCTTCGGTGACTACTCGGCAGAAGTAGCCCAGAGACGCAAAGCCTTTGCTCCTATCTGCACAAGCCTTGTAAAGAAACAGATACGATTTACTCTACAGTACCCAGCCATCTTGCGAATATTCCTGAAGTATAGATCTTCTTCCACTTACCAGACTCCTGCGGCGGCGGCCGTGCTGTTGGACTCCACAGAAGATATGGAGATCTCTTCCAGATCAGCACAAAAGCGCAGAAGGGACGACAAGACTGGATCATCACCAGAACCTACGGGATGAGAGTAATGTTTGCTAACTTTGCCCTTTTTTCTTTTTCTTGTTTTTTTCTTATGTGGCTGACTGCAGGACTGTTTTTGCAGTCTCAGACTTTTCAGGGGGGAATCTTCTGAGGGTCGTTTTGCCACGAATAGTGCCTTTATTTTATGGGTTTGTTTCTCAGCCATAGTGCCTTTCTGGTTATGCCCTAACATACATTCTCCACCTACAGGTTTTTGGGGACATTGAGAGGACGTTGGGCACCGAGCAAAGTCTTTTATATGTAGTGTTATTAATAAGCTTTAGTGGGGAGTTCCAGTGCATCACGGTTATTCCTAGCCTCAGCTCTCACGTCAGGGATCATACTGCACAGCTCATGTTTGTAATGCACCATTTTTTGCTAGATGTGCTGACATCCTGTTCTGTGACTGCATATATATATATATATATATATATATATATATATATATGTATGACTGGGGGAATGTTGCTTTTTTCCAGGGAAGGAGGAAGGGGGGTTGTATCTAGATGATTTAGTTCTTGGGGGGGGGGGGGGCGGGGAGCCTCCTTTTGAGTTTCTTTATTCTTGTCCCCATGGGTCCTATGATTGAGTGGCTCAGTGCCCCACGGGTTTCCATCAGCGAAAAAAGTGAAGCCCATTATGATATAGGCACTGGAGGGGGATGTTTCATGCTCCTGGTTATTTGTTTTCTTGGTTTACGCTTTTTTTTGGTTATTTTTACATCACTTCTTCGCTTATGTTCCACCAGAGGTCATTCACAGAGATGGTATACGGAGTGGCTGATTGACCTATAACACTGCAAAAAAAATGTAAAAAAAAAAGTGTTAAAAAAGGTAATTTTACCTCTTCCCTAATAAAAGTTTGAATCACCCCCCTTTTCCCATAAAAAAATAAAACAGTGTAAAAAAAATAAAAAAATAAACATATGTGGTATCACCGCGTGCGTAAATGTCCGAACTATAAAAATATATCATTACTTAAACCGCACGGTCAATGGCGTACGCGCAAAAAAATTCCAAAGTCCAAAAAGCGTATTTTGGTCACATTTTATACCATTAAAAAATGAATAAAAAGTGATCAAAAAGTCCGATCAAAACAAATATCATACCCATAAAAACTTGAGATCACGGCGCAAAAAATGAGTCCTCATACCTCCCTGTACGTGGAAAAATAATTTTTATAATAAAGTTATAGGGGTCAGAAGATGACATTTTTAAACGTATACATTTTCCAGCATGTAGTTATGATTTTTTCTAAAATTGCGACAAAAGCAAACCTATATAAGTAGGGTATCATTTTAACCGTATGGACCTACAGAATAATGATAAGATGTAATTTTTACCGAAATATGCACTGCGTAGAAACGGAAGCCCCCAAAAGTTACAAAATGGCATTTTTTCTTCGATTTTGTCGCACAATGATTTTTTTTTCCGTTTTGCCGTGCATTTTTGGGTAAAATGACTAATGTCACTGCAAAGTAGAATTGGCGACGCAAAAAATAAGCCATAATATGGATTTTTAGGTGGAAAATTGAAAGGGTTATGATTTTTAAAAGGTAAGGAGGAAAAAATGAAAGTGCAAAAACGGAAAAACCCTGGGTTAAACCTTCAGGAAACTGAGGTAGGATAAGAGTGGGTTCTCTCGGTGCAACGACTTAATGGCTTCTTTTTTTGTAGATCACTTTTTAAATTTCCATCTTTATTTCCATGGAGTCTCTGGAGACTTAAGACTTTGGATTCCTTCTACCTTTATGGTTCCTTACGCTCCCTCTAGGATTTTACCTCCTTTTTCCTTAGTTTTCTAACTCATGACTTTGGGAAAACGGGTCCCAGGTGACAAAATCAGTCGCTGAACGTCTACGTTATGCTCTGCTGCAAACTAATGTCAGGAATCCATTAAATAAGGCTCTGTCCGTGGGCATATCCCGAACGGACGTTTGTTTCCCCTGGCCAATCTCAGCGGGCTCCTTTCGGCATGTGGTTTCGGCCTATTCGCTCCATGGATTGGGGATATCTACAGAGTTTTTCAGCTTAAACCTTCAGGAAACTGAGGTAGGATAAGTGTGGGTTCTCTCGGTGCAACGGCTTAATGGCTTCTTTTTTTGTAGATCTCTTTTTAAAATTCCATCTTTATTTACATGGAGTCTCTGGAGACTTTGGATTTCTTTTTCCTGAGTTTTCTTTGTTGCACTAAGAAAAACTGGTGTCTCCCGCGTGACAGGCGGGGATACTCACCACTATACTAAAGAGGAACGGGTATAGTGCTTGCCATCACGGTAACTTGCTTAAATGAAGACAGCAGCAATTTCCACCCACCAGATCTAGGCAGTAGGGAGAAAAAGGAGTTTGAGACTGGTACGGTCAAAAAAGAGAAGACGGACTGGCCCTTACGGGGATCGAACCCGCGACCTTGGTGTTATTAGCACCACGCTCTAACCAGCTGAGCTAACCAGCAGCGTTGCGCATGTCGGCTGCCCCGGCCGACACCAGTGGGGATCTCACATGTGTCCCAGTCCTTAGAATAGGTACTGATAGCAGTGTGGAGAAAGGGAAGGGTGTCTCTTTCTCTGTCCTTGTCAGAGGCGACATCACGAGTGCTAGGGCTGACTGTGAACTGGGAACTGTATTCGAAACTTTATTCCACAAGAGAAGGAATCAGAAAGTATAGGAAATAACACGGCACCTGGGAGAGTTTGCAATCTAAAAGCCATAGGCCTTAGGCATGGGCTACACGGGGCCTTGTTGTAGCGCCAGTGATTGAGGGAAAGCTGCAGTCATCATTTCAGTTGCAACTCACTCATGACTTTGGGCAAACGGGTCCCAGGTGACGAAATCAGTCGCTGACTGTCTACGTTACAAGTTATTGACTCTGGTATATGCTGTGCTGCAAACTAATGTCAGGAATCCATTGGATAAGGCTCTGGCCGTGGGCATCTCCCGTACGGACGTTTGTTTCCCCTGGCCAATCTCAGCGGGCTCCTTTCGGCATGTGGTTTCGGCCTATTCGCTCCATGGATTGGGGATATCTACAGATTTTTTCAGCTTAAACCTTCAGGAAACTGAGGTAGGATAAGTGGGGGTTCTCTCGGTGCAACGACTTAATGGCTTCTTTTTCTGTAGATCTCTTTTTTAAATTCCATCTTTATTTCCATGGAGTCTCTGGAGACTCTGGAGACTTAAGACTTTGGATTCCTTTTTCCTGAGTTTTCTTTGGTGCACTAAGAAAATTAGGTGCCTCCCCGTCAGGGAATCGATCCCCGGTTTCCCGCGTGACAGGCGGGGATACTCATCACTATACTAACAAGGAATAGGTATGGTGTTTGCCATCACGGTAACCTGCTTAAATGAAGACAGCAGCAATTTCCACCCACCAGATCTAGGCAGTAGGGAGAAAAGGGAGTTCGAGACTGCTACGGTCTAAAAAGAGAAGACGGACTGGCCCGTACAAGGATCGAACTGGCGACCTTGGCGTTATTAGCATCACGCTCTAACCAGCTGAGCTAACCGGCCACGTTGCGCATGTTGGCTGCCCCTGCCGACACCAGTGGGGATCTCACATGTGTCCTAGTCCTTTGAATAGGTACTGATAGCAGTGTGGAGAAAGGGAAGGGTGTCTCTTTCTCTGTCCTTGTCAGAGGCGACATCACGAGTGCTAGGGCTGACTGTGAACTGGGAACTGTATTCGAAACTTTATTCCACAAGAGAAGGAATCAGAAAGTATAGGAAATAACACAGCACCTGGAAGAGTTTGCAATCTAAAAGCCATAGGCCTTAGGCATGGGCTACACGGGGCCTTGTTGTAGCGCCAGTGATTGAGGGAAAGCTGCAGTCCGCATTTCAGCTGCAACTAACTCATGACTTTGGGCAAACGGGTCCCAGGTGACGAAATCAGTCGCTGACCGTCTACGTTACAAGTTATTGACTCTGGTATATGCTGTGCTGCAAACTAATGTCAGGAATCCATTGGATAAGGCTCTGTCCGTGGGCATCTCCCGTACGGACGTTTGTTTCCCCTGTCCAATCTCAGCGGGCTCCTTTCAGCATGTGGTTTCGGCCTATTTGCTCCATGGATTGGGCATATCTACAGAGTTTTTCAGCTTAAACCTTCAGGAAACTGAGGTAGGATAAGTGTGGGTTCTCTCGGTGCAACGACTTAATGGCTTCTTTTTTTGTAGATCTCTTTTTAAATTTCCATCTTTATTTCCATGGAGTCTCTGGAGACTTAAGACTTTAGATTCCTTCTACCTTTAACCCCTTAAGGACACATGACGTTCTCATACGTCTCCATGTCCGAGTCCTTAAGGACACATGACGTATGAGAACGTCATGTGTTTTGCCGGCCCCCCGCAACCATCTGGAGCGGAGCCGGCGCCCGATGCCTGCTGAAATCGATCAGCAGGCATCGGGGCATATCGCCCAGGGGGGTCATGATGACCCCCCATGTCGGCGATCGCGGCGCATCGCTCGTCAATTCAGACGAGCGATGCGCTGCGATTCCGTTCCCAGCCGCTCGCCGGGCGGGGATCGGAGCCGGATGTCTGCTGATTTCTATCAGCAGACATCCCGGCAGTGTGCCGGAGGAGGTCCGGAGGACCTCCTATACCGGCGATCGCTGCAGGACGCCGGTAACTACTAACCGGCGTTCTGCAGCGGTTCCAGGTCATCAGGGTCACGTGTGACCCTGTGACCTGGATATAGATGGTGACTGGTGGTGTAGTATACACCACCAATCACCATCCATGCTGTACTGGGGGCTGGCATTGTGGCTACCCCCTCAGTACAGTTGTGATTGGTTGGCCAAAGTGGCCACACCAATCACATAGTAATGGGAGGGGATCTGGTGGGCTAGGAGCACGTTGCTCTGTTCTGCCCACCATTCCACAGAGATCTGGTGTGCAGGACGGAGCCCCGTGCTGCCCACCATCCCCTCAGTAAAAAAAAAGTGCCCCTTGCCCCCTTTCTGTGGCCCCTTGGCACAGAAATCCCAGGGATAGCTTTAGATTAGGTAGGGACAGGTTAGGGTTAAAAAAAAAAAAAAAGTTTTAAATTTTTTTTTTTCGGCGTACCTCAGTGGGTGTCCGTGGGTCCGTAGCACCTTTAGCTGCGTGACCCCGGCCCTGCTGGGTCGCTGCAGTCTGCCGTCAGCCTTTTTTTTTGGCGCAGATCTTTTTTTTTTTTTTTTTTTCACTAAGCGTGTGTGCGGACCCTCTTAGTTATAAAAGAGCGGTCCGCCACCGTTTGTTAAAGCCCACCCGCCGCTGATCAGTCCCGTAGTACTGATCAGCGTTTTTTTTTTGTGGTGCCGGCGCTTTTTTTCGGGTTTTCTAGCGTGTTTTTGCACCCATAGGCGGTCCGTGCCACCAGTAGCAGGCGTGTACTGTGTGGCCGGACCGTACCTGTGTGTGCGGCGTGCCTCACCGCTGTCAGTGATTTATCACTGATCAGCTTTTTTTTTGTGGTAAAGGCACCTTTTTCGGTTAACACAGAATTTTTTTTGCACCCATAGGCGGTCCGTGCCACCAGTAGCAGGCGTGTACTGTGTGGACAGACCGTACCTGTGTGTGCAGCCTGTCCCACCGCTGTCGGTGATTTATCACTGATCAGCGTTTTTTTTTTTTTGTTCAGGCGGGTGCATTTTTTTCGGGGTAAAGCGTTTTTTTATTTAATTTTCCGGGTTTTTTGTGTGGGGGTCTGTGAACAAGCCACCAGCCACTGTCCTGGGCTGAGTGGCTGGACCCCCCACTGACTTCTGCGCCCCCTGCCGCCACAAGCGCTAATCAGTGCGCACACCACTGATTAGATAAACGCTTATTTTTTTGGTGCAGGTTTTTTTTTTGCGCTAGAAGTCCCCCTTTTTTTTAAAAGTTCCCTTTTTATTTTATATTTTTTTCTGTTAGGGCGGGTTAGTTTAGTTAGGTTAGGCTAGGGCGGGTTAGGGA
Source organism: Hyla sarda (assembly GCF_029499605.1). NCBI lineage: Eukaryota > Metazoa > Chordata > Amphibia > Anura > Hylidae > Hyla > Hyla sarda. The sequence continues at coordinate 21,264,952 of NC_079192.1, read as the reverse complement.
GGTAGTATCGCACCACACCACACGCAGCACACACACCAATAAAGTTTTCCCCCCCCCACACACACATACCCGTATCCCCATTAGAGTAGGGAAATGGCCCGCAGAGTGTTTTCGGCGGAGGAGGCATATGACCTAATTGCCTCCGACTCTGAAAGCATCTCAGAGGACGATGAAGACCCCACCTTCCTTATTTCATCGTCCTCCTCATCATCTAGTTCAGATGATGAGCCACCAAGGCGGCGAACTCGCCGCCATGCGGTGCCGCAAACCTCCTCTGTCCTTGAGCTTGTGCCCCATGCTAGTATGAGTCCCCCTGGCGCTCATACTAGTGAAGCCCCCCTGCCAAGGTCACTGGTACCTCGTACCGGAGAACTTGACTGGGCTGAGCCAGCGGACCACGAGCCCGTGATTCCTGAGTTTGTTGGCGACTCAGGAATCAAAATTAACATCGCCGGGTTCACTGAAAAGGACTTTTTCGGTCATTTTTTCAGTGACGACTTTGTTAATTTGATGGTTACACATACGAATCTGTACGCCCAACAGTTCGTCGCCGCTAACCCGGGCTCACTTTTAGCTAGACCCGGCGGCTGGACTCCAGTCGATGCAGCCGAAATGAGGACCTTTTGGGGCCTTGCGCTGCATATGGGTATAGTTAAAAAACTCTGTGTCAGGCAATATTGGAGTGGGGACGTCTTTTACCAGACACCCCTCTACAGTATGGCCATGACACGTTCCCGGTTCGAGGCCATTCGGAGATGTTTGCATTATGCTGATAATGCGGCATGTCCCCCCCGAACTGATCCCGCGTATGACCGCCTGTATAAAATCAGGCCGGTCATCAATCACTTCGGGGCCAGATTTTGGGAGGCCTATGTCCCGGGGCGGGAGGTCTCTATTGATGAGTCGCTCATCAGCTTCAAGGGGAGACTCAGCTTCCGGCAATACATCCCGACCAAGCGAGCGCGGTATGGCGTGAAGATGTATAAACTTTGCGAGAGTACCTCCGGGTACACTTGCAAGTTTATGGTGTATGAGGGACGAGATTCCCGCATTGAACCCCCAGATTGTTCCCCCACTCTGGGTGTTAGCGGGAAAATCGTTTGGGGCCTTTTGCACCCATTGCTAGATAAAGGTTACCACCTTTACGTGGATAACTTTTATACTAGTATCCCTCTCTTTTCATCCCTCGCCGCCAGATCCACGGTCGCTTGTGGGACAGTCCGGAAGAATCAAAGAGGCCTTCCGCCCCATCATTCCCTACATGCTCCTATCCCCCGGGGTGAGTCCCGTGCCTTTTCCCATGAGAACCTGTTGTTGGTCCGGTATAAGGACAAGAGGGATGTCCTTATGCTCACCACAATTCATGGGAATGGCAGCACCCCTGTCCCTGTGCGAGGTACCGCGGGACCGGTCCTCAAGCCCGATTGTATTCTGGACTACAATCGGTATATGGGGGGAGTTGATCTTTCTGATCAAGTCCTCAAGCCATATAATGCCATGCGGAAAACACGCGTATGGTATAAAAAGGTTGCGGTCTACATGGTACAGGTTGCCATGTACAACTCTTTTATACTGTACCAGAACGCTGGCAACACAGGGACATACCTGGAGTTCCAAGAGGTAGTTCTAAAGGCCCTCATCTATGGTGATCACCAAAGAGCGGGTCAGAGCACCTCTGGAACTTTAGGTCCCCGGATCGTCCCCGGCCAACACTTTCCAGGTGTGATCCCCAACACTGGAAGGTCTGGACGAACCCAGAAAAGATGCAGAGTGTGTCACAGGAAGGGGAGACGGAGGGACACCACCACTCAGTGTGACACTTGCCCCGATCATCCGGGCCTCTGCATAGGCTGCTTCAGGGAGTATCACACTTCCATGGAGTACTAAATTTTCCATCCTTTGCCCTAAATTTCATTCCCCAGAATTCGGCTCCAATGTACCAGTCCAGGGTACATTATCTTCCAAATTTTATACCAAAATACCCTACCCCCAAAAAATCTAACCCAAAACCTCTTTCCCAATGCCCCTCATAATATCTTTGTCCCCCAAAAATGGGTCATGGGACACAGAGTCAACAGCATTGGAGGTTTGCAGTTGCCTCAAATGCGCAACGCTCTCTCTCTCCACCTGAGCGGGTTGCACATTTGAGGTAACAGAATAGGGACGGCCCCACATATCCCCTTCCCAGAATGATGATTCAGAGTATAGGGTTTGGGGCGGGCATCATTTTTACTTTTGGCTGTACTCTGGGTCATCATTCTGGGAAAATAATTGGCATATCAGTTCTAAAATTGCAATTTTTCCCCCCCCCATAGTACACTTCATCCATTCCTGGAAAATAAATGAAGGGAACACCCGTTTGTTCCAAATCTCCACTTCACCCTATACACCTTCCTTAGGGGGTGTACTGTTTGTAATAGGCTCACATGTGGGTGTTCCTTTCTTGTATTTTCCTCTGAATGTATGTAACTGTTAGGTCCGTAACAAACATCCGCCTCAAATGCGAAGAGTTCTCGCTGAGCTCTGTCGTATTTCCAGGCGACAATTCGGAGTCACATGTTAGTTGTACCCAGAAAAATGAAGCAGAGTATAGGTTGAAAATTGCAATTTTCAAAAGCTACCCTTCATCCATTCCTGGAAAATAAATTTAGGAAACACCTGTGCATTAAAAATGTCCTCTTTACCCCTATACCCAATCCTCAGGGTGGGTACTTTCTGTAATGGTGCCACATGTGGGTGTTTCATTTTTGTATTTTCCTCGGAATGTATGTAACCGTCAGCTACTGATATGCCAAAGGTCACAAATACAAAGTGACCTCTATGACTTCTGAGCCTTGTTGTGCGCCCGTCCAGCACGTTACCCCATATGTGGATGTATTTTTATAGTCAGGGGGAAAAGCCCTCCAAAATGTGTAACCCAATTCCTCATATTACCCCTTGTGAAAATGTTAATAATTGGGTAACCCCAGCATTTTACTGTAAAAAAATCTAATTTTTCAATTTATGGCCCACTTTTCAAAAAACCTGTGAGGTGTAAGTACTCACTGTAACACTGTTACGTTCCCCAAGGGGTCTAGTTTCCAAAATGTATGCCATGTTTTTTTTTTACTGTCCTGGCACCATAGGGGCTTCCGAAATGCGGCATGTCCCCAGAGCAAAATTTGTAACTCCTCTTCTGAGACCTGTAGTGCGCCAGCAGAGCACTTTTCACCCCATTTGGGGCGTTTTCTGAATCGGGAGAAATTGGGCTTCAAATTTTGGGGGGTATTTTCTGCTTTAACCCTTTGTAAAAATGTTAAATTTTTGGGAAACCAAGCTTTTTTGGTAAAATGTATTCTTTTTTTTTTTGCATATGCCAAAGTCGTGAAACCCCTGTGGGGTATTAAGGTTCACTTTACCCCTTGTTACGTTCCCCAAGGGGTCTAGTTTCCAAAATGGTATGCCATGTGTTTTTTTTTGCTGTCCTGGCACCATAGGGGCTTCCTAAAAGAGGCATGCCCCCAGAGCAAAATTTGCTTCAAAAAAGCCAAATGTGACTCCTTCTCTTCTGGGACCTGTAGTGCGCCAACAGAGCACTTTTCACCCCCATATGGGGTGTTTTCTGAATCAGGAGAAATTGGGCTTCAAATTTTGGGGGGGTATTTTCTGCTTTAACCCTTTGTAAAAATGTAAAATTTTTGGGAAATCAAGCATTTTTGGTAAAATTTATTCTTTTTTTTTTGCATATGCCAAAGTCGTGAAACCCCTGTGGGGTATTAAGGTTCACTTTACCCCTTGTTACGTTCCCCAAGGGGTCTAGTTTCCAAAATGGTATGCCATGTGTTTTTTTTTGCTGTCCTGACACCATAGGGGCTTCCTAAATGAGGCATGCCCCCAGAGCAAAATTTGCTTCAAAAAAGCCAAATGTGACTCCTTCTCTTCTGGGACCTGTAGTGCGCCAGCAGAGCACTTTTCACCCCCATATGGGGTGTTTTCTGAATCGGGAGAAATTGGGCTTCAAATTTTGGGGGGTATTTTTTGCTTTAACCCTTTGTAAAAATTTAAAATTTTTGGGAAATCAAGCATTTTTGGTAAAATTTATTCTTTTTTTTTTTGCATATGCCAAAGTCGTGAAACCCCTGTGGGGTATTAAGGTTCACTTTACCCCTTGTTATGTTCCCCAAGGGGTCTAGTTTCCAAAATGGTATGCCATGTGTTTTTTTTTTGCTGTCCTGGCACCATAGGGGCTTCCTAAAAGAGGCATGCCCCCAGAGCAAAATTTGCTTCAAAAAAGCCAAATGTGACTCCTTCTCTTCTGCGACCTGTAGTGCGCCAGCAGAGCACTTTTCACCCCCATATGGGGTGTTTTCTGAATCGGGAGAAATTGGGCTTCAAATTTTGGGGGGTTGTTTCTGCTTTAACCCTTTGTAAAAATTTTAAATTTTTGGGAAATCAAGCATTTTTGGTAAAATGTATTCTTTTTTTTTTGCATATGCCAAAGTCGTGAAACCCCTGTGGGGTATTAAGGTTCACTTTACCCCTTGTTACGTTCCCCAAGGGGTCTAGTTTCCAAAATGGTATGCCATGTGTTTTTTTTTGCTGTCCTGGCACCATAGGGGCTTCCTAAATGAGGCATGCCCCAAGAGCAAAATTTGCTTCAAAAAAGCCAAATGTGACTCCTTCTCTTCTGGGACCTGTAGTGCGCCAGCAGAGCACTTTTCACCCCCATATGGGGTTTTTCTGAATCGGGAGAAATTGGGCTTCAAATTTTGGGGGGTATTTTCTGCTTTAACCCTTTGTAAAAATGTTAAATTTTTCGGAAATCAAGCATTTTTGGTAAAATTTATTCTTTTTTTTTTGCATATGCCAAAGTCGTGAAACCCCTGTGGGGTATTAAGGTTCACTTTACCCTTTGTTACGTTCCCCAAGGGGTCTAGTTTCCAAAATGGTATGCCATGTGTTTTTTTTTTGCTGTCCTGGCACCATAGGGGCTTCCTAAAAGAGGCATGCCCCCAGAGCAAAATTTGCTTCAAAAAAGCCAAATGTGACTCCTTCTCTTCTGGGACCTGTAGTGCGCCAGCAGAGCACTTTTCTCCCCCATATGGGGTGTTTTCTGAATCGGGAGAAATTGGGCTTCAAATTTTGGTGGGTATTTTCTGCTTTAACCCTTTGTAAAAATGTAAAATTTTTGGGAAACCAAGCATTTTTGGTAAAATGTATTCTTTTTTTTTTGCATATGCCAAAGTCGTGAAACCCCTGTGGGGTATTAAGGTTCACTTTACCCCTTGTTACGTTCCCCAAGGGGTCTAGTTTCCAAAATGGTATGCCATGTGTTTTTTTTTTGCAGTCCTGGCACCATAGGGGCTTCCTAAAAGAGGCATGCCCCCAGAGCAAAATTTGCTTCAAAAAAGCCAAATGTGACTCCTTCTCTTCTGGGACCTGTAGTGCGCCAACAGAGCACTTTTCACCCCCATATGGGGTGTTTTCTGAATCGGGAGAAATTGGGCTTCAAATTTTGGGGGGTATTTTCTGCTTTAACCCTTTGTAAAAATGTCCAATTTTTGGGAAATCAAGCATTTTTGGTAAAATTCATTCTTTTTTTTTTGCATATGCCAAAGTCGTGAAACCCCTGTGGGGTATTAAGGTTCACTTTACCCCTTGTTACGTTCCCGAAGGGGTCTAGTTTCCAAAATGGTATGCCATGTGTTTTTTTTTTGCTGTCCTGGCACCATAGGGGCTTCCTAAATGAGGCATGCCCCCAGAGCAAAATTTGCTTCAAAAAAGCCAAATGTGACTCCTTCTCTTCTGGGACCTGTAGTGCGCCAGCAGAGCACTTTTCACCCCCATATGGGGTGTTTTCTGAATCGGGAGAAATTGGGCTTCAAATTTTGGGGGGTATTTTCGGATTTAACCCTTTGTAAAAATGTCAAATTTTTGGGAAACCAAGCATTTTAGATATTTTTTTTTTTTTTTTTACATTTGCAAAAGTTGTGAAACCCCTGTGGGGTATTAAGGCTCAATTAATTCCTTGTTACGTTCCTCAAGGGGTCTAGTTTCCAAAATGGTATGGCATGTGGGCGGTTTTAGCTGTTCTGGCACCATAGGGGCTTCCTAAATGCAACATGCCCCCCAAAAACCATTTCAGAAAAATATACTCTCCAAAATCCCCTTGTCGCTCCTTCGCTTCTGAGCCCTCTACTGCGCCCGCCGAACAATTAACATAGACATATGAGGTATGTCCTTACTCGAGAGGAATTGGGCTACAAACACAAGTAAAAATTTTCTCCTTTTACCCCTTGCAAACATAAAAAAATTGGGTCTACAAGAACATGCGAGTGTAAAAAATGAAGATTTTGAATTTTCTCCTTCACTTTGCTGCTATTCCTGTGAAACACCTAAAGGGTTAACACACTTACTGAATGTCATTTTGAATACTTTGGGGGGTGTAGTTTTTATAATGGGGTCATTTATGGTGTATTTCTAATATGAAGACCCTTCAAATCCACTTCAAACCTGAACTGGTCCCTGAAAAATATTGAATTTGAAAATTCTGTGAAAATTTGGAAAATTGCTGCTGAACTTTGAAGCCCTCTGGTGTCTTCCAAAAGTAAAAACTCGTCAATTTTATGATGCAATCATAAAGTAGACATATTGTATATGTGAATAAAAAATAAATGGACGTTTGTTTCCCCTGGCCAATCTCAGCTGGCTCCTTTCGGCATGTGGTTTCGGCCTATTCGCTCCATGGATTGGGGATATCTACAGAGTTTTTCAGCTTAAACCTTAAGGAAACTGAGGTAGGATAAGTGTGGGTTCTCTCGGTGCAACGACTTAATGGCTTCTTTTTTTGTAGATCTCTTTTTAAATTTCCATCTTTATTTCCATGGAGTCTCTGGAGACTTAAGACTTTGGATTCCTTCTACCTTTAAGGTTCCTTACGCTCCCTCTGGGATTTCACCTCCTTTTTCCTTAGTTTTCTAACTCATGACTTTGGGAAAACGGGTCCCAGGTGACAAAATCAGTCGCTGAACGTCTACGTTATGCTCTGCTGCAAACTAATGTCAGGAATCCATTAAATAAGGCTCTGTCCGTGGGCATCTCCCGTACGGACGTTTGTTTCCCCTGGCCAATCTCAGCGGGCTCCTTTCGGCATGTGGTTTCGGCCTATTCGCTCCATGGATTGGGGATATCTACAGAGTTTTTCAGCTTAAACCTTCAGGAAACTGAGGTAGGATAAGTGGGGGTTCTCTCTGTGCAACGACTTAATGTCTTCTTTTTTTGTAGATCTCTTTTTAAAATTCCATCTTTATTTCCATGGAGTCTCTGGAGACTCTGGAGACTTAAGACTTTGGATTCCTTTTTCCTGAGTTTTCTTTGGTGCACAAAGAAAACAGGTGCCTCCCCGTCGGGGAATCGAGCCCCGGTCTCCCGCGTGACAGGCGGGGATACTCACCACTATACTAACGAGGAATGGGTATGGTGCTTGCCATCACGGTAACCTGCTTAAATGAAGACAGCAGCAATTTCCACCCACCAGATCTAGGCAGTAGGGAGAAAAAGGAGTTTGAGACTGGTACGGTCAAAAAAGAGGAGACGGACAGGCCTGTACAGGGATTGAACCCGCGACCTTGGCGTTATTAGCACCACGCTCTAATCAGCTGAGCTAACCGGCCACGTTGCGCATGTCGGCTGCCCTGGCCGACACCAGTGGGGATCTCACATGTGTCCCAGTCCTTAGAATAGGTACTGATAGCAGTGTGGAGAAAGGGAAGGGTGTCTCTTTCTCTGTCCTTGTCAGAGGCGACATCACGAGTGCTAGGGCTGACTGTGAACTGGGAACTGTATTCGAAACTTTATTCCACAAGAGAAGGAATCAGAAAGTATAGGAAATAACACGGCACCTGGAAGAGTTTGCAATCTAAAAGCCATAGGCCTTAGGCATGGGCTACACGGGGCCTTGTTGTAGCGCCAGTGATTGAGGGAAAGCTGCAGTCCGCATTTCAGCTGCAACTAACTCATGACTTTGGGCAAACGGGTCCCAGGTGACGAAATCAGTCGCTGACCGTCTACTTTACAAGTTATTGACTCTGGTATATGCTGTGCTGCAAACTAATGTCAGGAATCCATTGGATAAGGCTCTGTCCGTGGGCATCTCCCGTACGGACGTTTGTTTCCCCTGGCCAATCTCAGCGGGCTCCTTTCAGCATGTGGTTTCGGCCTACTTGCTCCATGGATTGGGCATATCTACAGAGTTTTTCAGCTTAAACCTTCAGGAAACTGAGGTAGGATAAGTGTGGGTTCTCTCGGTGCAACGACTTAATGGCTTCTTTTTTTGTAGATCTCTTTTTAAATTTCCATCTTTATTTCCATGGAGTCTCTGGAGACTTAAGACTTTGGATTCCTTCTACCTTTAAGGTTCCTTACGCTCCCTCTAGGATTTTACCTCCTTTTTCCTTAATTTTCTAACTCATGACTTTGGGAAAACGGGTCCCAGGTGACAAAATCAGTCGCTGAATGTCTACGTTATGCTCTGCTGCAAACTAATGTCAGGATTCCAATAAATAAAGCTTTGTCCGTGGGCATCTCCCGTACGAACGTTTGTTTCCCCTGGCCAATCTCAGCGGGCTCCTTTCGGCATGTGGTTTCGGCCTATTCGCTCCATGGATTGGGGATATCTACAGAGTTTTTCAGCTTAAACCTTAAGGAAACTGAGGTAGGATAAGTGTGGGTTCTCTCGGTGCAACGACTTAATGGCTTCTTTTTTTGTAGATCTCTTTTTAAATTTCCATCTTTATTTCCATGGAGTATCTGGAGACTTAAGACTTTGGTTTCTTTCTACCTTTAAGGTTCCTTACGCTCCCTGTAGGATTTTACCTCCTTTTTCCTTAGTTTTCTAACTCATGACTTTGGGAAAACGGGTCCCAGGTGACAAAATCAGTCGCTGAACGTCTACGCGATGCTCTGCTGCAAACTAATGTCAGGAATCCATTAAATAAGGCTCTGTCCGTGGGCATCTCCCGTACGGACGTTTGTTTCCCCTAGCCAGTCTCAGCGGGCTCCTTTCGGCATGTGGTTTCGGCCTATTCGCTCCATGGATTGGGGATATCTACAGAGTTTTTCAGCTTAAACCTTCAGGAAACTGAGGTAGGATAAGTGTGGGTTCTCTCTGTGCAACGACTTAATGGCTTCTTTTTTTGTAGATTTCTTTTTAAAATTCCATCTTTATCTCCATGGAGTCTCTGGAGACTCTGGAGACTTAAGACTTTGGATTCCTTTTTCCTGAGTTTTCTTTGGTGCACAAAGAAAACAATTGCCTCCCCGTCGGGGAATCGAACCCCGGTCTCCCGCGTGACAGGCGGGGATACTCACCACTATACTAACGAGGAATGGGTATGGTGCTTGCTATCACGGTAACCTGCTTAAATGAAGACAGCAGCAATTTCCACCCACCAGATCTAGGCAGTAGGGAGAAAAAGGAGTTTGAGACTGGTACGGTCAAAAAAGAGGAAACGGCCAGCCAGTACGGGGATCTAACCCGCGACCTTGGCGTTATTAGCACCACGCTCTAACCAGCTGAGCTAACCGGCCATGTTGCGCATGTCGGCTGCCCCGGCCGACACCAGTGGGGATCTCACATGTGTCCCAGTCCTTAGAATAGGTACTGATAGCAGTGTGGAGAAAGGGAAGGGTGTCTCTTTCTCCGTCCTTGTCAGAGGCGACATCACGAGTGCTAGGGCTGACTGTGAACTGGGAACTGTATTCGAAACTTTATTCCACAAGAGAAGGAATCAGAAAGTATAGGAAATAACACGGCACCTGGAAGAGTTTGCAATCTAAAAGCCATAGGCCTTAGGCATGGGCTACACGGGGGCTTGTTGTAGCGCCAGTGATTGAGGTAAAGCTGCAGTCCGCATTTCAGCTGCAACTAACTCATGACTTTGGGCAAACGGGTCCCAGGTGACGAAATCAGTCGCTGATACGTCTACTTTACAAGTTATTGACTCTGGTATATGCTGTGCTGAAAACTAATGTCAGGAATCCATTGGATAAGGCTCTGGCCGTGGGCATCTCCCGTACGGACGTTTGTTTCCCCTGGCCAATCTCAGCGGGCTCCTTTCGGCATGTGGTTTCGGCCTATTCGCTCCATGGATTGGGGATATCTACAGAGTTTTTCAGCTTAAACCTTAAGGAAATCGAGGTAGGATAAGTGTGGGTTCTCTCGGTGCAACGACTTAATGGCTTCTTTTTTTGTAGATCTCTTTTTAAAAAATTCCATCTTTATTTCCATGGAGTCTCTGGAGACTTGAGACTTTGGATTCCTTCTACCTTTAAGGTTCCTTACGCTCCCTCTAGGATTTTACCTCCTTTTTCCTTAGTTTTCTAACTCATGACTTTGGGAAAACAGGTCCCAGGTGACAAAATCAGTCGCTGAACGTCTACGCGATGCTCTGCTGCAAACTAATGTCAGGAATCCATTAAATAAGGCTCTGTCCGTGGGCATCTCCCGTACGGACGTTTGTTTCCCCTGGCCAATCTCAGCGGGCTCCTTTCGGCATGTGGTTTCGGCCTATTCGCTCCATGGATTGGGGATATCAACAGAGTTTTTCAGCTTAAACCTTCAGGAAACTGAGGTAGGATAAGTGTGGGTTCTCTCTGTGCAACGACTTAATGGCTTCTTTTTTTGTAGATTTCTTTTTAAAATTCCATCTTTATCTCCATGGAGTCTCTGGAGACTCTGGAGACTTAAGACTTTGGATTCCTTTTTCCTGAGTTTTCTTTGGTGCACAAAGAAAACAATTGCCTCCCCGTCGGGGAATCGAACCCCGGTCTCCCGCGTGACAGGCGGGGATACTCACCACTATACTAACGAGGAATGGGTATGGTGCTTGCCATCACGGTAACCTGCTTAAATGAAGACAGCAGCTATTTCCACCCACCAGATCTAGGCAGTAGGGAGAAAAAGGAGTTTGAGACTGGTACGGTCAAAAAAGAGGAAACGGCCGGCCAGTACGGGGATCTAACCCGCGACCTTGGCGTTATTAGCACCACGCTCTAACCAGCTGAGCTAACCGGCCATGTTGCGCATGTCGGCTGCCCCGGCCGACACCAGTAGGGATCTCACATGTGTCCCAGTCCTTAGAATAGGTACTGATAGCAGTGTGGAGAAAGGGAAGGGTGTCTCTTTCTCCGTCCTTGTCAGAGGCGACATCACGAGTGCTAGGGCTGACTGTGAACTGGGAACTGTATTCGAAACTTTATTCCACAAGAGAAGGAATCAGAAAGTATAGGAAATAACACGGCACCTGGAAGAGTTTGCAATCTAAAAGCCATAGGCCTTAGGCATGGGCTACACGGGGGCTTGTTGTAGCGCCAGTGATTGAGGGAAAGCTGCAGTCCGCATTTCAGCTGCAACTAACTCATGACTTTGGGCAAACGGGTCCCAGGTGACGAAATCAGTCGCTGACCGTCTACTTTACAAGTTATTGACTCTGGTATATGCTGTGCTGAAAACTAATGTCAGGAATCCATTGGATAAGGCTCTGGCCGTGGGCATCTCCCGTACGGACGTTTGTTTCCCCTGGCCAATCTCAGCGGGCTCCTTTCGGCATGTGGTTTCGGCCTATTCGCTCCATGGATTGGGGATATCTACAGAGTTTTTCAGCTTAAACCTTAAGGAAACTGAGGTAGGATAAGTGTGGGTTCTCTCGGTGCAACGACTTAATGGCTCCTTTTTTTGTAGATCTCTTTTTAAAAAATTCCATCTTTATTTCCATGGAGTCTCTGGAGACTTGAGACTTTGGATTCCTTCTACCTTTAAGGTTCCTTACACTCCCTCTAGGATTTTACCTCCTTTTTCCTTAGTTTTCTCACTCATGACTTTGGGAAAACGGGTCCCAGGTGACAAAATCAGTCGCTGAACGTCTACGCGATGCTCTGCTGCAAACTAATGTCAGGAATCCATTAAATAAGGCTCTGTCCGTGGGCATCTCCCGTACGGACGTTTGTTTCCCCTGGCCAATCTCAGCGGGCTCCTTTCGGCATGTGGTTTCGGCCTATTCGCTCCATGGATTGGAGATATCTACAGAGTTTTTCAGCTTAAACCTTAAGGAAACTGAGGTAGGATAAGTGTGGGTTCTCTCGGTGGAACGACTTAATGGCTTCTTTTTTTGTAGATCTCTTTTTAAAATTCCATCTTTATTTCCATGGAGTCTCTGGAGACTCTGGAGACTAAGACTTTGGATTCCTTTTTCCTGAGTTTTCTTTGGTGCACAAAGAAAACAATTGCCTCCCCGTCGGGGAATCGAACCCCGGTCTCCCGCGTGACAGGCGGGGATACTCACCACTATACTAACGAGGAATGGGTATGGTGCTTGCCATCACGGTAACCTGCTTAAATGAAGACAGCAGCAATTTCCACCCACCAGATCTAGGCAGTAGGGAGAAAAAGGAGTTTGAGACTGGTACGGTCAAAAAAGAGGAAACGGCCGGCCAGTACGGGGATCTAACCCGCGACCTTGGCGTTATTAGCACCACGCTCTAACCAGCTGAGCTAACCGGCCATGTTGCGCATGTCGGCTGCCCCGGCCGACACCAGTGGGGATCTCACATGTGTCCCAGTCCTTAGAATAGGTACTGATAGCAGTGTGAAGAAAGGGAAGGGTGTCTCTTTCTCCGTCCTTGTCAGAGGCGACATCACGAGTGCTAGGGCTGACTGTGAACTGGGAACTGTATTCGAAACTTTATTCCACAAGAGAAGGAATCAGAAAGTATAGGAAATAACACGGCACCTGGAAGAGTTTGCAATCTAAAAGCCATAGGCCTTAGGCATGGGCTACACGGGGGCTTGTTGTAGCGCCAGTGATTGAGGGAAAGCTGCAGTCCGCATTTCAGCTGCAACTAACTCATGACTTTGGGCAAACGGGTCCCAGGTGACGAAATCAGTCGCTGACCGTCTACTTTACAAGTTATTGACTCTGGTATATGCTGTGCTGAAAACTAATGTCAGGAATCCATTGGATAAGGCTCTGGCCGTGGGCATCTCCCGTACGGACGTTTGTTTCCCCTGGCCAATCTCAGCGGGCTCCTTTCGGCATGTGGTTTCGGCCTATTCGCTCCATGGATTGGGGATATCTACAGAGTTTTTCAGCTTAAACCTTAAGGAAACTGAGGTAGGATAAGTGTGGGTTCTCTCGGTGCAACGACTTAATGGCTTCTTTTTTTGTAGATCTCTTTTTAAATTTCCATCTTTATTTCCATGGAGTATCTGGAGACTTAAGACTTTGGTTTCTTTCTACCTTTAAGGTTCCTTACGCTCCCTCTAGGATTTTACCTCCTTTTTCCTTAGTTTTCTAACTCATGACTTTGGGAAAACGGGTCCCAGGTGACAAAATCAGTCGCTGAACGTCTACGCGATGCTCTGCTGCAAACTAATGTCAGGAATCCATTAAATAAGGCTCTGTCCGTGGGCATCTCCCGTACGGACGTTTGTTTCCCCTGGCCAATCTCAGCGGGCTCCTTTCGGCATGTGGTTTCGGCCTATTCGCTCCATGGATTGGGGATATCTACAGAGTTTTTCAGCTTAAACCTTAAGGAAACTGAGGTAGGATAAGTGTGGGTTCTCTCGGTGCAACGACTTAATGGCTTCTTTTTTTGTAAATCTCTTTTTAAAAAATTCCATCTTTATTTCCATGGAGTCTCTGGAGACTTGAGACTTTGGATTCCTTCTACTTTTAAGGTTCCTTACGCTCCCTCTAGGATTTTACCTCCTTTTTCCTTAGTTTTCTAACTCATGACTTTGGGAAAACGGGTCCCAGGTGACAAAATCAGTCGCTGAACGTCTACGCGATGCTCTGCTGCAAACTAATGTCAGGAATCCATTAAATAAGGCTCTGTCCGTGGGCATCTCCCGTACGGACGTTTGTTTCCCCTGGCCAATCTCAGCGGGCTCCTTTCGGCATGTGGTTTCGGCCTATTCGCTCCATGGATTGGGGATATCTACAGAGTTTTTCAGCTTAAACCTTCAGGAAACTGAGGTAGGATAAGTGTGGGTTCTCTCTGTGCAACGACTTAATGGCTTCTTTTTTTGTAGATCTCTTTTTAAAATTCCATCTTTATTTCCATGGAGTCTCTGGAGACTCTGGAGACTAAGACTTTGGATTCCTTTTTCCTGAGTTTTCTTTGGTGCACAAAGAAAACAATTGCCTCCCTGTCGGGGAATCGAACCCCGGTCTCCCGCGTGACAGGCGGGGATACTCACCACTATACTAACGAGGAATGGGTATGGTGCTTGCCATCACGGTAACCTGCTTAAATGAAGACAGCAGCAATTTCCACCCACCAGATCTAGGCAGTAGGGAGAAAAAGGAGTTTGAGACTGGTACGGTCAAAAAAGAGGAAACGGCCGGCCAGTACGGGGATCTAACCCGCGACCTTGGCGTTATTAGCACCACGCTCTAACCAGCTGAGCTAACCGGCCATGTTGCGCATGTCGGCTGCCCCGGCCGACACCAGTGGGGATCTCACATGTGTCCCAGTCCTCAGAATAGGTACTGATAGCAGTGTGGAGAAAGGGAAGGGTGTCTCTTTCTCTGTCCTTGTCAGAGGCGACATCACGAGTGCTAGGGCTGACTGTGAACTGGGAACTGTATTCGAAACTTTATTCCACAAGAGAAGGAATCAGAAAGTATAGGAAATAACACGGCACCTGGAAGAGTTTGCAATCTAAAAGCCATAGGCCTTAGGCATGGGCTACACGGGGGCTTGTTGTAGCGCCAGTGATTGAGGGAAAGCTGCAGTCCGCATTTCAGCTGCAACTAACTCATGACTTTGGGCAAACGGGTCCCAGGTGACGAAATCAGTCGCTGACCGTCTACTTTACAAGTTATTGACTCTGGTATATGCTGTGCTGAAAACTAATGTCAGGAATCCATTGGATAAGGCTCTTGCCGTGGGCATCTCCCGTACGGACGTTTGTTTCCCCTGGCCAATCTCAGCGGGCTCCTTTCGGCATGTGGTTTCGGCCTATTCGCTCCATGGATTGGGGATATCTACAGAGTTTTTCAGCTTAAACCTTAAGGAAACTGAGGTAGGATAAGTGTGGGTTCTCTCGGTGCAACGACTTAATGGCTCCTTTTTTTGTAGATCTCTTTTTAAAAAATTCCATCTTTATTTCCATGGAGTCTCTGGAGACTTGAGACTTTGGATTCCTTCTACCTTTAAGGTTCCTTACACTCCCTCTAGGATTTTACCTCCTTTTTCCTTAGTTTTCTCACTCATGACTTTGGGAAAACGGGTCCCAGGTGACAAAATCAGTCGCTGAACGTCTACGCGATGCTCTGCTGCAAACTAATGTCAGGAATCCATTAAATAAGGCTCTGTCCGTGGGCATCTCCCGTACGGACGTTTGTTTCCCCTGGCCAATCTCAGCGGGCTCCTTTCGGCATGTGGTTTCGGCCTATTCGCTCCATGGATTGGAGATATCTACAGAGTTTTTCAGCTTAAACCTTAAGGAAACTGAGGTAGGATAAGTGTGGGTTCTCTCGGTGGAACGACTTAATGGCTTCTTTTTTTGTAGATCTCTTTTTAAAATTCCATCTTTATTTCCATGGAGTCTCTGGAGACTCTGGAGACTAAGACTTTGGATTCCTTTTTCCTGAGTTTTCTTTGGTGCACAAAGAAAACAATTGCCTCCCCGTCGGGGAATCGAACCCCGGTCTCCCGCGTGACAGGCGGGGATACTCACCACTATACTAACGAGGAATGGGTATGGTGCTTGCCATCACGGTAACCTGCTTAAATGAAGACAGCAGCAATTTCCACCCACCAGATCTAGGCAGTAGGGAGAAAAAGGAGTTTGAGACTGGTACGGTCAAAAAAGAGGAAACGGCCGGCCAGTACGGGGATCTAACCCGCGACCTTGGCGTTATTAGCACCACGCTCTAACCAGCTGAGCTAACCGGCCATGTTGCGCATGTCGGCTGCCCCGGCCGACACCAGTGGGGATCTCACATGTGTCCCAGTCCTTAGAATAGGTACTGATAGCAGTGTGAAGAAAGGGAAGGGTGTCTCTTTCTCCGTCCTTGTCAGAGGCGACATCACGAGTGCTAGGGCTGACTGTGAACTGGGAACTGTATTCGAAACTTTATTCCACAAGAGAAGGAATCAGAAAGTATAGGAAATAACACGGCACCTGGAAGAGTTTGCAATCTAAAAGCCATAGGCCTTAGGCATGGGCTACACGGGGGCTTGTTGTAGCGCCAGTGATTGAGGGAAAGCTGCAGTCCGCATTTCAGCTGCAACTAACTCATGACTTTGGGCAAACGGGTCCCAGGTGACGAAATCAGTCGCTGACCGTCTACTTTACAAGTTATTGACTCTGGTATATGCTGTGCTGAAAACTAATGTCAGGAATCCATTGGATAAGGCTCTGGCCGTGGGCATCTCCCGTACGGACGTTTGTTTCCCCTGGCCAATCTCAGCGGGCTCCTTTCGGCATGTGGTTTCGGCCTATTCGCTCCATGGATTGGGGATATCTACAGAGTTTTTCAGCTTAAACCTTAAGGAAACTGAGGTAGGATAAGTGTGGGTTCTCTCGGTGCAACGACTTAATGGCTTCTTTTTTTGTAGATCTCTTTTTAAATTTCCATCTTTATTTCCATGGAGTATCTGGAGACTTAAGACTTTGGTTTCTTTCTACCTTTAAGGTTCCTTACGCTCCCTCTAGGATTTTACCTCCTTTTTCCTTAGTTTTCTAACTCATGACTTTGGGAAAACGGGTCCCAGGTGACAAAATCAGTCGCTGAACGTCTACGCGATGCTCTGCTGCAAACTAATGTCAGGAATCCATTAAATAAGGCTCTGTCCGTGGGCATCTCCCGTACGGACGTTTGTTTCCCCTGGCCAATCTCAGCGGGCTCCTTTCGGCATGTGGTTTCGGCCTATTCGCTCCATGGATTGGGGATATCTACAGAGTTTTTCAGCTTAAACCTTAAGGAAACTGAGGTAGGATAAGTGTGGGTTCTCTCGGTGCAACGACTTAATGGCTTCTTTTTTTGTAAATCTCTTTTTAAAAAATTCCATCTTTATTTCCATGGAGTCTCTGGAGACTTGAGACTTTGGATTCCTTCTACTTTTAAGGTTCCTTACGCTCCCTCTAGGATTTTACCTCCTTTTTCCTTAGTTTTCTAACTCATGACTTTGGGAAAACGGGTCCCAGGTGACAAAATCAGTCGCTGAACGTCTACGCGATGCTCTGCTGCAAACTAATGTCAGGAATCCATTAAATAAGGCTCTGTCCGTGGGCATCTCCCGTACGGACGTTTGTTTCCCCTGGCCAATCTCAGCGGGCTCCTTTCGGCATGTGGTTTCGGCCTATTCGCTCCATGGATTGGGGATATCTACAGAGTTTTTCAGCTTAAACCTTCAGGAAACTGAGGTAGGATAAGTGTGGGTTCTCTCTGTGCAACGACTTAATGGCTTCTTTTTTTGTAGATCTCTTTTTAAAATTCCATCTTTATTTCCATGGAGTCTCTGGAGACTCTGGAGACTAAGACTTTGGATTCCTTTTTCCTGAGTTTTCTTTGGTGCACAAAGAAAACAATTGCCTCCCTGTCGGGGAATCGAACCCCGGTCTCCCGCGTGACAGGCGGGGATACTCACCACTATACTAACGAGGAATGGGTATGGTGCTTGCCATCACGGTAACCTGCTTAAATGAAGACAGCAGCAATTTCCACCCACCAGATCTAGGCAGTAGGGAGAAAAAGGAGTTTGAGACTGGTACGGTCAAAAAAGAGGAAACGGCCGGCCAGTACGGGGATCTAACCCGCGACCTTGGCGTTATTAGCACCACGCTCTAACCAGCTGAGCTAACCGGCCATGTTGCGCATGTCGGCTGCCCCGGCCGACACCAGTGGGGATCTCACATGTGTCCCAGTCCTCAGAATAGGTACTGATAGCAGTGTGGAGAAAGGGAAGGGTGTCTCTTTCTCTGTCCTTGTCAGAGGCGACATCACGAGTGCTAGGGCTGACTGTGAACTGGGAACTGTATTCGAAACTTTATTCCACAAGAGAAGGAATCAGAAAGTATAGGAAATAACACGGCACCTGGAAGAGTTTGCAATCTAAAAGCCATAGGCCTTAGGCATGGGCTACACGGGGGCTTGTTGTAGCGCCAGTGATTGAGGGAAAGCTGCAGTCCGCATTTCAGCTGCAACTAACTCATGACTTTGGGCAAACGGGTCCCAGGTGACGAAATCAGTCGCTGACCGTCTACTTTACAAGTTATTGACTCTGGTATATGCTGTGCTGAAAACTAATGTCAGGAATCCATTGGATAAGGCTCTGGCCGTGGGCATCTCCCGTACGGACGTTTGTTTCCCCTGGCCAATCTCAGCGGGCTCCTTTCGGCATGTGGTTTCGGCCTATTCGCTCCATGGATTGGGGATATCTACAGAGTTTTTCAGCTTAAACCTTAAGGAAACTGAGGTAGGATAAGTGTGGGTTCTCTCGGTGCAACGACTTAATGGCTTCTTTTTTTGTAGATCTCTTTTTAAATTTCCATCTTTATTTCCATGGAGTATCTGGAGACTTAAGACTTTGGTTTCTTTCTACCTTTAAGGTTCCTTACGCTCCCTCTAGGATTTTACCTCCTTTTTCCTTAGTTTTCTAACTCATGACTTTGGGAAAACGGGTCCCAGGTGACAAAATCAGTCGCTGAACGTCTACGCGATGCTCTGCTGCAAACTAATGTCAGGAATCCATTAAATAAGGCTCTGTCCGTGGGCATCTCCCGTACGGACGTTTGTTTCCCCTGGCCAATCTCAGCGGGCTCCTTTCGGCATGTGGTTTCGGCCTATTCGCTCCATGGATTGGGGATATCTACAGAGTTTTTCAGCTTAAACCTTCAGGAAACTGAGGTAGGATAAGTGTGGGTTCTCTCTGTGCAACGACTTAATGGCTTCTTTTTTTGTAGATTTCTTTTTAAAATTCCATCTTTATCTCCATGGAGTCTCTGGAGACTCTGGAGACTTAAGAGTTTGGATTCCTTTTTCCTGAGTTTTCTTTGGTGCACAAAGAAAACAAGTGCCTCCCCGTCGGGGAATCGAACCCCGGTCTCCCGCGTGACAGGCGGGGATACTCACCACTATACTATCGAGGAATGGGTATGGTGCTTGCCATCACGGTAACCTGCTTAAATGAAGACAGCAGCTATTTCCACCCACCAGATCTAGGCAGTAGGGAGAAAAAGGAGTTTGAGACTGGTACGGTCAAAAAAGAGGAAACGGCCGGCCAGTACGGGGATCTAACCCGCGACCTTGGCGTTATTAGCACCACGCTCTAACCAGCTGAGCTAACCGGCCATGTTGCGCATGTCGGCTGCCCCGGCCGACACCAGTGGGGATCTCACATGTGTCCCAGTCCTTAGAATAGGTACTGATAGCAGTGTGGAGAAAGGGAAGGGTGTCTCTTTCTCCGTCCTTGTCAGAGGCGACATCACGAGTGCTAGGGCTGACTGTGAACTGGGAACTGTATTCGAAACTTTATTCCACAAGAGAAGGAATCAGAAAGTATAGGAAATAACACGGCACCTGGAAGAGTTTGCAATCTAAAAGCCATAGGCCTTAGGCATGGGCTACACGGGGGCTTGTTGTAGCGCCAGTGATTGAGGGAAAGCTGCAGTCCGCATTTCAGCTGCAACTAACTCATGACTTTGGGCAAACGGGTCCCAGGTGACGAAATCAGTCGCTGACCGTCTACTTTACAAGTTATTGACTCTGGTATATGCTGTGCTGAAAACTAATGTCAGGAATCCATTGGATAAGGCTCTGGCCGTGGGCATCTCCCGTACGGACGTTTGTTTCCCCTGGCCAATCTCAGCGGGCTCCTTTCGGCATGTGGTTTCGGCCTATTCGCTCCATGGATTGGGGATATCTACAGAGTTTTTCAGCTTAAACCTTAAGGAAACTGAGGTAGGATAAGTGTGGGTTCTCTCGGTGCAACGAATTAATGGCTTCTTTTTTTGTAGATCTCTTTTTAAATTTCCATCTTTATTTCCATGGAGTATCTGGAGACTTAAGACTTTGGTTTCTTTCTAACTTTAAGGTTCCTTACGCTCCCTCTAGGATTTTACCTCCTTTTTCCTTAGTTTTCTAACTCATGACTTTGGGAAAACGGGTCCCAGGTGACAAAATCAGTCGCTGAACGTCTACGCGATGCTCTGCTGCAAACTAATGTCAGGAATCCATTAAATAAGGCTCTGTCCGTGGGCATCTCCCGTACGGACGTTTGTTTCCCCTGGCCAATCTCAGCGGGCTCCTTTCGGCATGTGGTTTCGGCCTATTCGCTCCATGGATTGGGGATATCTACAGAGTTTTTCAGCTTAAACCTTAAGGAAACTGAGGTAGGATAAGTGTGGGTTCTCTCGGTGCAACGACTTAATGGCTTCTTTTTTTGTAGATCTCTTTTTAAAAAATTCCATCTTTATTTCCATGGAGTCTCTGGAGACTTGAGACTTTGGATTCCTTCTACCTTTAAGGTTCCTTACGCTCCCTCTAGGATTTTACCTCCTTTTTCCTTAGTTTTCTAACTCATGACTTTGGGAAAACGGGTCCCAGGTGACAAAATCAGTCGCTGAACGTCTACGCGATGCTCTGCTGCAAACTAATGTCAGGAATCCATTAAATAAGGCTCTGTCCGTGGGCATCTCCCGTACGGACGTTTGTTTCCCCTGGCCAATCTCAGCGGGCTCCTTTCGGCATGTGGTTTCGGCCTATTCGCTCCATGGATTGGAGATATCTACAGAGTTTTTCAGCTTAAACCTTAAGGAAACTGAGGTAGGATAAGTGTGGGTTCTCTCGGTGGAACGACTTAATGGCTTCTTATTTTGTAGATCTCTTTTTAAAATTCCATCTTTATTTCCATGGAGTCTCTGGAGACTCTGGAGACTAAGACTTTGGATTCCTTTCTCCTGAGTTTTCTTTGGTGCACAAAGAAAGCAATTGCCTCCCCGTCGGGGAATCGAACCCCGGTCTCCCGCGTGACAGGCGGGGACACTCACCACTATACTAACGAGGAATGGGTATGGTGCTTGCCATCACGGTAACCTGCTTAAATGAAGACAGCAGCAATTTCCACCCACCAGATCTAGGCAGTAGGGAGAAAAAGGAGTTTGAGACTGGTACGGTCAAAAAAGAGGAAACGGCCGGCCAGTACGGGGATCTAACCCGCGACCTTGGCGTTATTAGCACCACGCTCTAACCAGCTGAGCTAACCGGCCATGTTGCAACGACTTAATTAAGTCGGTGCAACGACTTAATGGCTTCTTTTTTTGTAGATCTCTTTTTAAATTTCCATCTTTATTTCCATGGAGTATCTGGAGACTTAAGACTTTGGTTTCTTTCTACCTTTAAGGTTCCTTACGCTCCCTCTAGGATTTTACCTCCTTTTTCCTTAGTTTTCTAACTCATGACTTTGGGAAAACGGGTCCCAGGTGACAAAATCAGTCGCTGAACGTCTACGCGATGCTCTGCTGCAAACTAATGTCAGGAATCCATTAAATAAGGCTCTGTCCGTGGGCATCTCCCGTACGGACGTTTGTTTCCCCTGGCCAATCTCAGCGGGCTCCTTTCGGCATGTGGTTTCGGCCTATTCGCTCCATGGATTGGGGCTATCTACAGAGTTTTTCAGCTTAAACCTTAAGGAAACTGAGGTAGGATAAGTGTGGGTTCTCTCGGTGCAACGACTTAATGGCTTCTTTTTTTGTAGATCTCTTTTTAAAAAATTCCATCTTTATTTCCATGGAGTCTCTGGAGACTTGAGACTTTGGATTCCTTCTACCTTTAAGGTTCCTTACGCTCCCTCTAGGATTTTACCTCCTTTTTCCTTAGTTTTCTAACTCATGACTTTGGGAAAACGGGTCCCAGGTGACAAAATCAGTCGCTGAACGTCTACGCGATGCTCTGCTGCAAACTAATGTCAGGAATCCATTAAATAAGGCTCTGTCCGTGGGCATCTCCCGTACGGACGTTTGTTTCCCCTGGCCAATCTCAGCGGGCTCCTTTCGGCATGTGGTTTCGGCCTATTCGCTCCATGGATTGGAGATATCTACAGAGTTTTTCAGCTTAAACCTTAAGGAAACTGAGGTAGGATAAGTGTGGGTTCTCTCGGTGGAACGACTTAATGGCTTCTTATTTTGTAGATCTCTTTTTAAAATTCCATCTTTATTTCCATGGAGTCTCTGGAGACTCTGGAGACTAAGACTTTGGATTCCTTTCTCCTGAGTTTTCTTTGGTGCACAAAGAAAACAATTGCCTCCCCGTCGGGGAATCGAACTCCGGTCTCCCGCGTGACAGGCGGGGACACTCACCACTATACTAACGAGGAATGGGTATGGTGTTTGCCATCACGGTAACCTGCTTAAATGAAGACAGCAGCAATTTCCACCCACCAGATCTAGGCAGTAGGGAGAAAAAGGAGTTTGAGACTGGTACGGTCAAAAAAGAGGAAACGGCCGGCCAGTACGGGGATCTAACCGCGACCTTGGCGTTATTAGCACCACGCTCTAACCAGCTGAGCTAACCGGCCATGTTGCGCATGTTGGCTGCCCCGGCCGACACCAGTGGGGATCTCACATGTGTCCCAGTCCTTAGAATAGGTACTGATAGCAGTGTGGAGAAAGGGAAGGGTGTCTCTTTCTCCGTCCTTGTCAGAGGCGACATCACGAGTGCTAGGGCTGACTGTGAACTGGGAACTGTATTCGAAACTTTATTCCACAAGAGAAGGAATCAGAAAGTATAGGAAATAACACGGCACCTGGAAGAGTTTGCAATCTAAAAGCCATAGGCCTTAGGCATGGGCTACACGGGGGCTTGTGGTAGCGCCAGTGATTGAGGGAAAGCTGCAGTCCGCATTTCAGCTGCAACTAACTCATGACTTTGGGCAAACGGGTCCCAGGTGACGAAATCAGTCGCTGACCGTCTACTTTACAAGTTATTGACTCTGGTATATGCTGTGCTGAAAACTAATGTCAGGAATCCATTGGATAAGGCTCTGGCCGTGGGCATCTCCCGTACGGACGTTTGTTTCCCCTGGCCAATCTCAGCGGGCTCCTTTCGGCATGTGGTTTCGGCCTATTCGCTCCACTGATTGGGGATATCTACAGAGTTTTTCAGCTTAAACCTTAAGGAAACTGAGGTAGGATAAGTGTGGGTTCTCTCGGTGCAACGACTTAATGGCTTCTTTTTTTGTAGATCTCTTTTTAAATTTCCATCTTTATTTCCATGGAGTATCTGGAGACTTAAGACTTTGGTTTCTTTCTACCTTTAAGGTTCCTTACGCTCCCTCTAGGATTTTACCTCCTTTTTCCTTAGTTTTCTAACTCATGACTTTGGGAAAACGGGTCCCAGGTGACAAAATCAGTCGCTGAACGTCTACGCGATGCTCTGCTGCAAACTAATGTCAGGAATCCATTAAATAAGGCTCTGTCCGTGGGCATCTCCCGTACGGACGTTTGTTTCCCCTGGCCAATCTCAGCGGGCTCCTTTCGGCATGTGGTTTCGGCCTATTCGCTCCATGGATTGGGGATATCTACAGAGTTTTTCAGCTTAAACCTTAAGAAAACTGAGGTAGGATAAGAGTGGGTTCTCTCGGTGCAACGACTTAATGGCTTCTTTTTTTGTAGATCTCTTTTTAAAAAATTCCATCTTTATTTCCATGGAGTCTCTGGAGACTTGAGACTTTGGATTCCTTCTACCTTTAACCCCTTAAGGACCAATGACGTACCGGTACGTCATTGGTCCTGCTCTTCTGATATAACGCGGGGTTACACAGTAACCCCGCGTCATATCATGGCGGGCCCGTCGTCATAGTGAAGCCGGGACCCGCCTCTAATAGCGCGCAGCGCCGTTCGCGGTGCCGCGCGCTATTAACCCTTTAGCCGCGCGCTCAAAGCTGAGCCGCGCGGCTAAAAGTGAAAGTGAAAGTTCCCGGCTAGCTCAGTCGGGCTGTTCGGGATAGCCGCGGCTAATCGCGGCATCCCGAACAGCTGACAGGACAGCGGGAGGGCCCCTACCTGCCTCCTCGCTGTCCGATCGCCGAATGACTGCTCAGTGCCTGAGATCCAGGCATGAGCAGTCATGCGGCAGAATCGTTGATCACTGGTTTCTTATGAGAAACCAGTGATCAACATAGAAGATCAGTGTGTGCAGTGTTATAGGTCCCTATGGGACCTATAACACTGCAAAAAAAAAGTGAAAAAAAAAGTGAATAAAGATCATTTAACTCCTCCCCTATTAAAAGTTTGAATCAACCCCCTTTTCCAATAAAAAAGAAAAACACAGTGTAAATAAAAATAAAAATAAACATATGTGGTATCACCGCGTGCGGAAATGTCCGAATTATAAAAATATATCATTAATTAAACCGCTCGGTCAATGGCGTGCGCGCAAAAAAATTCCAAAGTCCAAAATAGTGCATTTTTGGTCACTTTTTATATCATTTAAAATGAATAAAAAGTGATCAATAAGTCCTATCAATGCAAAAATGGTACCGTTAAAAACTTCAGATCACGGCGCAAAAAATGAGCCCTCATACCGCCCCATACACGGAAAAATAAAAAAGTTATAGGGGTCAGAAGATGACAATTTTAAACGTATTAATTTTCCTGCATGTAGTTATGATTTTTTCCAAAAGTCCGACAAAATCAAACCTATATAAGTAGGGTATCATTTTAATCGTATGGACCTACAGAATACATATCAGGTGTCATTTTTACCGAAAAATGTACTACGTAGAAACGGAAGCCCCCAAAAATTACAAAACAGCGTTTTTTTTTTCAATTTTGTCGCACAATGATTTTTTTCCCGCTTCACCATAGATTTTTGGGCAAAATGACTGACGTCATTACAAATTAGAATTGGTGGCGCAAAAAATAAGCCATCATATGGATTTTTAGGTGTAAATTTGAAAGAGTTATGATTTTTTAAAGGCAAGGAGCAAAAAACGAAAATGCAAAAACGGAAAAACCTCCGGTCCTTAAGGGGTTAAGGTTCCTTACGCTCCCTCTAGGATTTTACCTCCTTTTTCCTTAGTTTTCTAACTCATGACTTTGGGAAAACGGGTCCCAGGTGACAAAATCAGTCGCTGAACGTCTACGTTATGCTCTGCTGCAAACTAATGTCAGGAATCCATTAAATAAGGCTCTGTCCGTGGGCATCTCCCGTACGAACGTTTGTTTCCCCTGGCCAATCTCAGCGGGCTCCTTTCGGCATGTGGTTTCGGCCTATTCGCTCCATGGATTGGGGATATCTACAGAGTTTTTCAGCTTAAACCTTCAGGAAACTGAGGTAGGATACGTGTGGGTTCTCTCTGTGCAACGACTTAATGGCTTCTTTTTTTGTAGATTTCTTTTTAAAATTCCATCTTTATCTCCATGGAGTCTCTGGAGACTCTGGAGACTTAAGACTTTGGATTCCTTTTTCCTGAGTTTTCTTTGGTGCACAAAGAAAACAATTGCCTCCCCGTCAGGGAATCGAACCCCGGTCTCCCGCGTGACAGGCGGGGATACTCACCACTATACTAACGAGGAACAGGTATAGTGCTTGCCATCACGGTAACCTGCTTAAATGAAGACAGCAGCAATTTCCACCCACCAGATCTAGGCAGTAGGGAGAAATAGGAGTTTGAGACTGGTACAGTCAAAAAAGAGGAGACGGACTGGCACGTACGGGGATCGAACCCGCGACCTTGGCGTTATTAGCACCACGCTCTAACCAGCTGAGCTAACCGGCCATGTTGTGCATGTCAGCTGCCCCGGCCGACACCAGTGGGGATCTCACATGTGTCCCAGTCCTTAGATTAGGTACTGATAGCAGTGTGGAGAAAGGGAAGGGTGTCTCTTTCTCTGTCCTTGTCAGAGGCGACATCACGAGTGCTAGGGCTGACTGTGAACTGGGAACTGTATTCGAAACTTTATTCCACAAGAGAAGGAATCAGAAAGTATAGGAAATAACATGGCACCTGGAAGAGTTTGCAATCTAAAAGCCATAGGCCTTAGGCATGGGCTACACGGGGCCTTGTTGTAGCGCCAGTGATTGAGGGAAAGCTGCAGTCCGCATTTCAGCTGCAACTAACTCATGACTTTGGGTAAACGGGTCCCAGGTGACGAAATCAGTCGCTGACCGTCTACTTTACAAGTTATTGACTCTGGTATATGCTGTGCTGCAAACTAATGTCAGGAATCCATTGGATAAGGCTCTGGCCGTGGGCATCTCCCGTACGGACGTTTGTTTCCCCTGGCCAATCTCAGCGGGCTCCTTTCGGCATGTGGTTTCGGCCTATTCGCTCCATGGATTGGGGATATCTACAGAGTTTTTCAGCTTAAACCTTAAGGAAACTGAGGTAGGATAAGTGTGGGTTCTCTCGGTGCAACGACTTAATGGCTTCTTTTTTTGTAGATCTCTTTTTAAATTTCCATCTTTTTTTCAATGGAGTCTCTGGAGACTTAAGACTTTGGTTTCTTTCTATCTTTAAGGTTCCTTACGCTCCCTCTAGGATTTTACCTCCTTTTTCCTTAGTTTTCTAACTCATGACTTTGGGAAAACGGGACCCAGGTGACAAAATCAGTCGCTGAACGTCTACGTTATGCTCTGCTGCAAACTAATGTCAGGAATCCATTAAATAAGGCTCTGTCCGTGGGCATTTCCCGTACGGACGTTTGTTTCCCCTGGCCAATCTCAGCGGGCTCCTTTCGGCATGTGGTTTTGGCCTATTCGCTCCATGGATTGGGGATATCTACAGAGTTTTTCAGCTTAAACCTTAAGGAAA
This sequence comes from Hyla sarda, assembly GCF_029499605.1. Classification (NCBI taxonomy): domain Eukaryota; kingdom Metazoa; phylum Chordata; class Amphibia; order Anura; family Hylidae; genus Hyla; species Hyla sarda. The sequence goes on along the minus strand of NC_079192.1, from coordinate 21,238,150 downwards.
CTGAGGTAGGATAAGTGTGGGTTCTCTCGGTGCAACGACTTAATGGCTTCTTTTTTTGTAGATCTCTTTTTAAAATTCCATCTTTATTTCCATGGAGTCTCTGGAGACTTAAGACTTTGGATTCCTTCTACCTTTAAGGTTCCTTACGCTCCCTCTAGGATTTTACCTTCTTTTTCCTTAGTTTTCTAACTCATGACTTTGGGAAAACGGGTCCCAGGTGACAAAATCAGTCGCTGAACGTCTACGTTATGCTCTGCTGCAAACTAATGTCAGGAATCCATTAAATAAGGCTCTGTCCGTGGGCATCTCCCGTACGGACGTTTGTTTCCCCTGGCCAATCTCAGTGGGCTCCTTTCGGCATGTGGTTTCGGCCTATTCGCTCCATGGATTGGGGATATCTACAGAGTTTTTCAGCTTAAACCTTCAGGAAACTGAGGTAGGATAAGTGTGGGTTCTCTCTGTGCAACGACTTAATGGCTTCTTTTTTTGTAGATCTCTTTTTAAAATTCCATCTTTATTTCCATGGAGTCTCTGGAGACTCTGGAGACTTAAGACTTTGGATTCCTTTTTCCTGAGTTTTCTTTGGTGCACAAAGAAAACAGGTGCCTCCCCGTCGGGGAATCGAACCCCGGCTCCCGCGTGACAGGCGGGGATACTCACCACTATACTAACGAGGAATGGGTATGGTGCTTGCTATCACGGTAACCTGCTTAAATGAAGACAGCAGCAATTTCCACCCACCAGATCTAGGCAGTAGGGAGAAAAAGGAGTTTGAGACTGGTACGGTCAAAAAAGAGGAGACGGACTGGCCCGTACGGGGATCGAACCCACGACCTTGACATTATTAGCACCACGCTCTAACCAGCTGAGCTAACCGGCCATGTTGCGCATGTCGGCTGCCCCGGCCGACACCAGTGGGGATCTCACATGTGTCCCAGTCCTTAGAATAGGTACTGATAGCAGTGTGGAGAAAGGGAAGGGTGTCTCTTTCTCTGTCCTTGTCAGAGGCGACATCACAAGTGCTAGGGCTGACTGTGAACTGGGAACTGTATTCGAAACTTTTTTCCACAAGAGAAGGAATCAGAAAGTATAGGAAATAACACGGCACCTGGAAGAGTTTGCAATCTAAAAGCCATAGGCCTTAGGCATGGGCTACACGGGGCCTTGTTGTAGCGCCAGTGATTGAGGGAAAGCTGCAGTCCGCATTTCAGCTGCAACTAACTCATGACTTTGGGCAAACGGGTCCCAGGTGACGAAATCAGTCGCTGACCGTCTACTTTACAAGTTATTGACTCTGGTATATGCTGTGCTGCAAACTAATGTCAGGAATCCATTGGATAAGGCTCTGGCCGTGGGCATCTCCCGTACGGACGTTTGTTTCCCCTGGCCAATCTCAGCGGGCTCCTTTCGGCATGTGGTTACGGCCTATTCGCTCCATGGATTGGGGATATCTACAGAGTTTTTCAGCTTAAACCTTAAGGAAACTGAGGTAGGATAAGTGTGGGTTCTCTCGGTGCAACGACTTAATGGCTTCTTTTTTTGTAGATCTCTTTTTAAATTTCCATCTTTATTTCCATGGAGTCTCTGGAGACTTAAGACTTTGGATTCCTTCTACCTTTAAGGTTCCTTACGCTCCCTCTAGGATTTTACCTCCTTTTTCCTTAGTTTTCTAACTCATGACTTTGGGAAAACGGGTCCCAGGTGACAAAATCAGTCGCTGAACGTCTACGTTATGCTCTGCTGCAAACTAATGTCAGGAATCCATTAAATAAGGCTCTGTCCGTGGGCATCTCCCGTACGGACGTTTGTTTCCCCTGGCCAATTTCAGCGGGCTCCTTTCGGCATGTGGTTTCGGCCTATTCGCTCCATGGATTGGGGATATCTACAGAGTTTTTCAGCTTAAACCTTCAGGAAACTGAGGTAGGATAAGTGTGGGTTCTCTCTGTGCAACGACTTAATGGCTTCTTTTTTTGTAGATCTCTTTTTAAAATTCCATCTTTATTTCCATGGAGTCTCTGGAGACTTAAGACTTTGGTTTCTTTCTACCTTTAAGGTTCCTTACGCTCCCTCTAGGATTTTACCTCCTTTTTCCTTAGTTTTCTAACTCATGACTTTGGGAAAACGGGTCCCAGGTGACAAAATCAGTCGCTGAACGTCTACGTTATGCTCTGCTGCAAACTAATGTCAGGAATCCATTAAATAAGGCTCTGTCCGTGGGCATCTCCCGTACGGACGTTTGTTTCCCTTGGCCAATTTCAGCGGGCTCCTTTCGGCATGTGGTTTCGGCCTATTCGCTCCATGGATTGGGGATATCTACAGAGTTTTTCAGCTTAAACCTTAAGGAAACTGAGGTAGGATAAGTGTGGGTTCTCTCTGTGCAACGACTTAATGGCTTCTTTTTTTGTAGATCTCTTTTTAAAATTCCATCTTTATTTCCATGGAGTCTCTGGAGACTCTGGAGACTTAAGACTTTGGATTCCTTTTTCCTGAGTTTTCTTTGGTGCACAAAGAAAACAATTGCCTCCCTGTCGGGGAATCGAGCCCCGGTCTCCCGCGTGACAGGCGGAGATACTCACCACAATACTAACGAGGAATGGGTATGGTGCTTGCCATCACGGTAACCTGCTTAAATGAAGACAGCAGCAATTTCCACCCACCAGATCTAGGCAGTAGGGAGAAAAAGGAGTTTGGGACTGGTACGGTCAAAAAAGAGGAGACGGACTGGCCCGTACGGGGATCGAACCCGCGACCTTGGCGTTATTAGCACCACGCTCTAACCAGCTGAGCTAACCGGCCATGTTGCGCATGTCGGCTGCCCCGGCCGACACCAGTGGGGATCTCACATGTGTCCCAGTCCTTAGAATAGGTACTGATAGCAGTGTGGAGAAAGGGAAGGGTGTCTCTTTCTCTGTCCTTGTCAGAGGCGACATCACGAGTGCTAGGGCTGACTGTGAACTGGGAACTGTATTCGAAACTTTATTCCACAAGAGAAGGAATCAGAAAGTATAGGAAATAACACGGCACCTGGAAGAGTTTGCAATCTAAAAGCCATAGGCTTTAGGCATGGGCTACTACACGGGGCCTTGTTGTAGCGCCAGTGATTGAGGGAAAGCTGCAGTCCGCATTTCAGCTGCAACTAACTCATGACTTTGGGCAAACGGGTCCCAGGTGACGAAATCAGTCGCTGACCGTCTACTTTACAAGTTATTGACTCTGGTATATGCTGTGCTGCAAACTAATGTCAGGAATCCATTAAATAAGGCTCTGTCCGTGTGCATCTCCCGTACGGACGTTTGTTTCCCCTGGCCAATGTCAGTGGGCTCCTTTCGGCATGTGGTTTCGGCTTATTCGCTCCATGGATTGGGGATATCTACAGAGTTTTTCAGCTTAAACCTTCAGGAAACTGAGGTAGGATAAGTGTGGGTTCTCTCTGTGCAACGACTTAATGGCTTCTTTTTTTGTAGATCTCTTTTTAATATTCCATCTTTATTTCCATGGAGTCTCTGGAGACTCTGGAGACTTAAGACTTTGGATTCCTTTTTCCTGAGTTTTCTTTGGTGCACAAAGAAAACAGGTGCCTCCCGTCGGGGAATCGAACTCCGGTCTCCCGCGTGACAGGCGGGGGTACTCACCACTATACTAACGAGGAATGGGTATGGTGCTTGCCATCACGGTAACCTGCTTAAATGAAGACAGCAGCAATTTCCACCCACCAGATCTAGGCAGTAGGGAGAAATAGGAGTTTGAGACTGGTACAGTCAAAAAAGAGGAGACGGACTGGCACGTACGGGGATCGAACCCGCGACCTTGGCGTTATTAGCACCACGCTCTAACCAGCTGAGCTAACTGGCCATGTTGCGCATGTCGGCTGCCCCAGCCGACACCAGTGGGGATCTCACATGTGTCCCAGTCCTTAGAATAGGTACTGATAGCAGTGTGGAGAAAGGGAAGGGTGTCTCTTTCTCTGTCCTTGTCAGAGGCGACATCACGAGTGCTAGGGCTGACTGTGAACTGGGAACTGTATTCGAAACTTTATTCCACAAGAGAAGGAATCAGAAAGTATAGGAAATAACACGGCACCTGGAAGAGTTTGCAATCTAAAAGCCATAGGCCTTAGGCATGGGCTACACGGGGCCTTGTTGTAGCGCCAGTGATTGAGGGAAAGCTGCAGTCCGCATTTCAGCTGCAACTAACTCATGACTTTGGGCAAACGGGTCCCAGGTGACGAAATCAGTCGCTGACCGTCTACTTTACAAGTTATTGACTCTGGTATATGCTGTGCTGCAAACTAATGTCAGGAATCCATTGGATAAGGCTCTGGCCGTGGGCATCTCCCGTACGGACGTTTGTTTCCCCTGGCCAATGTCAGTGGGCTCCTTTCGGCATGTGGTTTCGGCTTATTCGCTAAATGGATTGGGGATATCTACAGAGTTTTTCAGCTTAAACCTTAAGGAAACTGAGGTAGGATAAGTGTGGGTTCTCTCGGTGCAACGACTTAATGGCTTCTTTTTTTGTAGATCTCTTTTTAAATTTCCATCTTTATTTCCATGGAGTCTCTGGAGACTTAAGACTTTGGATTCCTTCTACCTTTAAGGTTCCTTACGCTCCCTCTAGGATTTTACCTCCTTTTTCCTTAGTTTTCTAACTCATGACTTTGGGAAAACGGGTCCCAGGTGACAAAATCAGTCGCTGAACATCTACGTTATGCTCTGCTGCAAACTAATGTCAGGAATCCATTAAATAAGGCTCTGTCCGTGGGCATCTCCCGTACGGACGTTTGTTTCCCCTGGCCAATCTCAGCGGGCTCCTTTCGGCATGTGGTTTCGGCCTATTCGCTCCATGGATTGGGGATATCTACAGAGTTTTTCAGCTTAAACCTTCAGGAAACTGAGGTAGGATAAGTGTGGGTTCTCTCTGTGCAACGACTTAATGGCTTCTTTTTTTGTAGATCTCTTTTTAAAATTCCATCTTTATTTCCATGGAGTCTCTGGAGACTCTGGAGACTTAAGACTTTGGATTCCTTTTTCCTGAGTTTTCTTTGGTGCACAAAGAAAACAATTGCCTCCCCGTCGGGGAATCGAACCCCCTTTCTCCCGCGTGACAGGCGGGGATACTCACCACTATACTAACGAGGAATGGGTTTGGTGCTTGCCATCACGGTAACCTGCTTAAATGAAGACAGCAGCAATTTCCACCTACCAGATCTAGGCAGTAGGGAGAAAAAGGAGTTTGAGACTGGTACGGTCAAAAAAGAGGAGACGGACTGGCCCGTACGGGGATCGAACCCGTGACCTTGGCGTTATTAGCATCACGCTCTAACCAGCTGAGCTAACCGGCCATGTTGCGCATGTCGGCTGCCCCGGCCGACACCAGTGGGGATCTCACATGTGTCCCAGTCCTTAGAATAGGTACTGATAGCAGTGTGGAGAAAGGGAAGGGTGTCTCTTTCTCTGTCCTTGTCAGAGGCGACATCACGAGTGCTAGGGCTGACTGTGAACTGGGAACTGTATTCGAAACTTTATTCCACAAGAGAAGGAATCAGAAAGTATAGGAAATAACACGGCACCTGGAAGAGTTTGCAATCTAAAAGCCATAGGCCTTAGGCATGGGCTACACGGGGCCTTGTTGTAGCGCAAGTGATTGAGGGAAAGCTGCAGTCCGCATTTCAGCTGCAACTAACTCATGACTTTGGGCAAACGGGTCCCAGGTGACGAAATCAGTCGCTGACCGTCTACTTTACAAGTTATTGACTCTGGTATATGCTGTGCTGCAAACTAATGTCAGGAATCCATTGGATAAGGCTCTGGCCGTGGGCATCTCCCGTACGGACGTTTGTTTCCCCTGGCCAATCTCAGCGGGCTCCTTTCGGCATGTGGTTTCGGCCTATTCGCTCCATGGATTGGTGATATCTACAGAGTTTTTCAGCTTAAACCTTAAGGAAACTGAGGTAGGATAAGTGTGGGTTCTCTCGGTGCAACGACTTAATGGCTTCTTTTTTTGTAGATCTCTTTTTAAATTTCCATCTTTATTTCCATGGAGTCTCCGGAGACTTAAGACTTTGGATTCCTTCTACCTTTAAGGTTCCTTACGCTCCCTCTTGGATTTTACCTCCTTTTTCCTTAGTTTTCTAACTCATGACTTTGGGAAAACGGGTCCCAGGTGACAAAATCAGTTGCTGAAAGTCTACGTTATGCTCTGCTGCAAACTAATGTCAGGAATCCATTAAATAAGGCTCTGTCCGTGGGCATCTCCCGTACGGACGTTTGTTTCCCCTGGCCAATCTCAGCGGGCTCCTTTCGGCATGTGGTTTCGGCCTATTTGCTCCATGGATTGGGGATATCTACAGAGTTTTTCAGCTTAAACCTTAAGGAAACTGAGGTAGGATAAGTGTGGGTTCTCTCTGTGCAACGACTTAATGGCTTCTTTTTTTGTAGATCTCTTTTTAAAATTCCATCTTTATTTCCATGGAGTCTCTGGAGACTTAAGACTTTGGATTCCTTTTTACTGAGTTTTCTTTGGTGCACAAAGAAAAGAAAACAGGTGCCTCCCCGTCGGGGAATCGAACCCCGGTCTCCCGCGTGACAGGCGGGATCTCACCACTATACTAACGAGGAATGGGTATGGTGCTTGCCATCACGGTAACCTGCTTAAGTGAAGACAGCAGCAATTTCCACCCACCAGATCTAGGCAGTAGGGAGAAAAAGGAGTTTGAGACTGGTACGGTCAAAAAAGAGGAGACGGACTGGCCCGTACAGGGATTGAACCCGTGACCTTGGAGTTATTAGCACCACGCTCTAACCAGCTGAGCTAACCGGCCATGTTGCGCATGTCGGCTGCCCCGGCCGAACCAGTGGGGATCTCACATGTGTCCCAGTCCTTAGAATAGGTACTGATAGCAGTGTGGAGAAAGGGAAGGGTGTCTCTTTCTCCGTCCTTGTCAGAGGCGACATCACAAGTGCTAGGGCTGACTGTGAACTGGGAACTGTATTCGAAACTTTATTCCACAAGAGAAGGAATCAGAAAGTATAGGAAATAACACGGCACCTGGAAGAATTTGCAAACTAAAAGCCATAGGCCTTAGGCATGGGCTACACGGGGGCTTGTTGTAGCGCCAGTGATTGAGGGAAAGCTGCAGTCCGCATTTCAGCTGCAACTAACTCATGACTTTGGGCAAACGGGTCCCAGGTGACGAAATCAGTCGCTGACCGTCTACTTTACAAGTTATTGACTCTGGTATATGCTGTGCTGAAAACTAATGTCAGGAATCCATTGGATAAGGCTCTGGCCGTGGGCATCTCCCGTACGGACGTTTGTTTCCCCTGGCCAATCTCAGCGGGCTCCTTTCGGCATGTGGTTTCGGCCTATTCGCTCCATGGATTGGGGATATCTACAGAGTTTTTCAGCTTAAACCTTAAGGAAACTGAGGTAGGATAAGTGTGGGTTCTCTCGGTGCAACGACTTAATGGCTTCTTTTTTTGTAGATCTCTTTTTAAATTTCCATCTTTATTTCCATGGAGTCTCTGGAGACTTAAGACTTTGGATTCCTTCTACCTTTAAGGTTCCTTACGCTCCCTCTAGGATTTTACCTCCTTTTTCCTTAGTTTTCTAACTCATGACTTTGGGAAAACAGGTCCCAGGTGACAAAATCAGTCGCTGAACGTCTACGTTATGCTCTGCTGCAAACTAATGTCAGGAATCCATTAAATAAGGCTCTGTCCGTGGGCATCTCCCGTACGGACGTTTGTTTCCCCTGGCCAATCTCAGCGGGCTCCTTTCGGCATGTGGTTTCGGCCTATTCGCTCCATGGATTGGGGATATCTACAGAGTTTTTCAGCTTAAACCTTCAGGAAACTGAGGTAGGATAAGTGTGGGTTCTCTCTGTGCAACGACTTAATGGCTTCTTTTTTTGTAGATCTCTTTTTAAAATTCCATCTTTATTTCCATGGAGTCTCTGGAGACTCTGGAGACTCTGGAGACTTAAGACTTTGGATTCCTTTTTCCTGAGTTTTCTTTGGTGCACAAAGAAAACAGGTGCCTCCCCGTCGGGGAATCGAACCCCCTGTCTCCCGCGTGACAGGCGGGGATACTCACCACTATACTAACAAGGAATGGGTATCGCGCTTGCCATCACGGTAACCTGCTTAAATGAAGACAGCAGCAATTTCCACCCACCAGATCTAGGCAGTAGAGAGAAAAAGGAGTTTGAGACTGGTACGGTCAAAAAAGAGGAGACGGACTGGCCCGTACGGGGATTGAACCCGCTACCTTGGCGTTATTAGCACCACGCTCTAACCATCTGAGCTAACCGGCCATGTTGCGCATGTCGGCTGCCCCGGCCGACACCAGTGGGGATCTCACATGTGTCCCAGTCCTTAGAATAGGTACTGATAGCAGTGTGGAGAAAGGGAAGGGTGTCTCTTTCTCTGTCCTTGTCAGAGGCGACATCACGAGTAATAGGGCTGACTGTGAACTGGGAACTGTATTCGAAACTTTATTCTACAAGAGAAGGAATCAGAAAGTATAGGAAATAACACGGCACCTGGAAGAGTTTGCAATCTAAAAGCCATAGGCCTTAGGCATGGGCTACACGGGGCCTTGTTGTAGCGCCAGTGATTGAGGGAAAGCTGCAGTCCGCATTTCAGCTGCAACTAACTCATGACTTTGGGCAAACGGGTCCCAGGTGACGAAATCAGTCGCTGACCGTCTTCTTTACAAGTTATTGACTCTGGTATATGCTGTGCTGCAAACTAATGTCAGGAATCCATTGGATAAGGCTCTGGCCGTGGGCATCTCCTGTACGGACGTTTGTTTTCCCTGGCCAATCTCAGCGGGCTCCTTTCGGCATGTGGTTTCGGCCTATTCGCTCCATGGATTGGGGATATCTACAGAGTTTTTCAGCTTAAACCTTAAGGAAACTGAGGTAGGATAAGTGTGGGTTCTCTCGGTGCAACGACTTAATGGCTCCTTTTTTTGTAGATCTCTTTTTAAAAAATTCCATCTTTATTTCCATGGAGTCTCTGGAGACTTGAGACTTTGGATTCCTTCTACCTTTAAGGTTCCTTACACTCCCTCTAGGATTTTACCTCCTTTTTCCTTAGTTTTCTCACTCATGACTTTGGGAAAACGGGTCCCAGGTGACAAAATCAGTCGCTGAACGTCTACGCGATGCTCTGCTGCAAACTAATGTCAGGAATCCATTAAATAAGGCTCTGTCCGTGGGCATCTCCCGTACGGACGTTTGTTTCCCCTGGCCAATCTCAGCGGGCTCCTTTCGGCATGTGGTTTCGGCCTATTCGCTCCATGGATTGGAGATATCTACAGAGTTTTTCAGCTTAAACCTTAAGGAAACTGAGGTAGGATAAGTGTGGGTTCTCTCGGTGGAACGACTTAATGGCTTCTTTTTTTGTAGATCTCTTTTTAAAATTCCATCTTTATTTCCATGGAGTCTCTGGAGACTCTGGAGACTAAGACTTTGGATTCCTTTTTCCTGAGTTTTCTTTGGTGCACAAAGAAAACAATTGCCTCCCCGTCGGGGAATCGAACCCCGGTCTCCCGCGTGACAGGCGGGGATACTCACCACTATACTAACGAGGAATGGGTATGGTGCTTGCCATCACGGTAACCTGCTTAAATGAAGACAGCAGCAATTTCCACCCACCAGATCTAGGCAGTAGGGAGAAAAAGGAGTTTGAGACTGGTACGGTCAAAAAAGAGGAAACGGCCGGCCAGTACGGGGATCTAACCCGCGACCTTGGCGTTATTAGCACCACGCTCTAACCAGCTGAGCTAACCGGCCATGTTGCGCATGTCGGCTGCCCCGGCCGACACCAGTGGGGATCTCACATGTGTCCCAGTCCTTAGAATAGGTACTGATAGCAGTGTGAAGAAAGGGAAGGGTGTCTCTTTCTCCGTCCTTGTCAGAGGCGACATCACGAGTGCTAGGGCTGACTGTGAACTGGGAACTGTATTCGAAACTTTATTCCACAAGAGAAGGAATCAGAAAGTATAGGAAATAACACGGCACCTGGAAGAGTTTGCAATCTAAAAGCCATAGGCCTTAGGCATGGGCTACACGGGGGCTTGTTGTAGCGCCAGTGATTGAGGGAAAGCTGCAGTCCGCATTTCAGCTGCAACTAACTCATGACTTTGGGCAAACGGGTCCCAGGTGACGAAATCAGTCGCTGACCGTCTACTTTACAAGTTATTGACTCTGGTATATGCTGTGCTGAAAACTAATGTCAGGAATCCATTGGATAAGGCTCTGGCCGTGGGCATCTCCCGTACGGACGTTTGTTTCCCCTGGCCAATCTCAGCGGGCTCCTTTCGGCATGTGGTTTCGGCCTATTCGCTCCATGGATTGGGGATATCTACAGAGTTTTTCAGCTTAAACCTTAAGGAAACTGAGGTAGGATAAGTGTGGGTTCTCTCGGTGCAACGACTTAATGGCTTCTTTTTTTGTAGATCTCTTTTTAAATTTCCATCTTTATTTCCATGGAGTATCTGGAGACTTAAGACTTTGGTTTCTTTCTACCTTTAAGGTTCCTTACGCTCCCTCTAGGATTTTACCTCCTTTTTCCTTAGTTTTCTAACTCATGACTTTGGGAAAACGGGTCCCAGGTGACAAAATCAGTCGCTGAACGTCTACGCGATGCTCTGCTGCAAACTAATGTCAGGAATCCATTAAATAAGGCTCTGTCCGTGGGCATCTCCCGTACGGACGTTTGTTTCCCCTGGCCAATCTCAGCGGGCTCCTTTCGGCATGTGGTTTCGGCCTATTCGCTCCATGGATTGGGGATATCTACAGAGTTTTTCAGCTTAAACCTTAAGGAAACTGAGGTAGGATAAGTGTGGGTTCTCTCGGTGCAACGACTTAATGGCTTCTTTTTTTGTAAATCTCTTTTTAAAAAATTCCATCTTTATTTCCATGGAGTCTCTGGAGACTTGAGACTTTGGATTCCTTCTACTTTTAAGGTTCCTTACGCTCCCTCTAGGATTTTACCTCCTTTTTCCTTAGTTTTCTAACTCATGACTTTGGGAAAACGGGTCCCAGGTGACAAAATCAGTCGCTGAACGTCTACGCGATGCTCTGCTGCAAACTAATGTCAGGAATCCATTAAATAAGGCTCTGTCCGTGGGCATCTCCCGTACGGACGTTTGTTTCCCCTGGCCAATCTCAGCGGGCTCCTTTCGGCATGTGGTTTCGGCCTATTCGCTCCATGGATTGGGGATATCTACAGAGTTTTTCAGCTTAAACCTTCAGGAAACTGAGGTAGGATAAGTGTGGGTTCTCTCTGTGCAACGACTTAATGGCTTCTTTTTTTGTAGATCTCTTTTTAAAATTCCATCTTTATTTCCATGGAGTCTCTGGAGACTCTGGAGACTAAGACTTTGGATTCCTTTTTCCTGAGTTTTCTTTGGTGCACAAAGAAAACAATTGCCTCCCTGTCGGGGAATCGAACCCCGGTCTCCCGCGTGACAGGCGGGGATACTCACCACTATACTAACGAGGAATGGGTATGGTGCTTGCCATCACGGTAACCTGCTTAAATGAAGACAGCAGCAATTTCCACCCACCAGATCTAGGCAGTAGGGAGAAAAAGGAGTTTGAGACTGGTACGGTCAAAAAAGAGGAAACGGCCGGCCAGTACGGGGATCTAACCCGCGACCTTGGCGTTATTAGCACCACGCTCTAACCAGCTGAGCTAACCGGCCATGTTGCGCATGTCGGCTGCCCCGGCCGACACCAGTGGGGATCTCACATGTGTCCCAGTCCTCAGAATAGGTACTGATAGCAGTGTGGAGAAAGGGAAGGGTGTCTCTTTCTCTGTCCTTGTCAGAGGCGACATCACGAGTGCTAGGGCTGACTGTGAACTGGGAACTGTATTCGAAACTTTATTCCACAAGAGAAGGAATCAGAAAGTATAGGAAATAACACGGCACCTGGAAGAGTTTGCAATCTAAAAGCCATAGGCCTTAGGCATGGGCTACACGGGGGCTTGTTGTAGCGCCAGTGATTGAGGGAAAGCTGCAGTCCGCATTTCAGCTGCAACTAACTCATGACTTTGGGCAAACGGGTCCCAGGTGACGAAATCAGTCGCTGACCGTCTACTTTACAAGTTATTGACTCTGGTATATGCTGTGCTGAAAACTAATGTCAGGAATCCATTGGATAAGGCTCTGGCCGTGGGCATCTCCCGTACGGACGTTTGTTTCCCCTGGCCAATCTCAGCGGGCTCCTTTCGGCATGTGGTTTCGGCCTATTCGCTCCATGGATTGGGGATATCTACAGAGTTTTTCAGCTTAAACCTTAAGGAAACTGAGGTAGGATAAGTGTGGGTTCTCTCGGTGCAACGACTTAATGGCTTCTTTTTTTGTAGATCTCTTTTTAAATTTCCATCTTTATTTCCATGGAGTATCTGGAGACTTAAGACTTTGGTTTCTTTCTACCTTTAAGGTTCCTTACGCTCCCTCTAGGATTTTACCTCCTTTTTCCTTAGTTTTCTAACTCATGACTTTGGGAAAACGGGTCCCAGGTGACAAAATCAGTCGCTGAACGTCTACGCGATGCTCTGCTGCAAACTAATGTCAGGAATCCATTAAATAAGGCTCTGTCCGTGGGCATCTCCCGTACGGACGTTTGTTTCCCCTGGCCAATCTCAGCGGGCTCCTTTCGGCATGTGGTTTCGGCCTATTCGCTCCATGGATTGGGGATATCTACAGAGTTTTTCAGCTTAAACCTTCAGGAAACTGAGGTAGGATAAGTGTGGGTTCTCTCTGTGCAACGACTTAATGGCTTCTTTTTTTGTAGATTTCTTTTTAAAATTCCATCTTTATCTCCATGGAGTCTCTGGAGACTCTGGAGACTTAAGAGTTTGGATTCCTTTTTCCTGAGTTTTCTTTGGTGCACAAAGAAAACAAGTGCCTCCCCGTCGGGGAATCGAACCCCGGTCTCCCGCGTGACAGGCGGGGATACTCACCACTATACTATCGAGGAATGGGTATGGTGCTTGCCATCACGGTAACCTGCTTAAATGAAGACAGCAGCTATTTCCACCCACCAGATCTAGGCAGTAGGGAGAAAAAGGAGTTTGAGACTGGTACGGTCAAAAAAGAGGAAACGGCCGGCCAGTACGGGGATCTAACCCGCGACCTTGGCGTTATTAGCACCACGCTCTAACCAGCTGAGCTAACCGGCCATGTTGCGCATGTCGGCTGCCCCGGCCGACACCAGTGGGGATCTCACATGTGTCCCAGTCCTTAGAATAGGTACTGATAGCAGTGTGGAGAAAGGGAAGGGTGTCTCTTTCTCCGTCCTTGTCAGAGGCGACATCACGAGTGCTAGGGCTGACTGTGAACTGGGAACTGTATTCGAAACTTTATTCCACAAGAGAAGGAATCAGAAAGTATAGGAAATAACACGGCACCTGGAAGAGTTTGCAATCTAAAAGCCATAGGCCTTAGGCATGGGCTACACGGGGGCTTGTTGTAGCGCCAGTGATTGAGGGAAAGCTGCAGTCCGCATTTCAGCTGCAACTAACTCATGACTTTGGGCAAACGGGTCCCAGGTGACGAAATCAGTCGCTGACCGTCTACTTTACAAGTTATTGACTCTGGTATATGCTGTGCTGAAAACTAATGTCAGGAATCCATTGGATAAGGCTCTGGCCGTGGGCATCTCCCGTACGGACGTTTGTTTCCCCTGGCCAATCTCAGCGGGCTCCTTTCGGCATGTGGTTTCGGCCTATTCGCTCCATGGATTGGGGATATCTACAGAGTTTTTCAGCTTAAACCTTAAGGAAACTGAGGTAGGATAAGTGTGGGTTCTCTCGGTGCAACGAATTAATGGCTTCTTTTTTTGTAGATCTCTTTTTAAATTTCCATCTTTATTTCCATGGAGTATCTGGAGACTTAAGACTTTGGTTTCTTTCTAACTTTAAGGTTCCTTACGCTCCCTCTAGGATTTTACCTCCTTTTTCCTTAGTTTTCTAACTCATGACTTTGGGAAAACGGGTCCCAGGTGACAAAATCAGTCGCTGAACGTCTACGCGATGCTCTGCTGCAAACTAATGTCAGGAATCCATTAAATAAGGCTCTGTCCGTGGGCATCTCCCGTACGGACGTTTGTTTCCCCTGGCCAATCTCAGCGGGCTCCTTTCGGCATGTGGTTTCGGCCTATTCGCTCCATGGATTGGGGATATCTACAGAGTTTTTCAGCTTAAACCTTAAGGAAACTGAGGTAGGATAAGTGTGGGTTCTCTCGGTGCAACGACTTAATGGCTTCTTTTTTTGTAGATCTCTTTTTAAAAAATTCCATCTTTATTTCCATGGAGTCTCTGGAGACTTGAGACTTTGGATTCCTTCTACCTTTAAGGTTCCTTACGCTCCCTCTAGGATTTTACCTCCTTTTTCCTTAGTTTTCTAACTCATGACTTTGGGAAAACGGGTCCCAGGTGACAAAATCAGTCGCTGAACGTCTACGCGATGCTCTGCTGCAAACTAATGTCAGGAATCCATTAAATAAGGCTCTGTCCGTGGGCATCTCCCGTACGGACGTTTGTTTCCCCTGGCCAATCTCAGCGGGCTCCTTTCGGCATGTGGTTTCGGCCTATTCGCTCCATGGATTGGAGATATCTACAGAGTTTTTCAGCTTAAACCTTAAGGAAACTGAGGTAGGATAAGTGTGGGTTCTCTCGGTGGAACGACTTAATGGCTTCTTATTTTGTAGATCTCTTTTTAAAATTCCATCTTTATTTCCATGGAGTCTCTGGAGACTCTGGAGACTAAGACTTTGGATTCCTTTCTCCTGAGTTTTCTTTGGTGCACAAAGAAAGCAATTGCCTCCCCGTCGGGGAATCGAACCCCGGTCTCCCGCGTGACAGGCGGGGACACTCACCACTATACTAACGAGGAATGGGTATGGTGCTTGCCATCACGGTAACCTGCTTAAATGAAGACAGCAGCAATTTCCACCCACCAGATCTAGGCAGTAGGGAGAAAAAGGAGTTTGAGACTGGTACGGTCAAAAAAGAGGAAACGGCCGGCCAGTACGGGGATCTAACCCGCGACCTTGGCGTTATTAGCACCACGCTCTAACCAGCTGAGCTAACCGGCCATGTTGCAACGACTTAATTAAGTCGGTGCAACGACTTAATGGCTTCTTTTTTTGTAGATCTCTTTTTAAATTTCCATCTTTATTTCCATGGAGTATCTGGAGACTTAAGACTTTGGTTTCTTTCTACCTTTAAGGTTCCTTACGCTCCCTCTAGGATTTTACCTCCTTTTTCCTTAGTTTTCTAACTCATGACTTTGGGAAAACGGGTCCCAGGTGACAAAATCAGTCGCTGAACGTCTACGCGATGCTCTGCTGCAAACTAATGTCAGGAATCCATTAAATAAGGCTCTGTCCGTGGGCATCTCCCGTACGGACGTTTGTTTCCCCTGGCCAATCTCAGCGGGCTCCTTTCGGCATGTGGTTTCGGCCTATTCGCTCCATGGATTGGGGCTATCTACAGAGTTTTTCAGCTTAAACCTTAAGGAAACTGAGGTAGGATAAGTGTGGGTTCTCTCGGTGCAACGACTTAATGGCTTCTTTTTTTGTAGATCTCTTTTTAAAAAATTCCATCTTTATTTCCATGGAGTCTCTGGAGACTTGAGACTTTGGATTCCTTCTACCTTTAAGGTTCCTTACGCTCCCTCTAGGATTTTACCTCCTTTTTCCTTAGTTTTCTAACTCATGACTTTGGGAAAACGGGTCCCAGGTGACAAAATCAGTCGCTGAACGTCTACGCGATGCTCTGCTGCAAACTAATGTCAGGAATCCATTAAATAAGGCTCTGTCCGTGGGCATCTCCCGTACGGACGTTTGTTTCCCCTGGCCAATCTCAGCGGGCTCCTTTCGGCATGTGGTTTCGGCCTATTCGCTCCATGGATTGGAGATATCTACAGAGTTTTTCAGCTTAAACCTTAAGGAAACTGAGGTAGGATAAGTGTGGGTTCTCTCGGTGGAACGACTTAATGGCTTCTTATTTTGTAGATCTCTTTTTAAAATTCCATCTTTATTTCCATGGAGTCTCTGGAGACTCTGGAGACTAAGACTTTGGATTCCTTTCTCCTGAGTTTTCTTTGGTGCACAAAGAAAACAATTGCCTCCCCGTCGGGGAATCGAACTCCGGTCTCCCGCGTGACAGGCGGGGACACTCACCACTATACTAACGAGGAATGGGTATGGTGTTTGCCATCACGGTAACCTGCTTAAATGAAGACAGCAGCAATTTCCACCCACCAGATCTAGGCAGTAGGGAGAAAAAGGAGTTTGAGACTGGTACGGTCAAAAAAGAGGAAACGGCCGGCCAGTACGGGGATCTAACCGCGACCTTGGCGTTATTAGCACCACGCTCTAACCAGCTGAGCTAACCGGCCATGTTGCGCATGTTGGCTGCCCCGGCCGACACCAGTGGGGATCTCACATGTGTCCCAGTCCTTAGAATAGGTACTGATAGCAGTGTGGAGAAAGGGAAGGGTGTCTCTTTCTCCGTCCTTGTCAGAGGCGACATCACGAGTGCTAGGGCTGACTGTGAACTGGGAACTGTATTCGAAACTTTATTCCACAAGAGAAGGAATCAGAAAGTATAGGAAATAACACGGCACCTGGAAGAGTTTGCAATCTAAAAGCCATAGGCCTTAGGCATGGGCTACACGGGGGCTTGTGGTAGCGCCAGTGATTGAGGGAAAGCTGCAGTCCGCATTTCAGCTGCAACTAACTCATGACTTTGGGCAAACGGGTCCCAGGTGACGAAATCAGTCGCTGACCGTCTACTTTACAAGTTATTGACTCTGGTATATGCTGTGCTGAAAACTAATGTCAGGAATCCATTGGATAAGGCTCTGGCCGTGGGCATCTCCCGTACGGACGTTTGTTTCCCCTGGCCAATCTCAGCGGGCTCCTTTCGGCATGTGGTTTCGGCCTATTCGCTCCACTGATTGGGGATATCTACAGAGTTTTTCAGCTTAAACCTTAAGGAAACTGAGGTAGGATAAGTGTGGGTTCTCTCGGTGCAACGACTTAATGGCTTCTTTTTTTGTAGATCTCTTTTTAAATTTCCATCTTTATTTCCATGGAGTATCTGGAGACTTAAGACTTTGGTTTCTTTCTACCTTTAAGGTTCCTTACGCTCCCTCTAGGATTTTACCTCCTTTTTCCTTAGTTTTCTAACTCATGACTTTGGGAAAACGGGTCCCAGGTGACAAAATCAGTCGCTGAACGTCTACGCGATGCTCTGCTGCAAACTAATGTCAGGAATCCATTAAATAAGGCTCTGTCCGTGGGCATCTCCCGTACGGACGTTTGTTTCCCCTGGCCAATCTCAGCGGGCTCCTTTCGGCATGTGGTTTCGGCCTATTCGCTCCATGGATTGGGGATATCTACAGAGTTTTTCAGCTTAAACCTTAAGAAAACTGAGGTAGGATAAGAGTGGGTTCTCTCGGTGCAACGACTTAATGGCTTCTTTTTTTGTAGATCTCTTTTTAAAAAATTCCATCTTTATTTCCATGGAGTCTCTGGAGACTTGAGACTTTGGATTCCTTCTACCTTTAACCCCTTAAGGACCAATGACGTACCGGTACGTCATTGGTCCTGCTCTTCTGATATAACGCGGGGTTACACAGTAACCCCGCGTCATATCATGGCGGGCCCGTCGTCATAGTGAAGCCGGGACCCGCCTCTAATAGCGCGCAGCGCCGTTCGCGGTGCCGCGCGCTATTAACCCTTTAGCCGCGCGCTCAAAGCTGAGCCGCGCGGCTAAAAGTGAAAGTGAAAGTTCCCGGCTAGCTCAGTCGGGCTGTTCGGGATAGCCGCGGCTAATCGCGGCATCCCGAACAGCTGACAGGACAGCGGGAGGGCCCCTACCTGCCTCCTCGCTGTCCGATCGCCGAATGACTGCTCAGTGCCTGAGATCCAGGCATGAGCAGTCATGCGGCAGAATCGTTGATCACTGGTTTCTTATGAGAAACCAGTGATCAACATAGAAGATCAGTGTGTGCAGTGTTATAGGTCCCTATGGGACCTATAACACTGCAAAAAAAAAGTGAAAAAAAAAGTGAATAAAGATCATTTAACTCCTCCCCTATTAAAAGTTTGAATCAACCCCCTTTTCCAATAAAAAAGAAAAACACAGTGTAAATAAAAATAAAAATAAACATATGTGGTATCACCGCGTGCGGAAATGTCCGAATTATAAAAATATATCATTAATTAAACCGCTCGGTCAATGGCGTGCGCGCAAAAAAATTCCAAAGTCCAAAATAGTGCATTTTTGGTCACTTTTTATATCATTTAAAATGAATAAAAAGTGATCAATAAGTCCTATCAATGCAAAAATGGTACCGTTAAAAACTTCAGATCACGGCGCAAAAAATGAGCCCTCATACCGCCCCATACACGGAAAAATAAAAAAGTTATAGGGGTCAGAAGATGACAATTTTAAACGTATTAATTTTCCTGCATGTAGTTATGATTTTTTCCAAAAGTCCGACAAAATCAAACCTATATAAGTAGGGTATCATTTTAATCGTATGGACCTACAGAATACATATCAGGTGTCATTTTTACCGAAAAATGTACTACGTAGAAACGGAAGCCCCCAAAAATTACAAAACAGCGTTTTTTTTTTCAATTTTGTCGCACAATGATTTTTTTCCCGCTTCACCATAGATTTTTGGGCAAAATGACTGACGTCATTACAAATTAGAATTGGTGGCGCAAAAAATAAGCCATCATATGGATTTTTAGGTGTAAATTTGAAAGAGTTATGATTTTTTAAAGGCAAGGAGCAAAAAACGAAAATGCAAAAACGGAAAAACCTCCGGTCCTTAAGGGGTTAAGGTTCCTTACGCTCCCTCTAGGATTTTACCTCCTTTTTCCTTAGTTTTCTAACTCATGACTTTGGGAAAACGGGTCCCAGGTGACAAAATCAGTCGCTGAACGTCTACGTTATGCTCTGCTGCAAACTAATGTCAGGAATCCATTAAATAAGGCTCTGTCCGTGGGCATCTCCCGTACGAACGTTTGTTTCCCCTGGCCAATCTCAGCGGGCTCCTTTCGGCATGTGGTTTCGGCCTATTCGCTCCATGGATTGGGGATATCTACAGAGTTTTTCAGCTTAAACCTTCAGGAAACTGAGGTAGGATACGTGTGGGTTCTCTCTGTGCAACGACTTAATGGCTTCTTTTTTTGTAGATTTCTTTTTAAAATTCCATCTTTATCTCCATGGAGTCTCTGGAGACTCTGGAGACTTAAGACTTTGGATTCCTTTTTCCTGAGTTTTCTTTGGTGCACAAAGAAAACAATTGCCTCCCCGTCAGGGAATCGAACCCCGGTCTCCCGCGTGACAGGCGGGGATACTCACCACTATACTAACGAGGAACAGGTATAGTGCTTGCCATCACGGTAACCTGCTTAAATGAAGACAGCAGCAATTTCCACCCACCAGATCTAGGCAGTAGGGAGAAATAGGAGTTTGAGACTGGTACAGTCAAAAAAGAGGAGACGGACTGGCACGTACGGGGATCGAACCCGCGACCTTGGCGTTATTAGCACCACGCTCTAACCAGCTGAGCTAACCGGCCATGTTGTGCATGTCAGCTGCCCCGGCCGACACCAGTGGGGATCTCACATGTGTCCCAGTCCTTAGATTAGGTACTGATAGCAGTGTGGAGAAAGGGAAGGGTGTCTCTTTCTCTGTCCTTGTCAGAGGCGACATCACGAGTGCTAGGGCTGACTGTGAACTGGGAACTGTATTCGAAACTTTATTCCACAAGAGAAGGAATCAGAAAGTATAGGAAATAACATGGCACCTGGAAGAGTTTGCAATCTAAAAGCCATAGGCCTTAGGCATGGGCTACACGGGGCCTTGTTGTAGCGCCAGTGATTGAGGGAAAGCTGCAGTCCGCATTTCAGCTGCAACTAACTCATGACTTTGGGTAAACGGGTCCCAGGTGACGAAATCAGTCGCTGACCGTCTACTTTACAAGTTATTGACTCTGGTATATGCTGTGCTGCAAACTAATGTCAGGAATCCATTGGATAAGGCTCTGGCCGTGGGCATCTCCCGTACGGACGTTTGTTTCCCCTGGCCAATCTCAGCGGGCTCCTTTCGGCATGTGGTTTCGGCCTATTCGCTCCATGGATTGGGGATATCTACAGAGTTTTTCAGCTTAAACCTTAAGGAAACTGAGGTAGGATAAGTGTGGGTTCTCTCGGTGCAACGACTTAATGGCTTCTTTTTTTGTAGATCTCTTTTTAAATTTCCATCTTTTTTTCAATGGAGTCTCTGGAGACTTAAGACTTTGGTTTCTTTCTATCTTTAAGGTTCCTTACGCTCCCTCTAGGATTTTACCTCCTTTTTCCTTAGTTTTCTAACTCATGACTTTGGGAAAACGGGACCCAGGTGACAAAATCAGTCGCTGAACGTCTACGTTATGCTCTGCTGCAAACTAATGTCAGGAATCCATTAAATAAGGCTCTGTCCGTGGGCATTTCCCGTACGGACGTTTGTTTCCCCTGGCCAATCTCAGCGGGCTCCTTTCGGCATGTGGTTTTGGCCTATTCGCTCCATGGATTGGGGATATCTACAGAGTTTTTCAGCTTAAACCTTAAGGAAACTGAGGTAGGATAAGTGTGGGTTCTCTCGGTGCAACGACTTAATGGCTTCTTTTTTTGTAGATCTCTTTTTAAAATTCCATCTTTATTTCCATGGAGTCTCTGGAGACTTAAGACTTTGGATTCCTTCTACCTTTAAGGTTCCTTACGCTCCCTCTAGGATTTTACCTTCTTTTTCCTTAGTTTTCTAACTCATGACTTTGGGAAAACGGGTCCCAGGTGACAAAATCAGTCGCTGAACGTCTACGTTATGCTCTGCTGCAAACTAATGTCAGGAATCCATTAAATAAGGCTCTGTCCGTGGGCATCTCCCGTACGGACGTTTGTTTCCCCTGGCCAATCTCAGTGGGCTCCTTTCGGCATGTGGTTTCGGCCTATTCGCTCCATGGATTGGGGATATCTACAGAGTTTTTCAGCTTAAACCTTCAGGAAACTGAGGTAGGATAAGTGTGGGTTCTCTCTGTGCAACGACTTAATGGCTTCTTTTTTTGTAGATCTCTTTTTAAAATTCCATCTTTATTTCCATGGAGTCTCTGGAGACTCTGGAGACTTAAGACTTTGGATTCCTTTTTCCTGAGTTTTCTTTGGTGCACAAAGAAAACAGGTGCCTCCCCGTCGGGGAATCGAACCCCGGCTCCCGCGTGACAGGCGGGGATACTCACCACTATACTAACGAGGAATGGGTATGGTGCTTGCTATCACGGTAACCTGCTTAAATGAAGACAGCAGCAATTTCCACCCACCAGATCTAGGCAGTAGGGAGAAAAAGGAGTTTGAGACTGGTACGGTCAAAAAAGAGGAGACGGACTGGCCCGTACGGGGATCGAACCCACGACCTTGACATTATTAGCACCACGCTCTAACCAGCTGAGCTAACCGGCCATGTTGCGCATGTCGGCTGCCCCGGCCGACACCAGTGGGGATCTCACATGTGTCCCAGTCCTTAGAATAGGTACTGATAGCAGTGTGGAGAAAGGGAAGGGTGTCTCTTTCTCTGTCCTTGTCAGAGGCGACATCACAAGTGCTAGGGCTGACTGTGAACTGGGAACTGTATTCGAAACTTTTTTCCACAAGAGAAGGAATCAGAAAGTATAGGAAATAACACGGCACCTGGAAGAGTTTGCAATCTAAAAGCCATAGGCCTTAGGCATGGGCTACACGGGGCCTTGTTGTAGCGCCAGTGATTGAGGGAAAGCTGCAGTCCGCATTTCAGCTGCAACTAACTCATGACTTTGGGCAAACGGGTCCCAGGTGACGAAATCAGTCGCTGACCGTCTACTTTACAAGTTATTGACTCTGGTATATGCTGTGCTGCAAACTAATGTCAGGAATCCATTGGATAAGGCTCTGGCCGTGGGCATCTCCCGTACGGACGTTTGTTTCCCCTGGCCAATCTCAGCGGGCTCCTTTCGGCATGTGGTTACGGCCTATTCGCTCCATGGATTGGGGATATCTACAGAGTTTTTCAGCTTAAACCTTAAGGAAACTGAGGTAGGATAAGTGTGGGTTCTCTCGGTGCAACGACTTAATGGCTTCTTTTTTTGTAGATCTCTTTTTAAATTTCCATCTTTATTTCCATGGAGTCTCTGGAGACTTAAGACTTTGGATTCCTTCTACCTTTAAGGTTCCTTACGCTCCCTCTAGGATTTTACCTCCTTTTTCCTTAGTTTTCTAACTCATGACTTTGGGAAAACGGGTCCCAGGTGACAAAATCAGTCGCTGAACGTCTACGTTATGCTCTGCTGCAAACTAATGTCAGGAATCCATTAAATAAGGCTCTGTCCGTGGGCATCTCCCGTACGGACGTTTGTTTCCCCTGGCCAATTTCAGCGGGCTCCTTTCGGCATGTGGTTTCGGCCTATTCGCTCCATGGATTGGGGATATCTACAGAGTTTTTCAGCTTAAACCTTCAGGAAACTGAGGTAGGATAAGTGTGGGTTCTCTCTGTGCAACGACTTAATGGCTTCTTTTTTTGTAGATCTCTTTTTAAAATTCCATCTTTATTTCCATGGAGTCTCTGGAGACTTAAGACTTTGGTTTCTTTCTACCTTTAAGGTTCCTTACGCTCCCTCTAGGATTTTACCTCCTTTTTCCTTAGTTTTCTAACTCATGACTTTGGGAAAACGGGTCCCAGGTGACAAAATCAGTCGCTGAACGTCTACGTTATGCTCTGCTGCAAACTAATGTCAGGAATCCATTAAATAAGGCTCTGTCCGTGGGCATCTCCCGTACGGACGTTTGTTTCCCTTGGCCAATTTCAGCGGGCTCCTTTCGGCATGTGGTTTCGGCCTATTCGCTCCATGGATTGGGGATATCTACAGAGTTTTTCAGCTTAAACCTTAAGGAAACTGAGGTAGGATAAGTGTGGGTTCTCTCTGTGCAACGACTTAATGGCTTCTTTTTTTGTAGATCTCTTTTTAAAATTCCATCTTTATTTCCATGGAGTCTCTGGAGACTCTGGAGACTTAAGACTTTGGATTCCTTTTTCCTGAGTTTTCTTTGGTGCACAAAGAAAACAATTGCCTCCCTGTCGGGGAATCGAGCCCCGGTCTCCCGCGTGACAGGCGGAGATACTCACCACAATACTAACGAGGAATGGGTATGGTGCTTGCCATCACGGTAACCTGCTTAAATGAAGACAGCAGCAATTTCCACCCACCAGATCTAGGCAGTAGGGAGAAAAAGGAGTTTGGGACTGGTACGGTCAAAAAAGAGGAGACGGACTGGCCCGTACGGGGATCGAACCCGCGACCTTGGCGTTATTAGCACCACGCTCTAACCAGCTGAGCTAACCGGCCATGTTGCGCATGTCGGCTGCCCCGGCCGACACCAGTGGGGATCTCACATGTGTCCCAGTCCTTAGAATAGGTACTGATAGCAGTGTGGAGAAAGGGAAGGGTGTCTCTTTCTCTGTCCTTGTCAGAGGCGACATCACGAGTGCTAGGGCTGACTGTGAACTGGGAACTGTATTCGAAACTTTATTCCACAAGAGAAGGAATCAGAAAGTATAGGAAATAACACGGCACCTGGAAGAGTTTGCAATCTAAAAGCCATAGGCTTTAGGCATGGGCTACTACACGGGGCCTTGTTGTAGCGCCAGTGATTGAGGGAAAGCTGCAGTCCGCATTTCAGCTGCAACTAACTCATGACTTTGGGCAAACGGGTCCCAGGTGACGAAATCAGTCGCTGACCGTCTACTTTACAAGTTATTGACTCTGGTATATGCTGTGCTGCAAACTAATGTCAGGAATCCATTAAATAAGGCTCTGTCCGTGTGCATCTCCCGTACGGACGTTTGTTTCCCCTGGCCAATGTCAGTGGGCTCCTTTCGGCATGTGGTTTCGGCTTATTCGCTCCATGGATTGGGGATATCTACAGAGTTTTTCAGCTTAAACCTTCAGGAAACTGAGGTAGGATAAGTGTGGGTTCTCTCTGTGCAACGACTTAATGGCTTCTTTTTTTGTAGATCTCTTTTTAATATTCCATCTTTATTTCCATGGAGTCTCTGGAGACTCTGGAGACTTAAGACTTTGGATTCCTTTTTCCTGAGTTTTCTTTGGTGCACAAAGAAAACAGGTGCCTCCCGTCGGGGAATCGAACTCCGGTCTCCCGCGTGACAGGCGGGGGTACTCACCACTATACTAACGAGGAATGGGTATGGTGCTTGCCATCACGGTAACCTGCTTAAATGAAGACAGCAGCAATTTCCACCCACCAGATCTAGGCAGTAGGGAGAAATAGGAGTTTGAGACTGGTACAGTCAAAAAAGAGGAGACGGACTGGCACGTACGGGGATCGAACCCGCGACCTTGGCGTTATTAGCACCACGCTCTAACCAGCTGAGCTAACTGGCCATGTTGCGCATGTCGGCTGCCCCAGCCGACACCAGTGGGGATCTCACATGTGTCCCAGTCCTTAGAATAGGTACTGATAGCAGTGTGGAGAAAGGGAAGGGTGTCTCTTTCTCTGTCCTTGTCAGAGGCGACATCACGAGTGCTAGGGCTGACTGTGAACTGGGAACTGTATTCGAAACTTTATTCCACAAGAGAAGGAATCAGAAAGTATAGGAAATAACACGGCACCTGGAAGAGTTTGCAATCTAAAAGCCATAGGCCTTAGGCATGGGCTACACGGGGCCTTGTTGTAGCGCCAGTGATTGAGGGAAAGCTGCAGTCCGCATTTCAGCTGCAACTAACTCATGACTTTGGGCAAACGGGTCCCAGGTGACGAAATCAGTCGCTGACCGTCTACTTTACAAGTTATTGACTCTGGTATATGCTGTGCTGCAAACTAATGTCAGGAATCCATTGGATAAGGCTCTGGCCGTGGGCATCTCCCGTACGGACGTTTGTTTCCCCTGGCCAATGTCAGTGGGCTCCTTTCGGCATGTGGTTTCGGCTTATTCGCTAAATGGATTGGGGATATCTACAGAGTTTTTCAGCTTAAACCTTAAGGAAACTGAGGTAGGATAAGTGTGGGTTCTCTCGGTGCAACGACTTAATGGCTTCTTTTTTTGTAGATCTCTTTTTAAATTTCCATCTTTATTTCCATGGAGTCTCTGGAGACTTAAGACTTTGGATTCCTTCTACCTTTAAGGTTCCTTACGCTCCCTCTAGGATTTTACCTCCTTTTTCCTTAGTTTTCTAACTCATGACTTTGGGAAAACGGGTCCCAGGTGACAAAATCAGTCGCTGAACATCTACGTTATGCTCTGCTGCAAACTAATGTCAGGAATCCATTAAATAAGGCTCTGTCCGTGGGCATCTCCCGTACGGACGTTTGTTTCCCCTGGCCAATCTCAGCGGGCTCCTTTCGGCATGTGGTTTCGGCCTATTCGCTCCATGGATTGGGGATATCTACAGAGTTTTTCAGCTTAAACCTTCAGGAAACTGAGGTAGGATAAGTGTGGGTTCTCTCTGTGCAACGACTTAATGGCTTCTTTTTTTGTAGATCTCTTTTTAAAATTCCATCTTTATTTCCATGGAGTCTCTGGAGACTCTGGAGACTTAAGACTTTGGATTCCTTTTTCCTGAGTTTTCTTTGGTGCACAAAGAAAACAATTGCCTCCCCGTCGGGGAATCGAACCCCCTTTCTCCCGCGTGACAGGCGGGGATACTCACCACTATACTAACGAGGAATGGGTTTGGTGCTTGCCATCACGGTAACCTGCTTAAATGAAGACAGCAGCAATTTCCACCTACCAGATCTAGGCAGTAGGGAGAAAAAGGAGTTTGAGACTGGTACGGTCAAAAAAGAGGAGACGGACTGGCCCGTACGGGGATCGAACCCGTGACCTTGGCGTTATTAGCATCACGCTCTAACCAGCTGAGCTAACCGGCCATGTTGCGCATGTCGGCTGCCCCGGCCGACACCAGTGGGGATCTCACATGTGTCCCAGTCCTTAGAATAGGTACTGATAGCAGTGTGGAGAAAGGGAAGGGTGTCTCTTTCTCTGTCCTTGTCAGAGGCGACATCACGAGTGCTAGGGCTGACTGTGAACTGGGAACTGTATTCGAAACTTTATTCCACAAGAGAAGGAATCAGAAAGTATAGGAAATAACACGGCACCTGGAAGAGTTTGCAATCTAAAAGCCATAGGCCTTAGGCATGGGCTACACGGGGCCTTGTTGTAGCGCAAGTGATTGAGGGAAAGCTGCAGTCCGCATTTCAGCTGCAACTAACTCATGACTTTGGGCAAACGGGTCCCAGGTGACGAAATCAGTCGCTGACCGTCTACTTTACAAGTTATTGACTCTGGTATATGCTGTGCTGCAAACTAATGTCAGGAATCCATTGGATAAGGCTCTGGCCGTGGGCATCTCCCGTACGGACGTTTGTTTCCCCTGGCCAATCTCAGCGGGCTCCTTTCGGCATGTGGTTTCGGCCTATTCGCTCCATGGATTGGTGATATCTACAGAGTTTTTCAGCTTAAACCTTAAGGAAACTGAGGTAGGATAAGTGTGGGTTCTCTCGGTGCAACGACTTAATGGCTTCTTTTTTTGTAGATCTCTTTTTAAATTTCCATCTTTATTTCCATGGAGTCTCCGGAGACTTAAGACTTTGGATTCCTTCTACCTTTAAGGTTCCTTACGCTCCCTCTTGGATTTTACCTCCTTTTTCCTTAGTTTTCTAACTCATGACTTTGGGAAAACGGGTCCCAGGTGACAAAATCAGTTGCTGAAAGTCTACGTTATGCTCTGCTGCAAACTAATGTCAGGAATCCATTAAATAAGGCTCTGTCCGTGGGCATCTCCCGTACGGACGTTTGTTTCCCCTGGCCAATCTCAGCGGGCTCCTTTCGGCATGTGGTTTCGGCCTATTTGCTCCATGGATTGGGGATATCTACAGAGTTTTTCAGCTTAAACCTTAAGGAAACTGAGGTAGGATAAGTGTGGGTTCTCTCTGTGCAACGACTTAATGGCTTCTTTTTTTGTAGATCTCTTTTTAAAATTCCATCTTTATTTCCATGGAGTCTCTGGAGACTTAAGACTTTGGATTCCTTTTTACTGAGTTTTCTTTGGTGCACAAAGAAAAGAAAACAGGTGCCTCCCCGTCGGGGAATCGAACCCCGGTCTCCCGCGTGACAGGCGGGATCTCACCACTATACTAACGAGGAATGGGTATGGTGCTTGCCATCACGGTAACCTGCTTAAGTGAAGACAGCAGCAATTTCCACCCACCAGATCTAGGCAGTAGGGAGAAAAAGGAGTTTGAGACTGGTACGGTCAAAAAAGAGGAGACGGACTGGCCCGTACAGGGATTGAACCCGTGACCTTGGAGTTATTAGCACCACGCTCTAACCAGCTGAGCTAACCGGCCATGTTGCGCATGTCGGCTGCCCCGGCCGAACCAGTGGGGATCTCACATGTGTCCCAGTCCTTAGAATAGGTACTGATAGCAGTGTGGAGAAAGGGAAGGGTGTCTCTTTCTCCGTCCTTGTCAGAGGCGACATCACAAGTGCTAGGGCTGACTGTGAACTGGGAACTGTATTCGAAACTTTATTCCACAAGAGAAGGAATCAGAAAGTATAGGAAATAACACGGCACCTGGAAGAATTTGCAAACTAAAAGCCATAGGCCTTAGGCATGGGCTACACGGGGGCTTGTTGTAGCGCCAGTGATTGAGGGAAAGCTGCAGTCCGCATTTCAGCTGCAACTAACTCATGACTTTGGGCAAACGGGTCCCAGGTGACGAAATCAGTCGCTGACCGTCTACTTTACAAGTTATTGACTCTGGTATATGCTGTGCTGAAAACTAATGTCAGGAATCCATTGGATAAGGCTCTGGCCGTGGGCATCTCCCGTACGGACGTTTGTTTCCCCTGGCCAATCTCAGCGGGCTCCTTTCGGCATGTGGTTTCGGCCTATTCGCTCCATGGATTGGGGATATCTACAGAGTTTTTCAGCTTAAACCTTAAGGAAACTGAGGTAGGATAAGTGTGGGTTCTCTCGGTGCAACGACTTAATGGCTTCTTTTTTTGTAGATCTCTTTTTAAATTTCCATCTTTATTTCCATGGAGTCTCTGGAGACTTAAGACTTTGGATTCCTTCTACCTTTAAGGTTCCTTACGCTCCCTCTAGGATTTTACCTCCTTTTTCCTTAGTTTTCTAACTCATGACTTTGGGAAAACAGGTCCCAGGTGACAAAATCAGTCGCTGAACGTCTACGTTATGCTCTGCTGCAAACTAATGTCAGGAATCCATTAAATAAGGCTCTGTCCGTGGGCATCTCCCGTACGGACGTTTGTTTCCCCTGGCCAATCTCAGCGGGCTCCTTTCGGCATGTGGTTTCGGCCTATTCGCTCCATGGATTGGGGATATCTACAGAGTTTTTCAGCTTAAACCTTCAGGAAACTGAGGTAGGATAAGTGTGGGTTCTCTCTGTGCAACGACTTAATGGCTTCTTTTTTTGTAGATCTCTTTTTAAAATTCCATCTTTATTTCCATGGAGTCTCTGGAGACTCTGGAGACTCTGGAGACTTAAGACTTTGGATTCCTTTTTCCTGAGTTTTCTTTGGTGCACAAAGAAAACAGGTGCCTCCCCGTCGGGGAATCGAACCCCCTGTCTCCCGCGTGACAGGCGGGGATACTCACCACTATACTAACAAGGAATGGGTATCGCGCTTGCCATCACGGTAACCTGCTTAAATGAAGACAGCAGCAATTTCCACCCACCAGATCTAGGCAGTAGAGAGAAAAAGGAGTTTGAGACTGGTACGGTCAAAAAAGAGGAGACGGACTGGCCCGTACGGGGATTGAACCCGCTACCTTGGCGTTATTAGCACCACGCTCTAACCATCTGAGCTAACCGGCCATGTTGCGCATGTCGGCTGCCCCGGCCGACACCAGTGGGGATCTCACATGTGTCCCAGTCCTTAGAATAGGTACTGATAGCAGTGTGGAGAAAGGGAAGGGTGTCTCTTTCTCTGTCCTTGTCAGAGGCGACATCACGAGTAATAGGGCTGACTGTGAACTGGGAACTGTATTCGAAACTTTATTCTACAAGAGAAGGAATCAGAAAGTATAGGAAATAACACGGCACCTGGAAGAGTTTGCAATCTAAAAGCCATAGGCCTTAGGCATGGGCTACACGGGGCCTTGTTGTAGCGCCAGTGATTGAGGGAAAGCTGCAGTCCGCATTTCAGCTGCAACTAACTCATGACTTTGGGCAAACGGGTCCCAGGTGACGAAATCAGTCGCTGACCGTCTTCTTTACAAGTTATTGACTCTGGTATATGCTGTGCTGCAAACTAATGTCAGGAATCCATTGGATAAGGCTCTGGCCGTGGGCATCTCCTGTACGGACGTTTGTTTTCCCTGGCCAATCTCAGCGGGCTCCTTTCGGCATGTGGTTTCGGCCTATTCGCTCCATGGATTGGGGATATCTACAGAGTTTTTCAGCTTAAACCTTAAGGAAACTGAGGTAGGATAAGTGTGGGTTCTCTCTGTGCAACGACTTAATGGCTTCTTTTTTTTGTAGATCTCTTATTAAAATTCCATCTTTATTTCCATGGAGTCTCTGGAGACTTAAGACTTTGGATTCCTTTTTCCTGAGTTTTCTTTGGTGCACAAAGAAAACAGGTGCCTCCCCGTCGGGGAATCGAACCCCGGTCTACCGCGTGACAGGCGGGAATACTCACCACTATACTAACGAGGAATGGGTATGGTGCTTGCTATCACGGTAACCTGCTTAAATGAAGACAGCAGCAATTTCCATCCACCAGATCTAGGCAGTAGGGAGAAAAAGGAGTTTGAGACTGGTATAGTCAAAAAATAGGAGACGGACTGGCCCGTACCCGCGACCTTGGCGTTATTAGCACCACGCTCTAACCAGCTGAGCTAACCGGCCATGTTGCACATGTCGGCTGCCCCGGCCGAACCAGTGGGGATCTCACATGTGTCCCAGTCCTTAGAATAGGTACTGATAGCAGTGTGGAGAAAGGGAAGGGTGTCTATTTCTCTGTCCTTGTCAGAGGCGACATCACGAGTAATAGGGCTGACTGTGAACTGGGAACTGTATTCGAAACTTTATTCTACAAGAGAAGGAATCAGAAAGTATAGGAAATAACACGGCACCTGGAAGAGTTTGCAATCTAAAAGCCATAGGCCTTAGGCATGGGCTACACGGGGCCTTGTTGTAGCGCCAGTGATTGAGGGAAAGCTGCAGTCCGCATTTCAGCTGCAACTAACTCATGACTTTGGGCAAACGGGTCCCAGGTGACGAAATCAGTCGCTGACCGTCTACTTTACAAGTTATTGACTCTGGTATATGCTGTGCTGCAAACTAATGTCAGGAATCCATTGGATAAGGCTCTGGCCGTGGGCATCTCCCGTACGGACGTTTGTTTCCCCTGGCCAATCTCAGCGGGCTCCTTTCGGCATGTGGTTTCGGCCTATTCGCTCCATGGATTGGGGATATCTACAGAGTTTTTCAGCTTAAACCTTAAGGAAACTGAGGTAGGATAAGTGTGGGTTCTCTCGGTGCAACGACTTAATGGCTTCTTTTTTTGTAGATCTCTTTTTAAATTTCCATCTTTATTTCCATGGAGTCTCTGTAGACTTAAGACTTTGGATTCCTTCTACCTTTAAGGTTCCTTACGCTCCCTCTAGGATTTTACCTCCTTTTTCCTTAGTTTTCTAACTCATGACTTTGGGAAAACGGGTCCCAGGTGACAAAATCAGTCGCTGAACGTCTATGTTATGCTCTGCTGCAAACTAATGTCAGGAATCCAATAAATAAGGCTTTGTCCGTGGGCATCTCCCGTACGGACGTTTGTTTCCCCTGGCCAATCTCAGCGGGCTCCTTTCGACATGTGGTTTCGGCCTATTCGCTCCATGGATTGGGGATATCTACAGAGTTTTTCAGCTTAAACCTTCAGGAAACTGAGGTAGGAAAAGTGTGGGTTCTCTCTGTGCAACGACTTAATGGCTTCTTTTTTTGTAGATCTCTTTTTAAAATTCCATCTTTATTTCCATGGAGTCTCTGGAGACTCTGGAGACTTAAGACTTTGGATTCCTTTTTCCTGAGTTTTCTTTGGTGCACAAAGAAAACAGGTGCCTCCCCGTCGGGGAATCGAAGCCCTGTCTCCCACGTGACAGGCGGGGATACTCACCACTATACTAACGTGGAATGGGTATGGTGCTTGCCATCACGGTAACCTGCTTAAATGAAGACAGCAGCAATTTCCACCCACCAGATCTAGGCAGTAGGGAGAAAAAGGAGTTTGAGACTGGTACGGTCAAAAAAGAGGAGACGGACTGGCCCGTACGGCGATCGAACCTGCGACCTTGGTGTTATTAGCACCACGCTCTAACCAGCTGAGCTAACCGGCCATGTTGCGCATGTTGGCTGCCCCGGCCGACACCAGTGGGGATAGAAAAAGGAGTTTGAGACTGGTACGGTCAAAAAAGAGGAGACGGACTGGCCCGTACGGGGATCGAATTCGCGACCTTGGCGTTATTAGCACCACGCTCTAACCAGCTGAGCTAACCGGCCATGTTGCGCATGTCGGCTGCCCCGGCCGACACCAGTGGGGATCTCACATGTGTCCCAGTCCTTAGAATAGGTACTGATAGCAGTGTGGAGAAAGGGAAGGGTGTCTCTTTCTCTGTCCTTGTCAGAGGCGACATCACGAGTGCTAGGGCTGACTGTGAACTGGGAACTGTATTCGAAACTTTATTCCACAAGAGAAGGAATCAGAAAGTATAGGAAATAACACGGCACCTGGAAGAGTTTGCAATCTAAAAGCCATAGGCCTTAGGCATGGGCTACACGGGGCCTTGTTGTAGCGCCAGTGATTGAGGGAAAGCTGCAGTCCGCATTTCAGCTGCAACTAACTCATGACTTTGGGCAAACGGGTCCCAGGTGACGAAATCAGTCGCTGACCGTCTAATTTACAAGTTATTGACTCTGGTATATGCTGTGCTGCAAACTAATGTCAGGAATCCATTGGATAAGGCTCTGGCCGTGGGCATCTCCCGTACGGACGTTTGTTTCCCCTGGCCAATCTCAGCGGGCTCCTTTCGGCATGTGGTTTCGGCCTATTCGCTCCATGGATTGGGGATATCTACAGAGTTTTTCAGCTTAAACCTTCAGGAAACTGAGGTAGGATAAGTGTGGGTTCTCTCGGTGCAACGACTTAATGGCTTCTTTTTTTGTAGATCTCTTTTTAAATTTCCATCTTTATTTCCATGGAGTCTCTGGAGACTTAAGACTTTGGTTTCTTTCTACCTTTAAGGTTCCTTACGCTCCCTCTAGGATTTTACCTCCTTTTTCCTTAGTTTTCTAACTCATGACTTTGGGAAAAAGGGTCCCAGGTGACAAAATCAGTCGCTGAACGTCTACGTTATGCTCTGCTGCAAACTAATGTCAGGAATCCATTAAATAAGGCTCTGTCCGTGGGCATCTCCCGTACGGACGTTTGTTTCCCCTGGCCAATCTCAGCGGGCTCCTTTCGGCATGTGGTTTCGGCCTATTCGCTCCATGGATAGGGGATATCTACAGAGTTTTTCAGCTTAAACCTTCAGGAAACTGAGGTAGGATAAGTGTGGGTTCTCTCTGTGCAACGACTTAATGGCTTCTTTTTTTGTAGATCTCTTCTTAAAATTCCATCTTTATTTCCATGGAGTCTCTGGAGACTCTGGAGACTTAAGACTTTGGATTCCTTTTTCCTGAGTTTTCTTTGGTGCACAAAGAAAACAATTGCCTCCCCGTCGGGGAAGCGAACCCCGGTCTCCCGCGTGGCAGGCGGGGATACTCACCACTATACTAACGAGGAATGGGTATAGTGCTTGCCATCACGGTAACCTGCTTAAATGAAGACAGCAGCAATTTCCACCCACCAGATCTAGGCAGTAGGGAGAAAAAGGAGTTTGAGACTGGTACGGTCAAAAAAGAGGAGACGGACTGGCCCGTACGGGGATCGAACCCGCGACCTTGGCGTTATTAGCACCACGCTCTAACCAGCTGAGCTAACCGGCCATGTTGCGCATGTCGGCTGCCCCGGCCGACACCAGTGGGGATCTCACATGTGTCCCAGTCCTTAGAATAGGTACTGATAGCAGTGTGGAGAAAGGGAAGGGTGTCTCTTTCTCTGTCCTTGTCAGAGGCGACATCACAAGTGCTAGGGCTGACTGTGAACTGGGAACTGTATTCGAAACTTTATTCCACAAGAGAAGGAATCAGAAAGTATAGGAAATAACACTGCACCTGGAAGAGTTTGCAATCTAAAAGCCATAGGCCTTAGGCATGGGCTACACGGGGCCTTGTTGTAGCGCCAGTGATTGAGGGAAAGCTGCAGTCCGCATTTCAGCTGCAACTAACTCATGACTTTGGGCAAACGGGTCCCAGGTGACGAAATCAGTCGCTGACCGTCTAATTTACAAGTTATTGACTCTGGTATATGCTGTGCTGCAAACTAATGTCAGGAATCCATTGGATAAGGCTCTGGCCGTGGGCATCTCCCGTACGGACGTTTGTTTCCCCTGGCCAATCTCAGCGGGCTCCTTTCAGCATGTGGTTTCGGCCTATTCGCTGCATGGATTGGGGATATCTACAGAGTTTTTCAGCTTAAACCTTCAGGAAACTGAGGTAGGATAAGTGTGGGTTCTCTCTGTGCAACGACTTAATGGCTTCTTTTTTTGTAGATCTCTTTTTAAAAATCCATCTTTATTTCCATGGAGACTCTGGAGACTCTGGAGACTCTGGAGACTTAAGACTTTGGATTCCTTTTTCCTGAGTTTTCTTTGGTGCACAAAGAAAACAATTGCCTCCCCGTCGGGGAATCGAACCCCGGTCTCCCGCGTGACAGGCGGGGATACTCACCACTATACTAACGAGGAATGGGTATGGTGCTTGCCATCACGGTAACCTGCTTAAATGAAGACAGCAGCAATTTCCACCAACCAGATCTAGGCAGTAGGGAGAAAAAGTAGTTTGAGACTGGTACGGTCAAAAAAGAGGAGACGGACTGGCCCGTACGGCGATCGAACCTGCGACCTTGGTGTTATTAGCACCACGCTCTAACCAGCTGAGCTAACCGGCCATGTTGCGCATGTTGGCTGCCCCGGCCGACACCAGTGGGGATCTCACATGTGTCCCAGTCCTTAGAATAGGTACTGATAGCAGTACCTATAGGTACTTAAACCTTAAGGAAACTGAGGTAGGATAAGTGTGGGTTCTCTCGGTGCAACGACTTAATGGCTTCTTTTTTTGTAGATCTCTTTTTAAATTTCCATCTTTATTTCCATGGAGTCTCTGGAGACTTAAGACTTTGGTTTCTTTCTACCTTTAAGGTTCCTTACGCTCCCTCTAGGATTTTACCTCCTTTTTCCTTAGTTTTCTAACTCATGACTTTGGGAAAACGGGTCCCAGGTGACAAAATCAGTCGCTGAACGTCTACGTTATGCTCTGCTGCAAACTAATGTCAGGAATCCATTGGATAAGGCTCTGGCCGTGGGCATCTCCCGTACGGGCGTTTGTTTCCCCTGGCCAATCTCAGCGGGCTCCTTTCGGCATGTGGTTTCGGCCTATCCGCTCCATGGATTGGGGATATCTACAGAGTTTTTCAGCTTAAACCTTAAGGAAACTGAGGTAGGATAAGTGTGGGTTCTCTCGGTGCAACAACCTAATGGCTTCTTTTTTTGTAGATCTCTTTTTAAATTTCCATCTTCATTTCCATGGAGTCTCTGGAGACTTAAGACTTTGGTTTCTTTCTACCTTTAAGGTTCCTTACGCTCCCTCTAGGATTTTACCTCCTTTTTCCTTAGTTTTCTAACTCATGACTTTGGGAAAAAGGGTCCCAGGTGACAAAATCAGTCACTGAACATCTACGTTATGCTCTGCTGCAAACTAATGTCAGGAATCCATTAAATAAGGCTCTGTCCGTGGGCATCTCCCGTACGGACGTTTGTTTCCCCTGGCCAATCTCAGCGGGCTCCTTTCAGCATGTGGTTTCGGCCTATTCGCTGCATGGATTGGGGATATCTACAGAGTTTTTCAGCTTAAACCTTCAGGAAACTGAGGTAGGATAAGTGTGGGTTCTCTCTGTGCAACGACTTAATGGCTTCTTTTTTTGTAGATCTCTTTTTAAAAATCCATCTTTATTTCCATGGAGACTCTGGAGACTCTGGAGACTTAAGACTTTGGATTCCTTTTTCCTGAGTTTTCTTTGGTGCACAAAGAAAACAATTGCCTCCCCGTCGGGGAATCGAACCCCGGTCTCCCGCGTGACAGGCGGGGATACTCACCACTATACTAACGAGGAATGGGTATGGTGCTTGCCATCACGGTAACCTGCTTAAATGAAGACAGCAGCAATTTCCACCCACCAGATCTAGGCAGTAGGGAGAAAAAGTAGTTTGAGACTGGTACGGTCAAAAAAGAGGAGACGGACTGGCCCGTACGGCGATCGAACCTGCGACCTTGGTGTTATTAGCACCACGCTCTAACCAGCTGAGCTAACCGGCCATGTTGCGCATGTTGGCTGCCCCGGCCGACACCAGTGGGGATAGAAAAAGGAGTTTGAGACTGGTACGGTCAAAAAAGAGGAGACGGACTGGCCCGTACGGGGATCGAATTCGCGACCTTGGCGTTATTAGCACCACGCTCTAACCAGCTGAGCTAACCGGCCATGTTGCGCATGTCGGCTGCCCCGGCCGACACCAGTGGGGATCTCACATGTGTCCCAGTCCTTAGAATAGGTACTGATAGCAGTGTGGAGAAAGGGAAGGGTGTCTCTTTCTCTGTCCTTGTCAGAGGCGACATCACGAGTGCTAGGGCTGACTGTGAACTGGGAACTGTATTCGAAACTTTATTCCACAAGAGAAGGAATCAGAAAGTATAGGAAATAACACTGCACCTGGAAGAGTTTGCAATCTAAAAGCCATAGGCCTTAGGCATGGGCTACACGGGGCCTTGTTGTAGCGCCAGTGATTGAGGGAAAGCTGCAGTCCGCATTTCAGCTGCAACTAACTCATGACTTTGGGCAAACGGGTCCCAGGTGACGAAATCAGTCGCTGACCGTCTAATTTACAAGTTATTGACTCTGGTATATGCTGTGCTGCAAACTAATGTCAGGAATCCATTGGATAAGGCTCTGGCCGTGGGCATCTCCCGTACGGACGTTTGTTTCCCCTGGCCAATCTCAGCGGGCTCCTTTCGGCATGTGGTTTCGGCCTATCCGCTCCATGGATTGGGGATATCTACAGAGTTTTTCAGCTTAAACCTTAAGGAAACTGAGGTAGGATAAGTGTGGGTTCTCTCGGTGCAACAACCTAATGGCTTCTTTTTTTGTAGATCTCTTTTTAAATTTCCATCTTCATTTCCATGGAGTCTCTGGAGACTTAAGACTTTGGTTTCTTTCTACCTTTAAGGTTCCTTACGCTCCCTCTAGGATTTTACCTCCTTTTTCCTTAGTTTTCTAACTCATGACTTTGGGAAAAAGGGTCCCAGGTGACAAAATCAGTCACTGAACATCTACGTTATGCTCTGCTGCAAACTAATGTCAGGAATCCATTAAATAAGGCTCTGTCCGTGGGCATCTCCCGTACGGACGTTTGTTTCCCCTGGCCAATCTCAGCGGGCTCCTTTCAGCATGTGGTTTCGGCCTATTCGCTGCATGGATTGGGGATATCTACAGAGTTTTTCAGCTTAAACCTTCAGGAAACTGAGGTAGGATAAGTGTGGGTTCTCTCTGTGCAACGACTTAATGGCTTCTTTTTTTGTAGATCTCTTTTTAAAAATCC
Source organism: Hyla sarda (assembly GCF_029499605.1). Lineage (NCBI taxonomy): Eukaryota > Metazoa > Chordata > Amphibia > Anura > Hylidae > Hyla > Hyla sarda. The sequence goes on along the minus strand of NC_079192.1, from coordinate 21,201,250 downwards.
ATCTTTATTTCCATGGAGACTCTGGAGACTCTGGAGACTTAAGACTTTGGATTCCTTTTTCCTGAGTTTTCTTTGGTGCACAAAGAAAACAATTGCCTCCCCGTCGGGGAATCGAACCCCGGTCTCCCGCGTGACAGGCGGGGATACTCACCACTATACTAACGAGGATTGGGTATGGTGCTTGCCATCACGGTAATCTGCTTAAATGAAGACAGCAGCAATTTCCACCCACCAGATCTAGGCAGTAGGGAGAAAAAGTAGTTTGAGACTGGTACGGTCAAAAAAGAGGAGACGGACTGGCCCGTACGGCGATCGAACCTGCGACCTTGGTGTTATTAGCACCACGCTCTAACCAGCTGAGCTAACCGGCCATGTTGCGCATGTTGGCTGCCCCGGCCGACACCAGTGGGGATAGAAAAAGGAGTTTGAGACTGGTACGGTCAAAAAAGAGGAGACGGACTGGCCCGTACGGGGATCGAATTCGCGACCTTGGCGTTATTAGCACCACGCTCTAACCAGCTGAGCTAACCGGCCATGTTGCGCATGTCGGCTGCCCCGGCCGACACCAGTGGGGATCTCACATGTGTCCCAGTCCTTAGAATAGGTACTGATAGCAGTGTGGAGAAAGGGAAGGGTGTCTCTTTCTCTGTCCTTGTCAGAGGCGACATCACGAGTGCTAGGGCTGACTGTGAACTGGGAACTGTATTCGAAACTTTATTCCACAAGAGAAGGAATCAGAAAGTATAGGAAATAACACGGCACCTGGAAGAGTTTGCAATCTAAAAGCCATAGGCCTTAGGCATGGGCTACACGGGGCCTTGTTGTAGCGCCAGTGATTGAGGGAAAGCTGCAGTCCGCATTTCAGCTGCAACTAACTCATGACTTTGGGCAAACGGGTCCCAGGTGACGAAATCAGTCGCTGACCGTCTAATTTACAAGTTATTGACTCTGGTATATGCTGTGCTGCAAACTAATGTCAGGAATCCATTGGATAAGGCTCTGGCCGTGGGCATCTCCCGTACGGACGTTTGTTTCCCCTGGCCAATCTCAGCGGGCTCCTTTCGGCATGTGGTTTCGGCCTATTCGCTCCATGGATTGGGGATATCTACAGAGTTTTTCAGCTTAAACCTTCAGGAAACTGAGGTAGGATAAGTGTGGGTTCTCTCGGTGCAACAACTTAATGGCTTCTTTTTTTGTAGATCTCTTTTTAAATTTCCATCTTTATTTCCATGGAGTCTCTGGAGACTTAAGACTTTGGTTTCTTTCTACCTTTAAGGTTCCTTACGCTCCCTCTAGGATTTTACCTCCTTTTTCCTTAGTTTTCTAACTCATGACTTTGGGAAAAAGGGTCCCAGGTGACAAAATCAGTCGCTGAACGTCTACGTTATGCTCTGCTGCAAACTAATGTCAGGAATCCATTAAATAAGGCTCTGTCCGTGGGCATCTCCCGTACGGACGTTTGTTTCCCCTGGCCAATCTCAGCGGGCTCCTTTCGGCATGTGGTTTCGGCCTATTCGCTCCATGGATAGGGGATATCTACAGAGTTTTTCAGCTTAAAGCTTCAGGAAACTGAGGTAGGATAAGTGTGGGTTCTCTCTGTGCAACGACTTAATGGCTTCTTTTTTTGTAGATCTCTTCTTAAAATTCCATCTTTATTTCCATGGAGTCTCTGGAGACTCTGGAGACTTAAGACTTTGGATTCCTTTTTCCTGAGTTTTCTTTGGTGCACAAAGAAAACAATTGCCTCCCCGTCGGGGAAGCGAACCCCGGTCTCCCGCGTGACAGGCGGGGATACTCACCACTATACTAACGAGGAATGGGTATAGTGCTTGCCATCACGGTAACCTGCTTAAATGAAGACAGCAGCAATTTCCACCCACCAGATCTAGGCAGTAGGGAGAAAAAGGAGTTTGAGACTGGTACGGTCAAAAAAGAGGAGACGGACTGGCCCGTACGGGGATCGAACCCGCGACCTTGGCGTTATTAGCACCACGCTCTAACCAGCTGAGCTAACCGGCCATGTTGCGCATGTCGGCTGCCCCGGCCGACACCAGTGGGGATCTCACATGTGTCCCAGTCCTTAGAATAGGTACTGATAGCAGTGTGGAGAAAGGGAAGGGTGTCTCTTTCTCTGTCCTTGTCAGAGGCGACATCACGAGTGCTAGGGCTGACTGTGAACTGGGAACTGTATTCGAAACTTTATTCCACAAGAGAAGGAATCAGAAAGTATAGGAAATAACACTGCACCTGGAAGAGTTTGCAATCTAAAAGCCATAGGCCTTAGGCATGGGCTACACGGGGCCTTGTTGTAGCGCCAGTGATTGAGGGAAAGCTGCAGTCCGCATTTCAGCTGCAACTAACTCATGACTTTGGGCAAACGGGTCCCAGGTGACGAAATCAGTCGCTGACCGTCTAATTTACAAGTTATTGACTCTGGTATATGCTGTGCTGCAAACTAATGTCAGGAATCCATTGGATAAGGCTCTGGCCGTGGGCATCTCCCGTACGGACGTTTGTTTCCCCTGGCCAATCTCAGCGGGCTCCTTTCGGCATGTGGTTTCGGCCTATCCGCTCCATGGATTGGGGATATCTACAGAGTTTTTCAGCTTAAACCTTAAGGAAACTGAGGTAGGATAAGTGTGGGTTCTCTCGGTGCAACAACCTAATGGCTTCTTTTTTTGTAGATCTCTTTTTAAATTTCCATCTTCATTTCCATGGAGTCTCTGGAGACTTAAGACTTTGGTTTCTTTCTACCTTTAAGGTTCCTTACGCTCCCTCTAGGATTTTACCTCCTTTTTCCTTAGTTTTCTAACTCATGACTTTGGGAAAAAGGGTCCCAGGTGACAAAATCAGTCACTGAACATCTACGTTATGCTCTGCTGCAAACTAATGTCAGGAATCCATTAAATAAGGCTCTGTCCGTGGGCATCTCCCGTACGGACGTTTGTTTCCCCTGGCCAATCTCAGCGGGCTCCTTTCAGCATGTGGTTTCGGCCTATTCGCTGCATGGATTGGGGATATCTACAGAGTTTTTCAGCTTAACCTCCCTAGCGGTACGATTCCGTCTGGAAATTTGTACCAAAAGCGGTACAATTTTTTGCATTGAAATTCCACATCTCCCCCCGTCACATTCCCCCTCCCTTGTCACATTCCCCCCCCCCCCATATCACATTCCCCCCCTGTCACATTCCCCCCCCTTGTCACATTCCCCCCCCCCCCTTGTTACATTCTCCCCTGTGTCACATTCCCCCCTTGTTTCATTCTCCCCTGTGTCACATTCCCCCCTTGTTTCATTCTCCCCTGTGTCACATTCCCCCCTTGTTTCATTCTCCCCTGTGTCACATTCCCCCCTTGTCACCTTGTCATCTTCTTGTCCTGCAGCAAATACACTAGGTTTGCCGGCAGATTTCAAACCTAGTGTATTTGCTGCAGAACAAGTCCTTTCCCCTTCAGCCAATCACAGGCTTTACACCACTGCGGCCTGTGATTGGCTGAAAAGTGAAAGGTCCTGTAAGATGAACAGAGCAGTGAACAGAGCGCACGGAGGGGAACGACATCTTCAGGGACCGGGACTAGGTGAGCAAAAGGTTTTTTTATTTTCTTCCTTCTTACTTTTACACTTAGTTCAGGGTTTTCTACCAGGGGGCCTCCAGCTGTTGTGAAACTACTGCTCCCAGCATGCCCGGACAGCCTTTGGCTGTCCGGGCATGCTGAGAGTTGTAGTTTTGCAACATCTGGAGGCCCCCTGGTAGGGAAACACTGACTTTTAGTATATGTCTTTACCTGCTCTGGCCTGCCCCCGCAACGGGAGCCGACCCGAGCAGATAATCACATATTTTCCCGGGGGCTGCATCACTACATCGCAAAAAGCAAAAATCGCGATTTGATTGCTTTTGCAATATACTGTGCAGCCCGCACAGCAACTCTGCAATTCTACCCCGAGCGTGACTCGGGGTTACCGCTTCTAGCAGCGAAAATTAACCCCGAGTCACGCTCGGGAATACCGCTAGGCTGGTTAAACCTTCAGGAAACTGAGGTAGGATAAGTGTGGGTTCTCTCTGTGCAACGACTTAATGGCTTCTTTTTTTGTAGATCTCTTTTTAAAAATCCATCTTTATTTCCATGGAGTCTCTGGAGACCCTGGAGACTTAAGACTTTGGATTCCTTTTTCCTGAGTTTTCTTTGGTGCACAAAGAAAACAATTGCCTCCCCGTCGGGGAAGCGAACCCCGGTCTCCCGCGTGGCAGGCGGGGATACTCACCACTATACTAACGAGGAATGGGTATAGTGCTTGCCATCACGGTAACCTGCTTAAATGAAGACAGCAGCAATTTCCACCCACCAGATCTAGGCAGTAGGGAGAAAAAGGAGTTTGAGACTGGTACGGTCAAAAAAGAGGAGACGGACTGGCCCGTACGGGGATCGAACCCGCGACCTTGGCGTTATTAGCACCACGCTCTAACCAGCTGAGCTAACCGGCCATGTTGCGCATGTCGGCTGCCCCGGCCGACACCAGTGGGGATCTCACATGTGTCCCAGTCCTTAGAATAGGTACTGATAGCAGTGTGGAGAAAGGGAAGGGTGTCTCTTTCTCTGTCCTTGTCAGAGGCGACATCACGAGTGCTAGGGCTGACTGTGAACTGGGAACTGTATTCGAAACTTTATTCCACAAGAGAAGGAATCAGAAAGTATAGGAAATAACACTGCACCTGGAAGAGTTTGCAATCTAAAAGCCATAGGCCTTAGGCATGGGCTACACGGGGCCTTGTTGTAGCGCCAGTGATTGAGGGAAAGCTGCAGTCCGCATTTCAGCTGCAACTAACTCATGACTTTGGGCAAACGGGTCCCAGGTGACGAAATCAGTCGCTGACCGTCTAATTTACAAGTTATTGACTCTGGTATATGCTGTGCTGCAAACTAATGTCAGGAATCCATTGGATAAGGCTCTGGCCGTGGGCATCTCCCGTACGGACGTTTGTTTCCCCTGGCCAATCTCAGCGGGCTCCTTTCAGCATGTGGTTTCGGCCTATTCGCTGCATGGATTGGGGATATCTACAGAGTTTTTCAGCTTAAACCTTCAGGAAACTGAGGTAGGATAAGTGTGGGTTCTCTCTGTGCAACGACTTAATGGCTTCTTTTTTTGTAGATCTCTTTTTAAAAATCCATCTTTATTTCCATGGAGACTCTGGAGACTCTGGAGACTTAAGACTTTGGATTCCTTTTTCCTGAGTTTTCTTTGGTGCACAAAGAAAACAATTGCCTCCCCGTCGGGGAATCGAACCCCGGTCTCCCGCGTGACAGGCGGGGATACTCACCACTATACTAACGAGGAATGGGTATGGTGCTTGCCATCAAGGTAACCTGCTTAAATGAAGACAGCAGCAATTTCCACCAACCAGATCTAGGCAGTAGGGAGAAAAAGTAGTTTGAGACTGGTACGGTCAAAAAAGAGGAGACGGACTGGCCCGTACGGCGATCGAACCTGCGACCTTGGTGTTATTAGCACCACGCTCTAACCAGCTGAGCTAACCGGCCATGTTGCGCATGTTGGCTGCCCCGGCCGACACCAGTGGGGATCTCACATGTGTCCCAGTCCTTAGAATAGGTACTGATAGCAGTACCTATAGGTACTTAAACCTTAAGGAAACTGAGGTAGGATAAGTGTGGGTTCTCTCGGTGCAACGACTTAATGGCTTCTTTTTGTGTAGATCTCTTTTTAAAAATCCATCTTTATTTCCATGGAGTCTCTGGAGACTCTGGAGACTTAAGACTTTGGATTCCTTTTTCCTGAGTTTTCTTTGGTGCACAAAGAAAACAATTGCCTCCCCGTCGGGGAAGCGAACCCCGGTCTCCCGCGTGGCAGGCGGGGATACTCACCACTATACTAACGAGGAATGGGTATAGTGCTTGCCATCACGGTAACCTGCTTAAATGAAGACAGCAGCAATTTCCACCCACCAGATCTAGGCAGTAGGGAGAAAAAGGAGTTTGAGACTGGTACGGTCAAAAAAGAGGAGACGGACTGGCCCGTACGGGGATCGAACCCGCGACCTTGGCGTTATTAGCACCACGCTCTAACCAGCTGAGCTAACCGGCCATGTTGCGCATGTCGGCTGCCCCGGCCGACACCAGTGGGGATCTCACATGTGTCCCAGTCCTTAGAATAGGTACTGATAGCAGTGTGGAGAAAGGGAAGGGTGTCTCTTTCTCTGTCCTTGTCAGAGGCGACATCACGAGTGCTAGGGCTGACTGTGAACTGGGAACTGTATTCGAAACTTTATTCCACAAGAGAAGGAATCAGAAAGTATAGGAAATAACACTGCACCTGGAAGAGTTTGCAATCTAAAAGCCATAGGCCTTAGGCATGGGCTACACGGGGCCTTGTTGTAGCGCCAGTGATTGAGGGAAAGCTGCAGTCCGCATTTCAGCTGCAACTAACTCATGACTTTGGGCAAACGGGTCCCAGGTGACGAAATCAGTCGCTGACCGTCTAATTTACAAGTTATTGACTCTGGTATATGCTGTGCTGCAAACTAATGTCAGGAATCCATTGGATAAGGCTCTGGCCGTGGGCATCTCCCGTACGGACGTTTGTTTCCCCTGGCCAATCTCAGCGGGCTCCTTTCAGCATGTGGTTTCGGCCTATTCGCTGCATGGATTGGGGATATCTACAGAGTTTTTCAGCTTAAACCTTCAGGAAACTGAGGTAGGATAAGTGTGGGTTCTCTCTGTGCAACGACTTAATGGCTTCTTTTTTTGTAGATCTCTTTTTAAAAATCCATCTTTATTTCCATGGAGACTCTGGAGACTCTGGAGACTTAAGACTTTGGATTCCTTTTTCCTGAGTTTTCTTTGGTGCACAAAGAAAACAATTGCCTCCCCGTCGGGGAATCGAACCCCGGTCTCCCGCGTGACAGGCGGGGATACTCACCACTATACTAACGAGGAATGGGTATGGTGCTTGCCATCACGGTAACCTGCTTAAATGAAGACAGCAGCAATTTCCACCAACCAGATCTAGGCAGTAGGGAGAAAAAGTAGTTTGAGACTGGTACGGTCAAAAAAGAGGAGACGGACTGGCCCGTACGGCGATCGAACCTGCGACCTTGGTGTTATTAGCACCACGCTCTAACCAGCTGAGCTAACCGGCCATGTTGCGCATGTTGGCTGCCCCGGCCGACACCAGTGGGGATCTCACATGTGTCCCAGTCCTTAGAATAGGTACTGATAGCAGTACCTATAGGTACTTAAACCTTAAGGAAACTGAGGTAGGATAAGTGTGGGTTCTCTCGGTGCAACGACTTAATGGCTTCTTTTTTTGTAGATCTCTTTTTAAATTTCCATCTTTATTTCCATGGAGTCTCTGGAGACTTAAGACTTTGGTTTCTTTCTACCTTTAAGGTTCCTTACGCTCCCTCTAGGATTTTACCTCCTTTTTCCTTAGTTTTCTAACTCATGACTTTGGGAAAACGGGTCCCAGGTGACAAAATCAGTCGCTGAACGTCTACGTTATGCTCTGCTGCAAACTAATGTCAGGAATCCATTGGATAAGGCTCTGGCCGTGGGCATCTCCCGTACGGACGTTTGTTTCCCCTGGCCAATCTCAGCGGGCTCCTTTCGGCATGTGGTTTCGGCCTATCCGCTCCATGGATTGGGGATATCTACAGAGTTTTTCAGCTTAAACCTTAAGGAAACTGAGGTAGGATAAGTGTGGGTTCTCTCGGTGCAACAACCTAATGGCTTCTTTTTTTGTAGATCTCTTTTTAAATTTCCATCTTCATTTCCATGGAGTCTCTGGAGACTTAAGACTTTGGTTTCTTTCTACCTTTAAGGTTCCTTACGCTCCCTCTAGGATTTTACCTCCTTTTTCCTTAGTTTTCTAACTCATGACTTTGGGAAAAAGGGTCCCAGGTGACAAAATCAGTCACTGAACATCTACGTTATGCTCTGCTGCAAACTAATGTCAGGAATCCATTAAATAAGGCTCTGTCCGTGGGCATCTCCCGTACGGACGTTTGTTTCCCCTGGCCAATCTCAGCGGGCTCCTTTCAGCATGTGGTTTCGGCCTATTCGCTGCATGGATTGGGGATATCTACAGAGTTTTTCAGCTTAAACCTTCAGGAAACTGAGGTAGGATAAGTGTGGGTTCTCTCTGTGCAACGACTTAATGGCTTCTTTTTTTGTAGATCTCTTTTTAAAAATCCATCTTTATTTCCATGGAGACTCTGGAGACTCTGGAGACTTAAGACTTTGGATTCCTTTTTCCTGAGTTTTCTTTGGTGCACAAAGAAAACAATTGCCTCCCCGTCGGGGAATCGAGCCCCGGTCTCCCGCATGACAGGCGGGGATACTCACCACTATACTAACGAGGAATGGGTATGGTGCTTGCCATCACGGTAACCTGCTTAAATGAAGACAGCAGCAATTTCCACCCACCAGATCTAGGCAGTAGGGAGAAAAAGTAGTTTGAGACTGGTACGGTCAAAAAAGAGGAGACGGACTGGCCCGTACGGCGATCGAACCTGCGACCTTGGTGTTATTAGCACCACGCTCTAACCAGCTGAGCTAACCGGCCATGTTGCGCATGTTGGCTGCCCCGGCCGACACCAGTGGGGATAGAAAAAGGAGTTTGAGACTGGTACGGTCAAAAAAGAGGAGACGGACTGGCCCGTATGGGGATCGAATTCGCGACCTTGGCGTTATTAGCACCACGCTCTAACCAGCTGAGCTAACCGGCCATGTTGCGCATGTCGGCTGCCCCGGCCGACACCAGTGGGGATCTCACATGTGTCCCAGTCCTTAGAATAGGTACTGATAGCAGTGTGGAGAAAGGGAAGGGTGTCTCTTTCTCTGTCCTTGTCAGAGGCGACATCACGAGTGCTAGGGCTGACTGTGAACTGGGAACTGTATTCGAAACTTTATTCCACAAGAGAAGGAATCAGAAAGTATAGGAAATAACACTGCACCTGGAAGAGTTTGCAATCTAAAAGCCATAGGCCTTAGGCATGGGCTACACGGGGCCTTGTTGTAGCGCCAGTGATTGAGGGAAAGCTGCAGTCCGCATTTCAGCTGCAACTAACTCATGACTTTGGGCAAACGGGTCCCAGGTGACGAAATCAGTCGCTGACCGTCTAATTTACAAGTTATTGACTCTGGTATATGCTGTGCTGCAAACTAATGTCAGGAATCCATTGGATAAGGCTCTGGCCGTGGGCATCTCCCGTACGGACGTTTGTTTCCCCTGGCCAATCTCAGCGGGCTCCTTTCGGCATGTGGTTTCGGCCTATCCGCTCCATGGATTGGGGATATCTACAGAGTTTTTCAGCTTAAACCTTAAGGAAACTGAGGTAGGATAAGTGTGGGTTCTCTCGGTGCAACAACCTAATGGCTTCTTTTTTTGTAGATCTCTTTTTAAATTTCCATCTTCATTTCCATGGAGTCTCTGGAGACTTAAGACTTTGGTTTCTTTCTACCTTTAAGGTTCCTTACGCTCCCTCTAGGATTTTACCTCCTTTTTCCTTAGTTTTCTAACTCATGACTTTGGGAAAAAGGGTCCCAGGTGACAAAATCAGTCACTGAACATCTACGTTATGCTCTGCTGCAAACTAATGTCAGGAATCCATTAAATAAGGCTCTGTCCGTGGGCATCTCCCGTACGGACGTTTGTTTCCCCTGGCCAATCTCAGCGGGCTCCTTTCAGCATGTGGTTTCGGCCTATTCGCTGCATGGATTGGGGATATCTACAGAGTTTTTCAGCTTAAACCTTCAGGAAACTGAGGTAGGATAAGTGTGGGTTCTCTCTGTGCAACGACTTAATGGCTTCTTTTTTTGTAGATCTCTTTTTAAAAATCCATCTTTATTTCCATGGAGACTCTGGAGACTCTGGAGACTTAAGACTTTGGATTCCTTTTTCCTGAGTTTTCTTTGGTGCACAAAGAAAACAATTGCCTCCCCGTCGGGGAATCGAACCCCGGTCTCCCGCGTGACAGGCGGGGATACTCACCACTATACTAACGAGGATTGGGTATGGTGCTTGCCATCACGGTAATCTGCTTAAATGAAGACAGCAGCAATTTCCACCCACCAGATCTAGGCAGTAGGGAGAAAAAGTAGTTTGAGACTGGTACGGTCAAAAAAGAGGAGACGGACTGGCCCGTACGGCGATCGAACCTGCGACCTTGGTGTTATTAGCACCACGCTCTAACCAGCTGAGCTAACCGGCCATGTTGCGCATGTTGGCTGCCCCGGCCGACACCAGTGGGGATAGAAAAAGGAGTTTGAGACTGGTACGGTCAAAAAAGAGGAGACGGACTGGCCCGTACGGGGATCGAATTCGCGACCTTGGCGTTATTAGCACCACGCTCTAACCAGCTGAGCTAACCGGCCATGTTGCGCATGTCGGCTGCCCCGGCCGACACCAGTGGGGATCTCACATGTGTCCCAGTCCTTAGAATAGGTACTGATAGCAGTGTGGAGAAAGGGAAGGGTGTCTCTTTCTCTGTCCTTGTCAGAGGCGACATCACGAGTGCTAGGGCTGACTGTGAACTGGGAACTGTATTCGAAACTTTATTCCACAAGAGAAGGAATCAGAAAGTATAGGAAATAACACGGCACCTGGAAGAGTTTGCAATCTAAAAGCCATAGGCCTTAGGCATGGGCTACACGGGGCCTTGTTGTAGCGCCAGTGATTGAGGGAAAGCTGCAGTCCGCATTTCAGCTGCAACTAACTCATGACTTTGGGCAAACGGGTCCCAGGTGACGAAATCAGTCGCTGACCGTCTAATTTACAAGTTATTGACTCTGGTATATGCTGTGCTGCAAACTAATGTCAGGAATCCATTGGATAAGGCTCTGGCCGTGGGCATCTCCCGTACGGACGTTTGTTTCCCCTGGCCAATCTCAGCGGGCTCCTTTCGGCATGTGGTTTCGGCCTATTCGCTCCATGGATTGGGGATATCTACAGAGTTTTTCAGCTTAAACCTTCAGGAAACTGAGGTAGGATAAGTGTGGGTTCTCTCGGTGCAACAACTTAATGGCTTCTTTTTTTGTAGATCTCTTTTTAAATTTCCATCTTTATTTCCATGGAGTCTCTGGAGACTTAAGACTTTGGTTTCTTTCTACCTTTAAGGTTCCTTACGCTCCCTCTAGGATTTTACCTCCTTTTTCCTTAGTTTTCTAACTCATGACTTTGGGAAAAAGGGTCCCAGGTGACAAAATCAGTCGCTGAACGTCTACGTTATGCTCTGCTGCAAACTAATGTCAGGAATCCATTAAATAAGGCTCTGTCCGTGGGCATCTCCCGTACGGACGTTTGTTTCCCCTGGCCAATCTCAGCGGGCTCCTTTCGGCATGTGGTTTCGGCCTATTCGCTCCATGGATAGGGGATATCTACAGAGTTTTTCAGCTTAAAGCTTCAGGAAACTGAGGTAGGATAAGTGTGGGTTCTCTCTGTGCAACGACTTAATGGCTTCTTTTTTTGTAGATCTCTTCTTAAAATTCCATCTTTATTTCCATGGAGTCTCTGGAGACTCTGGAGACTTAAGACTTTGGATTCCTTTTTCCTGAGTTTTCTTTGGTGCACAAAGAAAACAATTGCCTCCCCGTCGGGGAAGCGAACCCCGGTCTCCCGCGTGACAGGCGGGGATACTCACCACTATACTAACGAGGAATGGGTATAGTGCTTGCCATCACGGTAACCTGCTTAAATGAAGACAGCAGCAATTTCCACCCACCAGATCTAGGCAGTAGGGAGAAAAAGGAGTTTGAGACTGGTACGGTCAAAAAAGAGGAGACGGACTGGCCCGTACGGGGATCGAACCCGCGACCTTGGCGTTATTAGCACCACGCTCTAACCAGCTGAGCTAACCGGCCATGTTGCGCATGTCGGCTGCCCCGGCCGACACCAGTGGGGATCTCACATGTGTCCCAGTCCTTAGAATAGGTACTGATAGCAGTGTGGAGAAAGGGAAGGGTGTCTCTTTCTCTGTCCTTGTCAGAGGCGACATCACGAGTGCTAGGGCTGACTGTGAACTGGGAACTGTATTCGAAACTTTATTCCACAAGAGAAGGAATCAGAAAGTATAGGAAATAACACTGCACCTGGAAGAGTTTGCAATCTAAAAGCCATAGGCCTTAGGCATGGGCTACACGGGGCCTTGTTGTAGCGCCAGTGATTGAGGGAAAGCTGCAGTCCGCATTTCAGCTGCAACTAACTCATGACTTTGGGCAAACGGGTCCCAGGTGACGAAATCAGTCGCTGACCGTCTAATTTACAAGTTATTGACTCTGGTATATGCTGTGCTGCAAACTAATGTCAGGAATCCATTGGATAAGGCTCTGGCCGTGGGCATCTCCCGTACGGACGTTTGTTTCCCCTGGCCAATCTCAGCGGGCTCCTTTCGGCATGTGGTTTCGGCCTATCCGCTCCATGGATTGGGGATATCTACAGAGTTTTTCAGCTTAAACCTTAAGGAAACTGAGGTAGGATAAGTGTGGGTTCTCTCGGTGCAACAACCTAATGGCTTCTTTTTTTGTAGATCTCTTTTTAAATTTCCATCTTCATTTCCATGGAGTCTCTGGAGACTTAAGACTTTGGTTTCTTTCTACCTTTAAGGTTCCTTACGCTCCCTCTAGGATTTTACCTCCTTTTTCCTTAGTTTTCTAACTCATGACTTTGGGAAAACGGGTCCCAGGTGACAAAATCAGTCGCTGAACGTCTACGTTATGCTCTGCTGCAAACTAATGTCAGGAATCCATTGGATAAGGCTCTGGCCGTGGGCATCTCCCGTACGGACGTTTGTTTCCCCTGGCCAATCTCAGCGGGCTCCTTTCGGCATGTGGTTTCGGCCTATTCGCTCCATGGATTGGGGATATCTACAGAGTTTTTCAGCTTAAACCTTCAGGAAACTGAGGTAGGATAAGTGTGGGTTCTCTCTGTGCAACGACTTAATGGCTTCTTTTTTTGTAGATCTCTTCTTAAAATTCCATCTTTATTTCCATGGAGTCTCTGGAGACTCTGGAGACTTAAGACTTTGGATTCCTTTTTCCTGAGTTTTCTTTGGTGCACAAAGAAAACAATTGCCTCCCCGTCGGGGAAGCGAACCCCGGTCTCCCGCGTGACAGGCGGGGATACTCACCACTATACTAACGAGGAATGGGTATGGTGCTTGCCATCACGGTAACCTACTTAAATGAAGACAGCAGCAATTTCCACCCACCAGATCTAGGCAGTAGGGAGAAAAAGGAGTTTGAGACTGGTACGGTCAAAAAAGAGGAGATGGACTGGCCCGTACGGGGATCGAACCCGCGACCTTGGCGTTATTAGCACCACGCTCTAACCAGCTGAGCTAACCGGCCATGTTGCGCATGTCGGCTGCCCCGGCCGACACCAGTGGGGATCTCACATGTGTCCCATTCCTTAGAATAGGTACTGATAGCAGTGTGGAGAAAGGGAAGGGTGTCTCTTTCTCTGTCCTTGTCAGAGGCGACATCACGAGTGCTAGGGCTGACTGTGAACTGGGAACTGTATTCGAAACTTTATTCCACAAGAGAAGGAATCAGAAAGTATAGGAAATAACACGGCACCTGGAAGAGTTTGCAATCTAAAAGCCATAGGCCTTAGGCATGGGCTACACGGGGCCTTGTTGTAGCGCCAGTGATTGAGGGAAAGCTGCAGTCCGCATTTCAGCTGCAACTAACTCATGACTTTGGGCAAACGGGTCCCAGGTGACGAAATCAGTCGCTGACCGTCTAATTTACAAGTTATTGACTCTGGTATATGCTGTGCTGCAAACTAATGTCAGGAATCCATTGGATAAGGCTCTGTCCGTGGGCATCTCCCGTACGGACGTTTGTTTCCCCTGGCCAATCTCAGCGGGCTCCTTTCGGCATGTGGTTTCGGCCTATTCGCTCCATGGATTGGGGATATCTACAGAGTTTTTCAGCTTAAACCTTAAGGAAACTGAGGTAGGATAAGTGTGGGTTCTCTCGGTGCAACAACTTAATGGCTTCTTTTTTTGTAGATCTCTTTTTAAATTTCCATCTTTATTTCCATGGAGTCTCTGGAGACTTAAGACTTTGGTTTCTTTCTACCTTTAAGGTTCCTTACGCTCCCTCTAGGATTTTACCTCCTTTTTCCTTAGTTTTCTAACTCATGACTTTGGGAAAAAGGGTCCCAGGTGACAAAATCAGTCGCTGAACGTCTACGTTATGCTCTGCTGCAAACTAATGTCAGGAATCCATTAAATAAGGCTCTGTTCGTGGGCATCTCCGGTACGGACGTTTGTTTCCCCTGGCCAATCTCAGCGGGCTCCTTTCGGCATGTGGTTTCGGCCTATTCGCTCCATGGATTGGGGATATCTACAGAGTTTTTCAGCTTAAACCTTCAGGAAACTGAGGTAGGATAAGTGTGGGTTCTCTCTGTGCAACGACTTAATGGCTTCTTTTTTTGTAGATCTCTTTTTAAAATTCCATCTTTATTTCCATGGAGACTCTGGAGACTCTGGAGACTTAAGACTTTGGATTCCTTTTTCCTGAGTTTTCTTTGGTGCACAAAGAAAACAATTGCCTCCCCGTCGGGGAATCGAACCCCGGTCTCCCGCGTGATGACAGGCGGGGGATACTCACCACTATACTAAAGAGGAATGGGTATGGTGCTTGCCATCACGGTAACCTGCTTAAATGAAGACAGCAGCAATTTCCACCCACCAGATCTAGGCAGTAGGGAGAAAAAGTGCAACGACTTAATGGCTTCTTTTTTTGTAGATCTCTTTTTAAAATTCCATCTTTATTTCCATGGAGACTCTGGAGACTCTGGAGACTTAAGACTTTGGATTCCTTTTTCCTGAGTTTTCTTTGGTGCACAAAGAAAACAATTGCCTCCCCGTCGGGGAATCGAACCCCGGTCTCCCGCGTGACAGGCGGGGATACTCACCACTATACTAACGAGGAATGGGTATGGTGCTTGCCATCACGGTAACCTGCTTAAATGAAGACAGCAGCAATTTCCACCCACCAGATCTAGGCAGTAGGGAGAAAAAGGAGTTTGAGACTGGTACGGTCAAAAAAGAGGAGACGGACTGGCCCGTACGGGGATCGAACCCGCGACCTTGGCGTTATTAGCACCACGCTCTAACCAGCTGAGCTAACCGGCCATGTTGCGCATGTCGGCTGCCCCGGCCGACACCAGTGGGGATCTCACATGTGTCCCAGTCCTTAGAATAGGTACTGATAGCAGTGTGGAGAAAGGGAAGGGTGTCTCTTTCTCTGTCCTTGTCAGAGGCGACATCACGAGTGCTAGGGCTGACTGTGAACTGGGAACTGTATTCGAAACTTTATTCCACAAGAGAAGGAATCAGAAAGTATAGGAAATACCACGGCACCTGGAAGAGTTTGCAATCTAAAAGCCATAGGCCTTAGGCATGGGCTACACGGGGCTTTGTTGTAGCGCCAGTGATTGAGGGAAAGCTGCAGTCCGCATTTCAGCTGCAACTAACTCATGACTTTGGGCACACAGGTCCCAGGTGACGAAATCAGTCGCTGACCGTCTACTTTACAAGTTATTGACTCTGGTATATGCTGTGCTGCAAACTAATGTCAGGAATCCATTGGATAAGGCTCTGGCCGTGGGCATCTCCCGTACGGACGTTTGTTTCCCCTGGCCAATCTCAGCGGGCTCCTTTCGGCATGTGGTTTCGGCCTATTCGCTCCATGGATTGGGGATATCTACAGAGTTTTTCAGCTTAAACCTTAAGGAAACTGAGGTAGGATAAGTGTGGGTTCTCTCGGTGCAACAACCTAATGGCTTCTTTTTTTGTAGATCTCTTTTTAAATTTCCATCTTTATTTCCATGGAGTCTCTGGAGACTTAAGACTTTGGTTTCTTTCTACCTTTAAGGTTCCTTACGCTCCCTCTAGGATTTTACCTCCTTTTTCCTTAGTTTTCTAACTCATGACTTTGGGAAAAAGGGTCCCAGGTGACAAAATCAGTCGCTGAACGTCTACGTTATGCTCTGCTGCAAACTAATGTCAGGAATCCATTAAATAAGGCTCTGTCCGTGGGCATCTCCCGTACGGACGTTTGTTTCCCCTGGCCAATCTCAGCGGGCTCCTTTCGGCATGTGGTTTCGGCCTATTCGCTCCATGGATTGGGGATATCTACAGAGTTTTTCAGCTTAAACCTTCAGGAAACTGAGGTAGGATAAGTGTGGGTTCTCTCTGTGCAACGACTTAATGGCTTCTTTTTTTGTAGATCTCTTTTTAAAATTCCATCTTTATTTCCATGGAGACTCTGGAGACTCTGGAGACTTAAGACTTTGGATTCCTTTTTCCTGAGTTTTCTTTGGTGCACAAAGAAAACAATTGCCTCCCCGTCGGGGAATCGAACCCCAGTCTCCCGCGTGACAGGCGGGGGATACTCACCACTATACTAACGAGGAATGGGTATGGTGCTTGCCATCACGGTAACCTGCTTAAATGAAGACAGCAGCAATTTCCACCCACCAGATCTAGGCAGTAGGGAGAAAAAGGAGTTTGAGACTGGTACGGTCAAAATAGAGGAGACGGACTGGCCCGTACGGGGATCGAACCCGCGACCATGGCGTTATTAGCACCACGCTCTAACCAGCTGAGCTAACCGGCCATGTTGCGCATGTTGGCTGCCCCGGCCGACACCAGTGGGGATCTCACATGTGTCCCAGTCCTTAGAATAGGTACTGATAGCAGTACCTATAGGTACTTAAACCTTAAGGAAACTGAGGTAGGATAAGTGTGGGTTCTCTCGGTGCAACGACTTAATGGCTTCTTTTTTTGTAGATCTCTTTTTAAAATTCCATCTTTATTTCCATGGAGACTCTGGAGACTCTGGAGACTTAAGACTTTGGATTCCTTTTTCCTGAGTTTTCTTTGGTGCACAAAGAAAACAATTGCCTCCCCGTCGGGGAATCGATCCCCGGTCTCCCACGTGACAGGCGGGGATACTCACCACTATACTAACAAGGAATGGGTATGGTGCTTGCCATCACGGTAACCTGCTTAAAAGAAGACAGCAGCAATTTCCACCCACCAGATCTAGGCAGTAGGGAGAAAAAGGAGTTTGAGACTGGTACGGTCAAAAAAGAGGAGACGGACTGGCCCGTACGGGGATCAAACCCGCGACCTTGGCGTTATTAGCACCACGCTCTAACCAGCTGAGCTAACCGGCCATGTTGCGCATGTCGGCTGCCCCGGCCGACACCAGTGGGGATCTCACATGTGTCCCAGTCCTTAGAATAGGTACTGATAGCAGTGTGGAGAAAGGGAAGGGTGTCTCTTTCTCTGTCCTTGTCAGAGGCGACATCACGAGTGCAAGGGCTGACTGTGAACTGGGAACTGTATTCGAAACTTTATTCCACAAGAGAAGGAATCAGAAAGTATAGGAAATAACACGGCACCTGGAAGAGTTTGCAATCTAAAAGCCATAGGCCTTAGGCATGGGCTACACGGGGCCTTGTTGTAGCACCAGTGATTGAGGGAAAGCTGCAGTCCGCATTTCAGCTGCAACTAACTCATGACTTTGGGCAAACGGGTCCCAGGTGACGAAATCAGTCGCTGACCGTCTACTTTACAAGTTATTGACTCTGGTATATGCTGTGCTGCAAACTAATGTCAGGAATCCATTGGATAAGGCTCTGGCCGTGGGCATCTCCCGTACGGACGTTTGTTTCCCCTGGCCAATCTCAGCAGGCTCCTTTCGGCATGTGGTTTCGGCCTATTCGCTACATGGATTGGGGATATCTACAGAGTTTTTCAGCTTAAACCTTAAGGAAACTGAGGTAGGATAAGTGTGGGTTCTCTCGGTGCAACAACTTAATGGCTTCTTTTTTTGTAGATCTCTTTTTAAATTTCCATCTTTATTTCCATGGAGTCTCTGGAGACTTAAGACTTTGGTTTCTTTCTACCTTTAAGGTTCCTTACGCTCCCTCTAGGATTTTACCTCCTTTTTCCTTAGTTTTCTAACTCATGACTTTGGGAAAAAGGGTCCCAGGTGACAAAATCAGTCGCTGAACGTATACGTTATGCTCTGCTGCAAACTAATGTCAGGAATCCATTAAATAAGGCTCTGTCCGTGGGCATCTCCCGTACGGACGTTTGTTTCCCCTGGCCAATCTCAGCGGGCTCCTTTCGGCATGTGGTTTCGGCCTATTCGCTCCATGGATTGGGGATATCTACAGAGTTTTTCAGCTTAAACCTTCAGGAAACTGAGGTAGGATAAGTGTGGGTTCTCTCTGTGCAACGACTTAATGGCTTCTTTTTTTGTAGATCTCTTCTTAAAATTCCATCTTTATTTCCATGGAGTCTCTGGAGACTCTGGAGACTTAAGACTTTGGATTCCTTTTTCCTGAGTTTTCTTTGGTGCACAAAGAAAACAATTGCCTCCCCGTCGGGGAATCGAACCCCGGTCTCCCACGTGATAGGCGGGGATACTCACCACTATACTAACGAGGAATGGGTATGGTGCTTGCCATCACGGTAACCTGCTTAAATGAAGACAGCAGCAATTTCCACCCACCAGATCTAGGCAGTAGGGAGAAAAAGTAGTTTGAGACTGGTACGGTCAAAAAACAGGAGACGGACTGGCCCGTACGGGGATTGAACCCGCGACCTTGGCGTTATTAGCACCACGCTCTAACCAGCTGAGCTAACCGGCCATGTTGCGCATGTCGGCTGCCCCGGTCTCCCGCGTGACAGGCGGGGATACTCACCACTATACTAACGAGGAATGGGTATGGTGCTTGCCATCACGGTAACCTGCTTAAATGAAGACAGCAGCAATTTCCACCCACCAGATCTAGGCAGTAGGGAGAAAAAGTAGTTTGAGACTGGTACGGTCAAAAAAGAGGAGACGGACTGGCCCGTACGGGGATCGAACCCGCGACCTTGGTGTTATTAGCACCATGCTCTAACCAGCTGAGCTAACCGGCCATGTTGCGCATGTTGGCTGCCCCGGCCGACACCAGTGGGGATCTCACATGTGTCCCAGTCCTTAGAATAGGTACTGATAGCAGTACCTATAGGTACTTAAACCTTAAGGAAACTGAGGTAGGATAAGTGTGGGTTCTCTCGGTGCAACGACTTAATGGCTTCTTTTTTAGTAGATCTCTTTTTAAATTTCCATCTTTATTTCCATGGAGTCTCTGGAGACTTAAGACTTTGGTTTCTTTCTACCTTTAAGGTTCCTTATGCTCCCTCTAGGATTTTACCTCCTTTTTCCTTAGTTTTCTAACTCATGACTTTGGGCAAACGGGTCCCAGGTGACGAAATCAGTCGCTGACCGTCTACTTTACAAGTTATTGACTCTGGTATATGCTGTGCTGCAAACTAATGTCAGGAATCCATTGGATAAGGCTCTGGCCGTGGGCATCTCCCGTACGGACGTTTGTTTCCCCTGGCCAATCTCAGCGGGCTCCTTTCGGCATGTGGTTTCGGCCTATTCGCTCCATGGATTGGGGATATCTACAGAGTTTTTCAGCTTAAACCTTAAGGAAACTGAGGTAGGATAAGTGTGGGTTCTCTCGGTGCAACGACTTAATGGCTTCTTTTTTTGTAGATCTCTTTTTAAATTTCCATCTTTATTTCCATGGAGTCTCTGGAGACTTAAGACTTTGGTTTCTTTCTACCTTTAAGGTTCCTGACGCTCTCTCTAGGATTTTACCTCCTTTTTCCTTAGTTTTCTAACTCATGACTTTGGGAAAACGGGTCCCAGGTGACAAAATCAGTCGCTGAACGTCTACGTTATGCTCTGCTGCAAACTAATGTCAGGAATCCATTAAATAAGGCTCTGTCCGTGGGCATCTCCCGTACGGACGTTTGTTTCCCCTGGCCAATCTCAGCGGGCTCCTTTCGGCATGTGGTTTCGGCCTATTCGCTCCATGGATTGGGGATATCTACAGAGTTTTTCAGCTTAAACCTTCAGGAAACTGAGGTAGGATAAGTGTGGGTTCTCTCTGTGCAACGACTTAATGGCTTCTTTTTTTGTAGATCTCTTTTTAAAATTCCATCTTTATTTCCATGGAGACTCTGGAGACTCTGGAGACTTAAGACTTTTGATTCCTTTTTCCTGAGTTTTCTTTGGTGCACAAAGAAAACAATTGCCTCCCCGTCGGGGAATCGAACCCCGGTCTCCCGCGTGACAGGCGGGGATACTCACCACTATACTAACGAGGAATGGGTATGGTGCTTGCCATCACGGTAACCTGCTTAAATGAAGACAGCAGCAATTTCCACCCACCAGATCTAGGCAGTAGGGAGAAAAAGGAGTTTGAGACTGGTACGGTCAAAAAAGAGGAGACGGACTGGCCCGTACGGGGATCGAACCCGCGACCTTGGCGTTATTAGCACCACGCTCTAACCAGCTGAGCTAACCGGCCATTTTGCGCATGTCGGCTGCCCCGGCCGACACCAGTGGGGATCTCACATGTGTCCCAGTCCTTAGAATAGGTACTGATAGCAGTGTGGAGAAAGGGAAGGGTGTCTCTTTCTCTGTCCTTGTCAGAGGCGACATCACGAGTGCTAGGGCTGACTGTGAACTGGGAACTGTATTCGAAACTTTATTCCACAAGAGAAGGAATCAGAAAGTATAGGAAATACCACGGCACCTGGAAGAGTTTGCAATCTAAAAGCCATAGGCCTTAGGCATGGGCTACACGGGGCTTTGTTGTAGCGCCAGTGATTGAGGGAAAGCTGCAGTCCGCATTTCAGCTGCAACTAACTCATGACTTTGGGCACACAGGTCCCAGGTGACGAAATCAGTCGCTGACCGTCTACTTTACAAGTTATTGACTCTGGTATATGCTGTGCTGCAAACTAATGTCAGGAATCCATTGGATAAGGCTCTGGCCGTGGGCATCTCCCGTACGGACGTTTGTTTCCCCTGGCCAATCTCAGCGGGCTCCTTTCGGCATGTGGTTTCGGCCTATTCGCTCCATGGATTGGGGATATCTACAGAGTTTTTCAGCTTAAACCTTAAGGAAACTGAGGTAGGATAAGTGTGGGTTCTCTCGGTGCAACAACCTAATGGCTTCTTTTTTTGTAGATCTCTTTTTAAATTTCCATCTTTATTTCCATGGAGTCTCTGGAGACTTAAGACTTTGGTTTCTTTCTACCTTTAAGGTTCCTTACGCTCCCTCTAGGATTTTACCTCCTTTTTCCTTAGTTTTCTAACTCATGACTTTGGGAAAAAGGGTCCCAGGTGACAAAATCAGTCGCTGAACGTCTACGTTATGCTCTGCTGCAAACTAATGTCAGGAATCCATTAAATAAGGCTCTGTCCGTGGGCATCTCCCGTACGGACGTTTGTTTCCCCTGGCCAATCTCAGCGGGCTTCTTTCGGCATGTGGTTTCGGCCTATTCGCTCCATGGATTGGGGATATCTACAGAGTTTTTCAGCTTAAACCTTCAGGAAACTGAGGTAGGATAAGTGTGGGTTCTCTCTGTGCAACGACTTAATGGCTTCTTTTTTTGTAGATCTCTTTTTAAAATTCCATCTTTATTTCCATGGAGACTCTGGAGACTCTGGAGACTTAAGACTTTGGATTCCTTTTTCCTGAGTTTTCTTTGGTGCATAAAGAAAACAATTGCCTCCCCGTCGGGGAATCGAACCCCGGTCTCCCGCGTGACAGGCGGGGATACTCACCACTATACTAACGAGGAATGGGTATGGTGCTTGCCATCACGGTAACCTGCTTAAATGAAGACAGCAGCAATTTCCACCCACCAGATCTAGGCAGTAGGGAGAAAAAGTAGTTTGAGACTGGTACGGTCAAAAAAGAGGAGACGGACTGGCCCGTACGGGGATCGAACCCGCGACCTTGGCGTTATTAGCACCACGCTCTAACCAGCTGAGCTAACCGGCCATGTTGCGCATGTCGGCTGCCCCGGTCTCCCGCGTGACAGGCGGGGATACTCACCACTATACTAACGAGGAATGGGTATGGTGCTTGCCATCACGGTAACCTGCTTAAATGAAGACAGCAGCAATTTCCACCCACCAGATCTAGGCAGTAGGGAGAAAAAGGAGTTTGAGACTGGTACGGTCAAAAAAGAGGAGACGGACTGGCCCGTGCGGGGATCGAACCCGCAACCTTGGTGTTATTAGCACCACGCTCTAACCAGCTGAGCTAACCGGCCATGTTGCGCATGTTGGCTGCCCTGGCCGACACCAGTGGGGATCTCACATGTGTCCCAGTCCTTAGAATAGGTACTGATAGCAGTACCTATAGGTACTTAAACCTTAAGGAAACTGAGGTAGGATAAGTGTGGGTTCTCTCGGTGCAACGACTTAATGGCTTCTTTTTTAGTAGATCTCTTTTTAAATTTCCATCTTTATTTCCATGGAGTCTCTGGAGACTTAAGACTTTGGTTTCTTTCTACCTTTAAGGTTCCTTATGCTCCCTCTAGGATTTTACCTCCTTTTTCCTTAGTTTTCTAACTCATGACTTTGGGCAAACGGGTCCCAGGTGACGAAATCAGTCGCTGACCGTCTACTTTACAAGTTATTGACTCTGGTATATGCTGTGCTGCAAACTAATGTCAGGAATCCATTGGATAAGGCTCTGGCCGTGGGTATCTCCCGTACGGACGTTTGTTTCCCCTGGCCAATCTCAGCGGGCTCCTTTCGGCATGTGGTTTCGGCCTATTCGCTCCATGGATTGGGGATATCTACAGAGTTTTTCAGCTTAAACCTTAAGAAAACTGAGGTAGGATAAGTGTGGGTTCTCTCGGTGCAACGACTTAATGGCTTCTTTTTTTGTAGATCTCTTTTTAAATTTCCATCTTTATTTCCATGGAGTCTCTGGAGACTTAAGACTTTGGTTTCTTTCTACCTTTAAGGTTCCTGACGCTCTCTCTAGGATTTTACCTCCTTTTTCCTTAGTTTTCTAACTCATGACTTTGGGAAAACGGGTCCCAGGTGACAAAATCAGTCGCTGAACGTCTACGTTATGCTCTGCTGCAAACTAATGTCAGGAATCCATTAAATAAGGCTCTGTCCGTGGGCATCTCCCGTACGGACGTTTGTTTCCCCTGGCCAATCTCAGCGGGCTCCTTTCGGCATGTGGTTTCGGCCTATTCGCTCCATGGATTGGGGATATCTACAGAGTTTTTCAGCTTAAACCTTCAGGAAACTGAGGTAGGATAAGTGTGGGTTCTCTCTGTGCAACGACTTAATGGCTTCTTTTTTTGTAGATCTCTTTTTAAAATTCCATCTTTATTTCCATGGAGTCTCTGGAGACTCTGGAGACTTAAGACTTTGGATTCCTTTTTCCTGAGTTTTCTTTGGTGCACAAAGAAAACAATTGCCTCCCCGTCGGGGAATCGAACCCCGGTCTCCCACGTGATAGGCGGGGATACTCACCACTATACTAACGAGGAATGGGTATGGTGCTTGCCATCACGGTAACCTGCTTAAATGAAGACAGCAGCAATTTCCACCCACCAGATCTAGGCAGTAGGGAGAAAAAGTAGTTTGAGACTGGTACGGTCAAAAAACAGGAGACGGACTGGCCCGTACGGGGATTGAACCCGCGACCTTGGCGTTATTAGCACCACGCTCTAACCAGCTGAGCTAACCGGCCATGTTGCGCATGTCGGCTGCCCCGGTCTCCCGCGTGACAGGCGGGGATACTCACCACTATACTAACGAGGAATGGGTATGGTGCTTGCCATCACGGTAACCTGCTTAAATGAAGACAGCAGCAATTTCCACCCACCAGATCTAGGCAGTAGGGAGAAAAAGTAGTTTGAGACTGGTACGGTCAAAAAAGAGGAGACGGACTGGCCCGTACGGGGATCGAACCCGCGACCTTGGTGTTATTAGCACCATGCTCTAACCAGCTGAGCTAACCGGCCATGTTGCGCATGTTGGCTGCCCCGGCCGACACCAGTGGGGATCTCACATGTGTCCCAGTCCTTAGAATAGGTACTGATAGCAGTACCTATAGGTACTTAAACCTTAAGGAAACTGAGGTAGGATAAGTGTGGGTTCTCTCGGTGCAACGACTTAATGGCTTCTTTTTTAGTAGATCTCTTTTTAAATTTCCATCTTTATTTCCATGGAGTCTCTGGAGACTTAAGACTTTGGTTTCTTTCTACCTTTAAGGTTCCTTATGCTCCCTCTAGGATTTTACCTCCTTTTTCCTTAGTTTTCTAACTCATGACTTTGGGCAAACGGGTCCCAGGTGACGAAATCAGTCGCTGACCGTCTACTTTACAAGTTATTGACTCTGGTATATGCTGTGCTGCAAACTAATGTCAGGAATCCATTGGATAAGGCTCTGGCCGTGGGCATCTCCCGTACGGACGTTTGTTTCCCCTGGCCAATCTCAGCGGGCTCCTTTCGGCATGTGGTTTCGGCCTATTCGCTCCATGGATTGGGGATATCTACAGAGTTTTTCAGCTTAAACCTTAAGGAAACTGAGGTAGGATAAGTGTGGGTTCTCTCGGTGCAACGACTTAATGGCTTCTTTTTTTGTAGATCTCTTTTTAAATTTCCATCTTTATTTCCATGGAGTCTCTGGAGACTTAAGACTTTGGTTTCTTTCTACCTTTAAGGTTCCTGACGCTCTCTCTAGGATTTTACCTCCTTTTTCCTTAGTTTTCTAACTCATGACTTTGGGAAAACGGGTCCCAGGTGACAAAATCAGTCGCTGAACGTCTACGTTATGCTCTGCTGCAAACTAATGTCAGGAATCCATTAAATAAGGCTCTGTCCGTGGGCATCTCCCGTACGGACGTTTGTTTCCCCTGGCCAATCTCAGCGGGCTCCTTTCGGCATGTGGTTTCGGCCTATTCGCTCCATGGATTGGGGATATCTACAGAGTTTTTCAGCTTAAACCTTCAGGAAACTGAGGTAGGATAAGTGTGGGTTCTCTCTGTGCAACGACTTAATGGCTTCTTTTTTTGTAGATCTCTTTTTAAAATTCCATCTTTATTTCCATGGAGACTCTGGAGACTCTGGAGACTTAAGACTTTTGATTCCTTTTTCCTGAGTTTTCTTTGGTGCACAAAGAAAACAATTGCCTCCCCGTCGGGGAATCGAACCCCGGTCTCCCGCGTGACAGGCGGGGATACTCACCACTATACTAACGAGGAATGGGTATGGTGCTTGCCATCACGGTAACCTGCTTAAATGAAGACAGCAGCAATTTCCACCCACCAGATCTAGGCAGTAGGGAGAAAAAGGAGTTTGAGACTGGTACGGTCAAAAAAGAGGAGACGGACTGGCCCGTACGGGGATCGAACCCGCGACCTTGGCGTTATTAGCACCACGCTCTAACCAGCTGAGCTAACCGGCCATTTTGCGCATGTCGGCTGCCCCGGCCGACACCAGTGGGGATCTCACATGTGTCCCAGTCCTTAGAATAGGTACTGATAGCAGTGTGGAGAAAGGGAAGGGTGTCTCTTTCTCTGTCCTTGTCAGAGGCGACATCACGAGTGCTAGGGCTGACTGTGAACTGGGAACTGTATTCGAAACTTTATTCCACAAGAGAAGGAATCAGAAAGTATAGGAAATACCACGGCACCTGGAAGAGTTTGCAATCTAAAAGCCATAGGCCTTAGGCATGGGCTACACGGGGCTTTGTTGTAGCGCCAGTGATTGAGGGAAAGCTGCAGTCCGCATTTCAGCTGCAACTAACTCATGACTTTGGGCACACAGGTCCCAGGTGACGAAATCAGTCGCTGACCGTCTACTTTACAAGTTATTGACTCTGGTATATGCTGTGCTGCAAACTAATGTCAGGAATCCATTGGATAAGGCTCTGGCCGTGGGCATCTCCCGTACGGACGTTTGTTTCCCCTGGCCAATCTCAGCGGGCTCCTTTCGGCATGTGGTTTCGGCCTATTCGCTCCATGGATTGGGGATATCTACAGAGTTTTTCAGCTTAAACCTTAAGGAAACTGAGGTAGGATAAGTGTGGGTTCTCTCGGTGCAACAACCTAATGGCTTCTTTTTTTGTAGATCTCTTTTTAAATTTCCATCTTTATTTCCATGGAGTCTCTGGAGACTTAAGACTTTGGTTTCTTTCTACCTTTAAGGTTCCTTACGCTCCCTCTAGGATTTTACCTCCTTTTTCCTTAGTTTTCTAACTCATGACTTTGGGAAAAAGGGTCCCAGGTGACAAAATCAGTCGCTGAACGTCTACGTTATGCTCTGCTGCAAACTAATGTCAGGAATCCATTAAATAAGGCTCTGTCCGTGGGCATCTCCCGTACGGACGTTTGTTTCCCCTGGCCAATCTCAGCGGGCTTCTTTCGGCATGTGGTTTCGGCCTATTCGCTCCATGGATTGGGGATATCTACAGAGTTTTTCAGCTTAAACCTTCAGGAAACTGAGGTAGGATAAGTGTGGGTTCTCTCTGTGCAACGACTTAATGGCTTCTTTTTTTGTAGATCTCTTTTTAAAATTCCATCTTTATTTCCATGGAGACTCTGGAGACTCTGGAGACTTAAGACTTTGGATTCCTTTTTCCTGAGTTTTCTTTGGTGCATAAAGAAAACAATTGCCTCCCCGTCGGGGAATCGAACCCCGGTCTCCCGCGTGACAGGCGGGGATACTCACCACTATACTAACGAGGAATGGGTATGGTGCTTGCCATCACGGTAACCTGCTTAAATGAAGACAGCAGCAATTTCCACCCACCAGATCTAGGCAGTAGGGAGAAAAAGTAGTTTGAGACTGGTACGGTCAAAAAAGAGGAGACGGACTGGCCCGTACGGGGATCGAACCCGCGACCTTGGCGTTATTAGCACCACGCTCTAACCAGCTGAGCTAACCGGCCATGTTGCGCATGTCGGCTGCCCCGGTCTCCCGCGTGACAGGCGGGGATACTCACCACTATACTAACGAGGAATGGGTATGGTGCTTGCCATCACGGTAACCTGCTTAAATGAAGACAGCAGCAATTTCCACCCACCAGATCTAGGCAGTAGGGAGAAAAAGGAGTTTGAGACTGGTACGGTCAAAAAAGAGGAGACGGACTGGCCCGTGCGGGGATCGAACCCGCAACCTTGGTGTTATTAGCACCACGCTCTAACCAGCTGAGCTAACCGGCCATGTTGCGCATGTTGGCTGCCCTGGCCGACACCAGTGGGGATCTCACATGTGTCCCAGTCCTTAGAATAGGTACTGATAGCAGTACCTATAGGTACTTAAACCTTAAGGAAACTGAGGTAGGATAAGTGTGGGTTCTCTCGGTGCAACGACTTAATGGCTTCTTTTTTAGTAGATCTCTTTTTAAATTTCCATCTTTATTTCCATGGAGTCTCTGGAGACTTAAGACTTTGGTTTCTTTCTACCTTTAAGGTTCCTTATGCTCCCTCTAGGATTTTACCTCCTTTTTCCTTAGTTTTCTAACTCATGACTTTGGGCAAACGGGTCCCAGGTGACGAAATCAGTCGCTGACCGTCTACTTTACAAGTTATTGACTCTGGTATATGCTGTGCTGCAAACTAATGTCAGGAATCCATTGGATAAGGCTCTGGCCGTGGGTATCTCCCGTACGGACGTTTGTTTCCCCTGGCCAATCTCAGCGGGCTCCTTTCGGCATGTGGTTTCGGCCTATTCGCTCCATGGATTGGGGATATCTACAGAGTTTTTCAGCTTAAACCTTAAGAAAACTGAGGTAGGATAAGTGTGGGTTCTCTCGGTGCAACGACTTAATGGCTTCTTTTTTTGTAGATCTCTTTTTAAATTTCCATCTTTATTTCCATGGAGTCTCTGGAGACTTAAGACTTTGGTTTCTTTCTACCTTTAAGGTTCCTGACGCTCTCTCTAGGATTTTACCTCCTTTTTCCTTAGTTTTCTAACTCATGACTTTGGGAAAACGGGTCCCAGGTGACAAAATCAGTCGCTGAACGTCTACGTTATGCTCTGCTGCAAACTAATGTCAGGAATCCATTAAATAAGGCTCTGTCCGTGGGCATCTCCCGTACGGACGTTTGTTTCCCCTGGCCAATCTCAGCGGGCTCCTTTCGGCATGTGGTTTCGGCCTATTCGCTCCATGGATTGGGGATATCTACAGAGTTTTTCAGCTTAAACCTTCAGGAAACTGAGGTAGGATAAGTGTGGGTTCTCTCTGTGCAACGACTTAATGGCTTCTTTTTTTGTAGATCTCTTTTTAAAATTCCATCTTTATTTCCATGGAGACTCTGGTGACTCTGGAGACTTAAGACTTTGGATTCCTTTTTCCTGAGTTTTCTTTGGTGCACAAAGAAAACAATTGCCTCCCCGTCGGGGAATCGAACCCCAGTCTCCCGCGTGACAGGCGGGGGATACTCACCACTATACTAACAAGGAATGGGTATGGTGCTTGCCATCACGGTAACCTGCTTAAATGAAGACAGCAGCAATTTCCACCCACCAGATCTAGGCAGTAGGGAGAAAAAGGAGTTTGAGACTGGTACGGTCAAAAAAGAGGAGACGGACTGGCCCGTACGGGGATCGAACCCGCGACCTTGGCATTATTAGCACCACGCTCTAACCAGCTGAGCTAACCGGCCATGTTGCGTATGTCGGCTGCCCCGGCCGACACCAGTGGGGATCTCACATGTGTCCCAGTCCTTAGAATAGGTACTGATAGCAGTACCTATAGGTACTTAAACCTTAAGGAAACTGAGGTAGGATAAGTGTGGGTTCTCTCGGTGCAACGACTTAATGGCTTCTTTTTTTGTAGATCTCTTTTTAAAATTCCATCTTTATTTCCATGGAGACTCTGGAGACTCTGGAGACGTAAGACTTTGGATTCCTTTTTCCTGAGTTTTCTTTGGTGCACAAAGAAAACAATTGCCTCCCCGTCGGGGAATCGATCCCCGGTCTCCCACGTGACAGGCGGGGATACTCACCACTATACTAACAAGGAATGGGTATGGTGCTTGCCATCACGGTAACCTGCTTAAAAGAAGACAGCAGCAATTTCCACCCACCAGATCTAGGCAGTAGGGAGAAAAAGGAGTTTGAGACTGGTACGGTCAAAAAAGAGGAGACGGACTGGCCCGTACGGGGATCAAACCCGCGACCTTGGCGTTATTAGCACCACGCTCTAACCAGCTGAGCTAACCGGCCATGTTGCGCATGTCGGCTGCCCCGGCCGACACCAGTGGGGATCTCACATGTGTCCCAGTCCTTAGAATAGGTACTGATAGCAGTGTGGAGAAAGGGAAGGGTGTCTCTTTCTCTGTCCTTGTCAGAGGCGACATCACGAGTGCAAGGGCTGACTGTGAACTGGGAACTGTATTCGAAACTTTATTCCACAAGAGAAGGAATCAGAAAGTATAGGAAATGACACGGCACCTGGAAGAGTTTGCAATCTAAAAGCCATAGGCCTTAGGCATGGGCTACACGGGGCCTTGTTGTAGCGCCAGTGATTGAGGGAAAGCTGCAGTCCGCATTTCAGCTGCAACTAACTCATGACTTTGGGCAAACGGGTCCCAGGTGACGAAATCAGTCGCTGACCGTCTACTTTACAAGTTATTGACTCTGGTATATGCTGTGCTGCAAACTAATGTCAGGAATCCATTGGATAAGGCTCTGGCCGTGGGCATCTCCCGTACGGACGTTTGTTTCCCCTGGCCAATCTCAGCAGGCTCCTTTCGGCATGTGGTTTCGGCCTATTCGCTACATGGATTGGGGATATCTACAGAGTTTTTCAGCTTAAACCTTAAGGAAACTGAGGTAGGATAAGTGTCGGTTCTCTCGGTGCAACAACTTAATGGCTTCTTTTTTTGTAGATCTCTTTTTAAATTTCCATCTTTATTTCCATGGAGTCTCTGGAGACTTAAGACTTTGGTTTCTTTCTACCTTTAAGGTTCCTTACGCTCCCTCTAGGATTTTACCTCCTTTTTCCTTAGTTTTCTAACTCATGACTTTGGGAAAAAGGGTCCCAGGTGACAAAATCAGTCGCTGAACGTATACGTTATGCTCTGCTGCAAACTAATGTCAGGAATCCATTAAATAAGGCTCTGTCCGTGGGCATCTCCCGTACGGACGTTTGTTTCCCCTGGCCAATCTCAGCGGGCTCCTTTCGGCATGTGGTTTCGGCCTATTCGCTCCATGGATTGGGGATATCTACAGAGTTTTTCAGCTTAAACCTTCAGGAAACTGAGGTAGGATAAGTGTGGGTTCTCTCTGTGCAACGACTTAATGGCTTCTTTTTTTGTAGATCTCTTCTTAAAATTCCATCTTTATTTCCATGGAGTCTCTGGAGACTCTGGAGACTTAAGACTTTGGATTCCTTTTTCCTGAGTTTTCTTTGGTGCACAAAGAAAACAATTGCCTCCCCGTCGGGGAATCGAACCCCGGTCTCCCGCGTGATAGGCGGGAATACTCACCACTATACTAACGAGGAATGGGTATGGTGCTTGCCATCACGGTAACCTGCTTAAATGAAGACAGCAGCAATTTCCACCCACCAGATCTA
This sequence comes from Hyla sarda, assembly GCF_029499605.1. NCBI lineage: Eukaryota > Metazoa > Chordata > Amphibia > Anura > Hylidae > Hyla > Hyla sarda. The sequence goes on along the minus strand of NC_079192.1, from coordinate 21,170,802 downwards.
GGCAGTAGGGAGAAAAAGTAGTTTGAGACTGGTACGGTCAAAAAAGAGGAGACGGACTGGCCCGTACGGGGATTGAACCCGCGACCTTGGCGTTATTAGCACCACGCTCTAACCAGCTGAGCTAACCGGCCATGTTGCGCATGTCGGCTGCCCCGGTCTCCCGCGTGACAGGCGGGGATACTCACCACTATACTAACGAGGAATGGGTATGGTGCTTGCCATCACGGTAACCTGCTTAAATGAAGACAGCAGCAATTTCCACCCACCAGATCTAGGCAGTAGGGAGAAAAAGTAGTTTGAGACTGGTACGGTCAAAAAAGAGGAGACGGACTGGCCCGTACGGGGATCGAACCCGCGACCTTGGCGTTATTAGCACCACGCTCTAACCAGCTGAGCTAACCGGCCATGTTGCGCATGTCGGCTGCCCCGGCCGACACCAGTGGGGATCTCACATGTGTCCCAGTCCTTAGAATAGGTACTGATAGCAGTGTGGAGAAAGGGAAGGGTGTCTCTTTCTCTGTCCTTGTCAGAGGCGACATCACGAGTGCTAGGGCTGACTGTGAACTGGGAACTGTATTCGAAACTTTATTCCACAAGAGAAGGAATCAGAAAGTATAGGAAATAACACGGCACCTGGAAGAGTTTGCAATCTAAAAGCCATAGGCCTTAGGCATGGGCTACACGGGGCTTTGTTGTAGCGCCAGTGATTGAGGGAAAGCTGCAGTCCGCATTTCAGCTGCAACTAACTCATGACTTTGGGCACACAGGTCCCAGGTGACGAAATCAGTCGCTGACCGTCTACTTTACAAGTTATTGACTCTGGTATATGCTGTGCTGCAAACTAATGTCAGGAATCCATTGGATAAGGCTCTGGCCGTGGGCATCTCCCGTACGGACGTTTGTTTCCCCTGGCCAATCTCAGCGGGCTCCTTTCGGCATGTGGTTTCGGCCTATTCGCTCCATGGATTGGGGATATCTACAGAGTTTTTCAGCTTAAACCTTAAGGAAACTGAGGTAGGATAAGTGTGGGTTCTCTCGGTGCAACAACCTAATGGCTTCTTTTTTTGTAGATCTCTTTTTAAATTTCCATCTTTATTTCCATGGAGTCTCTGGAGACTTAAGACTTTGGTTTCTTTCTACCTTTAAGGTTCCTTACGCTCCCTCTAGGATTTTACCTCCTTTTTCCTTAGTTTTCTAACTCATGACTTTGGGAAAAAGGGTCCCAGGTGACAAAATCAGTCGCTGAACGTCTACGTTATGCTCTGCTGCAAACTAATGTCAGGAATCCATTAAATAAGGCTCTGTCCGTGGGCATCTCCCGTACGGACGTTTGTTTCCCCTGGCCAATCTCAGCGGGCTTCTTTCGGCATGTGGTTTCGGCCTATTCGCTCCATGGATTGGGGATATCTACAGAGTTTTTCAGCTTAAACCTTCAGGAAACTGAGGTAGGATAAGTGTGGGTTCTCTCTGTGCAACGACTTAATGGCTTCTTTTTTTGTAGATCTCTTTTTAAAATTCCATCTTTATTTCCATGGAGACTCTGGAGACTCTGGAGACTTAAGACTTTGGATTCCTTTTTCCTGAGTTTTCTTTGGTGCACAAAGAAAACAATTGCCTCCCCGTCGGGGAATCGAACCCCGGTCTCCCGCGTGACAGGCGGGGATACTCACCACTATACTAACGAGGAATGGGTATGGTGCTTGCCATCACGGTAACCTGCTTAAATGAAGACAGCAGCAATTTCCACCCACCAGATCTAGGCAGTAGGGAGAAAAAGTAGTTTGAGACTGGTACGGTCAAAAAAGAGGAGACGGACTGGCCCGTACGGGGATCGAACCCGCGACCTTGGCGTTATTAGCACCACGCTCTAACCAGCTGAGCTAACCGGCCATGTTGCGCATGTCGGCTGCCCCGGTCTCCCGCGTGACAGGCGGGGATACTCACCACTATACTAACGAGGAATGGGTATGGTGCTTGCCATCACGGTAACCTGCTTAAATGAAGACAGCAGCAATTTCCACCCACCAGATCTAGGCAGTAGGGAGAAAAAGGAGTTTGAGACTGGTACGGTCAAAAAAGAGGAGACGGACTGGCCCGTGCGGGGATCGAACCCGCAACCTTGGTGTTATTAGCACCACGCTCTAACCAGCTGAGCTAACCGGCCATGTTGCGCATGTTGGCTGCCCTGGCCGACACCAGTGGGGATCTCACATGTGTCCCAGTCCTTAGAATAGGTACTGATAGCAGTACCTATAGGTACTTAAACCTTAAGGAAAATGAGGTAGGATAAGTGTGGGTTCTCTCGGTGCAACGACTTAATGGCTTCTTTTTTTGTAGATCTCTTTTTAAATTTCCATCTTTATTTCCATGGAGTCTCTGGAGACTTAAGACTTTGGTTTCTTTCTACCTTTAAGGTTCATGACGCTCTCTCTAGGATTTTACCTCCTTTTTCCTTAGTTTTCTAACTCATGACTTTGGGAAAACGGGTCCCAGGTGACAAAATCAGTCGCTGAACGTCTACGTTATGCTCTGCTGCAAACTAATGTCAGGAATCCATTAAATAAGGCTCTGTCCGTGGGCATCTCCCGTACGGACGTTTGTTTCCCCTGGCCAATCTCAGCGGGCTCCTTTCGGCATGTGGTTTCGGCCTATTCGCTCCATGGATTGGGGATATCTACAGAGTTTTTCAGCTTAAACCTTAAGGAAACTGAGGTAGGATAAGTGTGGGTTCTCTCGGTGCAACAACTTAATGGCTTCTTTTTTTGTAGATCTCTTTTTAAATTTCCATCTTTATTTCCATGGAGTCTCTGGAGACTTAAGACTTTGGTTTCTTTCTACCTTTAAGGTTCCTTACGCTCCCTCTAGGATTTTACCTCCTTTTTCCTTAGTTTTCTAACTCATGACTTTGGGAAAAAGGGTCCCAGGTGACAAAATCAGTCGCTGAACGTCTACGTTATGCTCTGCTGCAAACTAATGTCAGGAATCCATTAAATAAGGCTCTGTCCGTGGGCATCTCCCGTACGGACGTTTGTTTCCCCTGGCCAATCTCAGCGGGCTCCTTTCGGCATGTGGTTTCGGCCTATTCGCTCCATGGATTGGGGATATCTACAGAGTTTTTCAGCTTAAACCTTCAGGAAACTGAGGTAGGATAAGTGTGGGTTCTCTCTGTGCAACGACTTAATGGCTTCTTTTTTTGTAGATCTCTTTTTAAAATTCCATCTTTATTTCCATGGAGACTCTGGAGACTCTGGAGACTTAAGACTTTGGATTCCTTTTTCCTGAGTTTTCTTTGGTGCACAAAGAAAACAATTGCCTCCCCGTCGGGAAATCGAACCCCGGTCTCCCGCGTGACAGGCGGGGATACTCACCACTATACTAACGAGGAATGGGTATGGTGCTTGCCATCACGGTAACCTGCTTAAATGAAGACAGCAGCAATTTCCACCCACCAGATCTAGGCAGTAGGGAGAAAAAGGAGTTTGAGATTGGTACGGTCAAAAAAGAGGAGACGGACTGGCCCGTACGGGGATCGAACCCGCGACCTTGGCGTTATTAGCACCACGCTCTAACCAGCTGAGCTAACCGGCCATGTTGCGCATGTCGGCTGCCCCGGCCGACACCAGTGGGGATCTCACATGTGTCCCAGTCCTTAGAATAGGTACTGATAGCAGTACCTATAGGTACTTAAACCTTAAGGAAACTGAGGTAGGATAAGTGTGGGTTCTCTCGGTGCAACGACTTAATGGCTTCTTTTTTTGTAGATCTCTTTTTAAATTTCCATCTTTATTTCCATGGAGTCTCTGGAGACTTAAGACTTTGGTTTCTTTCTACCTTTAAGGTTCATGACGCTCTCTCTAGGATTTTACCTCCTTTTTCCTTAGTTTTCTAACTCATGACTTTGGGAAAACGGGTCCCAGGTGACAAAATCAGTCGCTGAACGTCTACGTTATGCTCTGCTGCAAACTAATGTCAGGAATCCATTAAATAAGGCTCTGTCCGTGGGCATCTCCCGTACGGACGTTTGTTTCCCCTTGCCAATCTCAGCGGGCTCCTTTCGGCATGTGGTTTCGGCCTATTCGCTCCATGGATTGGGGATATCTACAGAGTTTTTCAGCTTAAACCTTAAGGAAACTGAGGTAGGATAAGTGTGGGTTCTCTCGGTGCAACAACTTAATGGCTTCTTTTTTTGTAGATCTCTTTTTAAATTTCCATCTTTATTTCCATGGAGTCTCTGGAGACTTAAGACTTTGGTTTCTTTCTACCTTTAAGGTTCCTTACGCTCCCTCTAGGATTTTACCTCCTTTTTCCTTAGTTTTCTAACTCATGACTTTGGGAAAAAGGGTCCCAGGTGACAAAATCAGTCGCTGAACGTCTACGTTATGCTCTGCTGCAAACTAATGTCAGGAATCCATTAAATAAGGCTCTGTCCGTGGGCATCTCCCGTACGGACGTTTGTTTCCCCTGGCCAATCTCAGCGGGCTCCTTTCGGCATGTGGTTTCGGCCTATTCGCTCCATGGATTGGGGATATCTACAGAGTTTTTCAGCTTAAACCTTCAGGAAACTGAGGTAGGATAAGTGTGGGTTCTCTCTGTGCAACGACTTAAAGGCTTCTTTTTTTGTAGATCTCTTTTTAAAATTCCATCTTTATTTCCATGGAGACTCTGGAGACTCTGGAGACTTAAGACTTTGGATTCCTTTTTCCTGAGTTTTCTTTGGTGCACAAAGAAAACAATTGCCTCCCCGTCGGGGAATCGAACCCCGGTCTCCCGCGTGACAGGCGGGGATACTCACCACTATACTAACGAGGAATGGGTATGGTGCTTGCCATCACGGTAACCTGCTTAAATGAAGACAGCAGCAATTTCCACCCACCAGATCTAGGCAGTAGGGAGAAAAAGGAGTTTGAGACTGGTACGGTCAAAAAAGAGGAGACGGACTGGCCCGTACGGGGATCGAACCCGCGACCTTGGCATTATTAGCACCACGCTCTAACCAGCTGAGCTAACCGGCCATGTTGCGCATGTCGGCTGCCCCGGCCGACACCAGTGGGGATCTCACATGTGTCCCAGTCCTTAGAATAGGTACTGATAGCAGTGTGGAGAAAGGGAAGGGTGTCTCTTTCTCTGTCCTTGTCAGAGGCGACATCACGAGTGCTAGGGCTGACTGTGAACTGGGAACTGTATTCGAAACTTTATTCCACAAGAGAAGGAATCAGAAAGTATAGGAAATAACACGGCACCTGGAAGAGTTTGCAATCTAAAAGCCATAGGCCTTAGGCATGGGCTACACGGGGCCTTGTTGTAGCGCCAGTGATTGAGGGAAAGCTGCAGTCCGCATTTCAGCTGCAACTAACTCATGACTTTGGGCAAACGGGTCCCAGGTGACGAAATCAGTCGCTGACCGTCTACTTTACAAGTTATTGACTCTGGTATATGCTGTGCTGCAAACTAATGTCAGGAATCCATTGGATAAGGCTCTGGCCGTGGGCATCTCCCGTACGGACGTTTGTTTCCCCTGGCCAATCTCAGCGGGCTCCTTTCGGCATGTGGTTTCGGCCTATTCGCTCCATGGATTGGGGATATCTACAGAGTTTTTCAGCTTAAACCTTCAGGAAACTGAGGTAGGATAAGTGTGGGTTCTCTCGGTGCAACAACTTAATGGCTTCTTTTTTTGTAGATCTCTTTTTAAATTTCCATCTTTATTTCCATGGAGTCTCTGGAGACTTAAGACTTTGGTTTCTTTCTACCTTTAAGGTTCCTTACGCTCCCTCTAGGATTTTACCTCCTTTTTCCTTAGTTTTCTAACTCATGACTTTGGGAAAAAGGGTCCCAGGTGACAAAATCAGTCGCTGAACGTCTACGTTATGCTCTGCTGCAAACTAATGTCAGGAATCCATTAAATAAGGCTCTGTCCGTGGGCATCTCCCGTACGGACGTTTGTTTCCCCTGGCCAATCTCAGCGGGCTCCTTTCGGCATGTGGTTTCGGCCTATTCGCTCCATGGATTGGGGATATCTACAGAGTTTTTCAGCTTAAACCTTCAGGAAACTGAGGTAGGATAAGTGTGGGTTCTCTCTGTGCAACGACTTAATGGCTTCTTTTTTTGTAGATCTCTTTTTAAAATTCCATCTTTATTTCCATGGAGACTCTGGAGACTCTGGAGACTTAAGACTTTGGATTCCTTTTTCCTGAGTTTTCTTTGGTGCACAAAGAAAACAATTGCCTCCCCGTCGGGAAATCGAACCCCGGTCTCCCGCGTGACAGGCGGGGATACTCACCACTATACTAACGAGGAATGGGTATGGTGCTTGCCATCACGGTAACCTGCTTAAATGAAGACAGCAGCAATTTCCACCCACCAGATCTAGGCAGTAGGGAGAAAAAGGAGTTTGAGATTGGTACGGTCAAAAAAGAGGAGACGGACTGGCCCGTACGGGGATCGAACCCGCGACCTTGGCGTTATTAGCACCACGCTCTAACCAGCTGAGCTAACCGGCCATGTTGCGCATGTCGGCTGCCCCGGCCGACACCAGTGGGGATCTCACATGTGTCCCAGTCCTTAGAATAGGTACTGATAGCAGTACCTATAGGTACTTAAACCTTAAGGAAACTGAGGTAGGATAAGTGTGGGTTCTCTCGGTGCAACGACTTAATGGCTTCTTTTTTTGTAGATCTCTTTTTAAATTTCCATCTTTATTTCCATGGAGTCTCTGGAGACTTAAGACTTTGGTTTCTTTCTACCTTTAAGGTTCATGACGCTCTCTCTAGGATTTTACCTCCTTTTTCCTTAGTTTTCTAACTCATGACTTTGGGAAAACGGGTCCCAGGTGACAAAATCAGTCGCTGAACGTCTACGTTATGCTCTGCTGCAAACTAATGTCAGGAATCCATTAAATAAGGCTCTGTCCGTGGGCATCTCCCGTACGGACGTTTGTTTCCCCTGGCCAATCTCAGCGGGCTCCTTTCGGCATGTGGTTTCGGCCTATTCGCTCCATGGATTGGGGATATCTACAGAGTTTTTCAGCTTAAACCTTAAGGAAACTGAGGTAGGATAAGTGTGGGTTCTCTCGGTGCAACAACTTAATGGCTTCTTTTTTTGTAGATCTCTTTTTAAATTTCCATCTTTATTTCCATGGAGTCTCTGGAGACTTAAGACTTTGGTTTCTTTCTACCTTTAAGGTTCATGACGCTCTCTCTAGGATTTTACCTCCTTTTTCCTTAGTTTTCTAACTCATGACTTTGGGAAAACGGGTCCCAGGTGACAAAATCAGTCGCTGAACGTCTACGTTATGCTCTGCTGCAAACTAATGTCAGGAATCCATTAAATAAGGCTCTGTCCGTGGGCATCTCCCGTACGGACGTTTGTTTCCCCTGGCCAATCTCAGCGGGCTCCTTTCGGCATGTGGTTTCGGCCTATTCGCTCCATGGATTGGGGATATCTACAGAGTTTTTCAGCTTAAACCTTCAGGAAACTGAGGTAGGATAAGTGTGGGTTCTCTCTGTGCAACGACTTAATGGCTTCTTTTTTTGTAGATCTCTTTTTAAAATTCCATCTTTATTTCCATGGAGACTCTGGAGACTCTGGAGACTTAAGACTTTGGATTCCTTTTTCCTGAGTTTTCTTTGGTGCACAAAGAAAACAATTGCCTCCCCGTCGGGGAATCGAACCCCAGTCTCCCGCGTGGCAGGCAGGGATACTCACCACTATACTAACGAGGAATGGGTATGGTGCTTGTCATCACGGTAACCTGCTTAAATGAAGACAGCAGCAATTTCCACCCACCAGATCTAGGCAGTAGGGAGAAAAAGGAGTTTGAGACTGGTACGGTCAAAAAAGAGGAGACGGACTGGCCCGTACGGGGATCGAACCCGCGACCTTGGCGTTATTAGCACCACGCTCTAACCAGCTGAGCTAACCGGCCATGTTGCGCATGTCGGCTGCCCCGGCCGACACCAGTGGGGATCTCACATGTGTCCCAGTCCTTAGAATAGGTACTGATAGCAGTGTGGAGAAAGGGAAGGGTGTCTCTTTCTCTGTCCTTGTCAGAGGCGACATCACGAGTGCTAGGGCTGACTGTGAACTGGGAACTGTATTCGAAACTTTATTCCACAAGAGAAGGAATCAGAAAGTATAGGAAATAACACGGCACCTGGAAGAGTTTGCAATCTAAAAGCCATAGGCCTTAGGCATGGGCTACACGGGGCCTTGTTGTAGCGCCAGTGATTGAGGGAAAGCTGCAGTCCGCATTTCAGCTGCAACTAACTCATGACTTTGCGCAAACGGGCCCCAGGTGACGAAATCAGTCGCTGACCGTCTACTTTACAAGTTATTGACTCTGGTATATGCTGTGCTGCAAACTAATGTCAGGAATCCATTGGATAAGGCTCTGGCCGTGGGCATCTCCCGTACGGACGTTTGTTTCCCCTGGCCAATCTCAGCGGGCTCCTTTCGGCATGTGGTTTCGGCCTATTCGCTCCATGGATTGGGGATAGCTACAGAGTTTTTCAGCTTAAACCTTAAGGAAACTGAGGTAGGATAAGTGTGGGTTCTCTCGGTGCAACAACTTAATGGCTTCTTTTTTTGTAGATCTCTTTTTAAATTTCCATCTTTATTTCCATGGAGTCTCTGGAGACTTAAGACTTTGGTTTCTTTCTACCTTTAAGGTTCCTTACGCTCCCTCTAGGATTTTACTTCCTTTTTCCTTAGTTTTCTAACTCATGACTTTGGGAAAAAGGGTCCCAGGTGACAAAATCAGTCGCTGAACGTCTACGTTATGCTCTGCTGCAAACTAATGTCAGGAATCCATTAAATAAGGCTCTGTCCGTGGGCATCTCCCGTACGGACGTTTGTTTCCCCTGGCCAATCTCAGCGGGCTCCTTTCGGCATGTGGTTTCGGCCTATTCGCTCCATGGATTGGGGATATCTACAGAGTTTTTCAGCTTAAACCTTAAGGAAACTGAGGTAGGATAAGTGTGGGTTCTCTCGGTGCAACAACTTAATGGCTTATTTTTTTGTAGATCTCTTTTTAAATTTCCATCTTTATTTCCATGGAGTCTCTGGAGACTTAAGACTTTGGTCTCTTTCTACCTTTAAGGTTCCTTACGCTCCCTCTAGGATTTTACCTCCTTTTTCCTTAGTTTTCTAACTCATGACTTTGGGAAAAAGGGTCCCAGGTGACAAAATCAGTCGCTGAACGTCTACGTTATGCTCTGCTGCAAACTAATGTCAGGAATCCATTAAATAAGGCTCTGTCCGTGGGCATCTCCCGTACGGACGTTTGTTTCCCCTGGCCAATCTCAGCGGGCTCCTTTCGGCATGTGGTTTCGGCCTATTCGCTCCATGGATTGGGGATATCTACAGAGTTTTTCAGCTTAAACCTTCAGGAAACTGAGGTAGGATAAGTGTGGGTTCTCTCTGTGCAACGACTTAATGGCTTCTTTTTTTGTAGATCTCTTCTTAAAATTCCATCTTTATTTCCATGGAGTCTCTGGAGACTCTGGAGACTTAAGACTTTGGATTCCTTTTTCCTGAGTTTTCTTTGGTGCACAAAGAAAACAATTGCCTCCCCGTCGGGGAATCGAACCCCGGTCTCCCGCGTGACAGGCGGGTATACTCACCACTATACTAACGAGAAATGGGTATGGTTCTTGCCATCACGGTAACCTGCTTAAATGAAGACAGCAGCAATTTCCAGCTGAGCTAACCGGCCATGTTGCGCATGTCGGCTGCCCCGGCCGACACCAGTGGGGATCTCACATGTGTCCCAGTCCTTAGAATAGGTACTGATAGCAGTGTGGAGAAAGGGAAGGGTGTCTCTTTCTCTGTCCTTGTCAGAGGCGACATCACGAGTGCTAGGGCTGACTGTGAACTGGGAACTGTATTCGAAACTTTATTCCACAAGAGAAGGAATCAGAAAGTATAGGAAATAACACGGCACCTGGAAGAGTTTGCAATCTAAAAGCCATAGGCCTTAGGCATGGGCTACACGGGGCCTTGTTGTAGCGCCAGTGATTGAGGGAAAGCTGCAGTCCGCATTTCAGCTGCAACTAACTCATGACTTTGGGCAAACGGGTCCCAGGTGACGAAATCAGTCGCTGACCGTCTACTTTACAAGTTATTGACTCTGGTATATGCTGTGCTGCAAACTAATGTCAGGAATCCATTGGATAAGGCTCTGGCCGTGGGCATCTCCCGTACGGACGTTTGTTTCCCCTGGCCAATCTCAGCAGGCTCCTTTCGGCATGTGGTTTCGGCCTATTCGCTCCATGGATTGGGGATATCTACAGAGTTTTTCAGCTTAAACCTTAAGGAAACTAAGGTAGGATAAGTGTGGGTTCTCTCGGTGCAACAACTTAATGGCTTCTTTTTTTGTAGATCTCTTTTTAAAATTCCATCTTTATTTCCATGGAGACTCTGGAGACTTAAGACTTTGGTTTCTTTCTACCTTTAAGGTTCCTTACGCTCCCTCTAGGATTTTACCTCCTTTTTCCTTAGTTTTCTAACTCATGACTTTGGGAAAAAGGGTCCCAGGTGACAAAATCAGTCGCTGAACGTCTACGTTATGCTCTGCTGCAAACTAATGTCAGGAATCCATTAAATAAGGCTCTGTCCGTGGGCATCTCCCGTACGGACGTTTGTTTCCCCTGGCCAATCTCAGCGGGCTCCTTTCGGCATGTGGTTTCGGCCTATTCGCTCCATGGATTGGGGATATCTACAGAGTTTTTCAGCTTAAACCTTCAGGAAACTGAGGTAGGATAAGTGTGGGTTCTCTCTGTGCAACGACTTAATGGCTTCTTTTTTTGTAGATCTCTTTTTAAAATTCCATCTTTATTTCCATGGAGACTCTGGAGACTCTGGAGACTTAAGACTTTGGATTCCTTTTTCCTGAGTTTTCTTTGGTGCATAAAGAAAACAATTGCCTCCCCGTCGGGGAATCGAACCCCGGTCTCCCGCGTGACAGGCGGGGATACTCACCACTATACTAACGAGGAATGGGTATGGTGCCTGCCATCACAGTAACCTGCTTAAATGAAGACAGCAGCAATTTCCACCCACCAGATCTAGGCAGTAGGGAGAAAAAGGAGTTTGAGACTGGTACGGTCAAAAAAGCGGAGACGGACTGGCCCGTACGGGGATCGAACCCGCGACCATGGCGTTATTAGCACCACGCTCTAACCAGCTGAGCTAACCGGCCATGTTGCGCATGTCGGCTGCCCCGGCCGACACCAGTGGGGATCTCACATGTGTCCCAGTCCTTAGAATAGGTACTGATAGCAGTGTGGAGAAAGGGAAGGGTGTCTCTTTCTCTGTCCTTGTCAGAGGCGACATCACGAGTGCTAGGGCTGACTGTGAACTGGGAACTGTATTCGAAACTTTATTCAACAAGAGAAGGAATCAGAAAGTATAGGAAATAACACGGCACCTGGAAGAGTTTGCAATCTAAAAGCCATAGGCCTTAGGCATGGGCTACACGGGGCCTTGTTGTAGCGCCAGTGATTGAGGGAAAGCTGCAGTCCGCATTTCAGCTGCAACTAACTCATGACTTTGGGCAAACGGGTCCCAGGTGACGAAATCAGTCGCTGACCGTCTACTTTACAAGTTATTGACTCTGGTATATGCTGTGCTGCAAACTAATGTCAGGAATCCATTGGGTAAGGCTCTGGCCGTGGGCATCTCCCGTACGGACGTTTGTTTCCCCTGGCCAATCTCAGCGGGCTCCTTTCGGCATGTGGTTTCGGCCTATTCGCTCCATGGATTGGGGATATCTACAGAGTTTTTCAGCTTAAACCTTCAGGAAACTGAGGTAGGATAAGTGTGGGTTCTCTCTGTGCAACGACTTAATGGCTTCTTTTTTTGTAGATCTCTTTCTAAAATTCCATCTTTATTTCCATGGAGACTCTGGAGACTCTGGAGACTTAAGACTTTGGATTCCTTTTTCCTGAGTTTTCTTTGGTGCACAAAGAAAACAATTGCCTCCCCGTCGGGGAATCGAACCCCGGTCTCCCGCGTGACAGGCGGGGATACTCACCACTATACTAACGAGGAATGGGTATGGTGCTTGCCATCACGGTAACCTGCTTAAATGAAGACAGCAGCAATTTCCACCCACCAGATCTAGGCAGTAGGGAGAAAAAGGAGTTTGAGACTGGTACGGTCAAAAAAGAGGAGACGGACTGGCCCGTACGGGGATCGAACCCGCAACCTTGGCGTTATTAGCACCACGCTCTAACCAGCTGAGCTAACCGGCCATGTTGCGCATGTCGGCTGCCCCGGCCGACAAAAGTGGGGATCTCACATGTGTCCCAGTCCTTAGAATAGGTACTGATAGCAGTACCTAAAGGTACTTAAACCTTAAGGAAACTGAGGTAGGATAAGTGTGGGTTCTCTCGGTGCAACGACTTAATGGCTTCTTTTTTTGTAGATCTCTTTTTAAATTTCCATCTTTATTTCCATGGAGTCTTTGGAGACTTAAGACTTTGGTTTCTTTCTACCTTTAAGGTTCCTGACGCTCTCTCTAGGATTTTACCTCCTTTTTCCTTAGTTTTCTAACTCATGACTTTGGGAAAACGGGTCCCAGGTGACAAAATCAGTCGCTGAACGTCTACGTTATGCTCTGCTGCAAACTAATGTCAGGAATCCATTAAATAAGGCTCTGTCCGTGGGCATCTCCCGTACGGACGTTTGTTTCCCCTGGCCAATCTCAGCGGGCTCCTTTCGGCATGTGGTTTCGGCCTATTCGCTCCATGGATTGGGGATATCTACAGAGTTTTTCAGCTTAAACCTTCAGGAAACTGAGGTAGGATAAGTGTGGGTTCTCTCTGTGCAACGACTTAATGGCTTCTTTTTTTGTAGATCTCTTTTTAAAATTCCATCTTTATTTCCATGGAGACTCTGGAGACTTAAGACTTTGGATTCCTTTTTCCTGAGTTTTCTTTGGTGCACAAAGAAAACAATTGCCTCCCCGTCGGGGAATCGAACCCCGGTCTACCCGCGTGACAGGCGGGGATACTCACCACTATACTAACGAGGAATGGGTATGGTGCTTGCTATCACGGTAACCTGCTTAAATGAAGACAGCAGCAATTTCCACCCACCAGATCTAGGCAGTAGGGAGAAAAAGGAGTTTGAGACTGGTACGGTCAAAAAAGAGGAGACGGACTGGCCCATACGGGGATCGAACCTGCGACCTTGGCGTTATTAGCACCACGCTCTAACCAGCTGAGCTAACCGGCCATGTTGCGCATGTTGGCTGCCCCGGCCGACACCAGTGGGGATCTCACATGTGTCCCAGTCCTTAGAATAGGTACTGATAGCAGTGTGGAGAAAGGGAAGGGTGTCTCTTTCTCTGTCCTTGTCAGAGGCGACATCACGAGTGCTAGGGCTGACTGTGAACTGGGAACTGTATTCGAAACTTTATTCCACAAGAGAAGGAATCAGAAAGTATAGGAAATAACACGGCACCTGGAAGAGTTTGCAATCTAAAAGCCATAGGCCTTAGGCATGGGCTACACGGGGCCTTGTTGTAGCGCCAGTGATTGAGGGAAAGCTGCAGTCCGCATTTCAGCTGCAACTAACTCATGACTTTGGGCAAACGGGTCCCAGGTGACGAAATCAGTCGCTGACCGTCTACTTTACAAGTTATTGACTCTGGTATATGCTGTGCTGCAAACTAATGTCAGGAATCCATTGGATAAGGCTCTGGCCGTGGGCATCTCCCGTACGGACGTTTGTTTCCCCTGGCCAATCTCAGCGGGCTCCTTTCGGCATGTGGTTTCGGCCTATTCGCTCCATGGATTGGGGATATCTACAGAGTTTTTCAGCTTAAACCTTAAGGAAACTGAGGTAGGATAAGTGTGGGTTCTCTCGGTGCAACAACTTAATGGCTTCTTTTTTTGTAGATCTCTTTTTAAATTTCCATCTTTATTTCCATGGAGTCTCTGGAGACTTAAGACTTTGGTTTCTTTCTACCTTTAAGGTTCCTTACGCTCCCTCTAGGATTTTACTTCCTTTTTCCTTAGTTTTCTAACTCATGACTTTGGGAAAAAGGGTCCCAGGTGACAAAATCAGTCGCTGAACGTCTGCGTTATGCTCTGCTGCAAACTAATGTCAGGAATCCATTAAATAAGGCTCTGTCCGTGGGCATCTCCCGTACGGACGTTTGTTTCCCCTGGCCAATCTCAGCGGGCTCCTTTCGGCATGTGGTTTCGGCCTATTCGCTCCATGGATTGGGGATATCTACAGAGTTTTTCAGCTTAAACCTTCAGGAAACTGAGGTAGGATAAGTGTGGGTTCTCTCTGTGCAACAACTTAATGGCTTCTTTTTTTGAAGATCTCTTTTTAAAATTCCATCTTTATTTCCATGGAGACTCTGGAGACTCTGGAGACTTAAGACTTTGGATTCCTTTTTCCTGAGTTTTCTTTGGTGCACAAAGAAAACAATTGCCTCCCCGTCGGGGAATCGAACCCCGGTCTCCCGCGTGACAGGCGGGGATACTCACCACTATACTAACGAGGAATGGCCAGGGGAAACAAACGTCCGTACGGGAGATGCCCACGGACAGAGCCTTATTTAATGGATTCCTGACATTAGTTTGCAGCATAGCATAACGTAGACGTTCAGCGACTGATTTTGTCACCTGGGACCCTTTTTCCCAAAGTCATGAGTTAGAAAACTAAGGAAAAAGGAGGTAAAATCCTAGAGGAAGCGTAAGGAACCTTAAAGGTAGAAAGAAACCAAAGTCTTAAGTCTCCAGAGACTCCATGGAAATAAAGATGGAAATTTAAAAAGAGATCTACAAAAAAAGAAGCCATTAGGTTGTTGCACCGAGAGAACCCACACTTATCCTACCTCAGTTTCCTTAAGGTTTAAGCTGAAAAACTCTGTAGATATCCCCAATCCATGGAGCGAATAGGCCAAAACCACATGCCGAAAGGAGCCCGCTGAGATTGGCCAGGGGAAACAAACGTCCGTACAGGAGATGCCCACGGCCAGAGCCTTATCCAATGGATTCCTGACATTAGTTTGCAGCACAGCATATACCAGAGTCAATAACTTGTAAAGTAGACGGTCAGCGACTGATTTCGTCACCTGGGACCTGTGTGCCCAAAGTCATGAGTTAGTTGCAGCTGAAATGCGGACTGCAGCTTTCCCTCAATCACTGGCGCTACAACAAGGCCCCGTGTAGCCCATGCCTAAGGCCTATGGCTTTTAGATTGCAAACTCTTCCAGGTGCCGTGTTATTTCCTATACTTTCTGATTCCTTCTCTTGTGGAATAAAGTTTCGAATACAGTTCCCAGTTCACAGTCAACCCTAGCACTCGTGATGTCGCCTCTGACAAGGACAGAGAAAGAGACACCCTTCCCTTTCTCCACACTGCTATCAGTACCTATTCTAAGGACTGGGACACATGTGAGATCCCCACTGGTGTCGGCCGGGGCAGCCAACATGCGCAACATGGTCGGTTAGCTCAGCTGGTTAGAGCGTGGTGCTAATAACGCCAAGGTCGCGGGTTCGATCCCCGTACGGGCCAGTCCGTCTCCTCTTTTTTGACCGTACCAGTCTCAAACTCCTTTTTCTCCCTACTGCCTAGATCTGGTGGGTGGAAATTGCTGCTGTCTTCATTTAAGCAGGTTACCGTGATGGCAAGCACCATACCCATTCCTCGTTAGTATAGTGGTGAGTATACCCGCCTGTCACGCGGGAGACCGGGGTTCGATTCCCCGACGGGGAGGCAATTGTTTTCTTTGTGCACCAAAGAAAACTCAGGAAAAAGGAATCCAAAGTCTTAAGTCTCCAGAGTCTCCAGAGTCTCCATGGAAATAAAGATGGAATTTTAAGAAGAGGTCTACAAAAAAAGAAGCCATTAAGTCGTTGCACAGAGAGAACCCACACTTATCCTACCTCAGTTTCCTGAAGGTTTAAGCTGAAAAACTCTGTAGATATCCCCAATCCATGGAGCGAATAGGCCGAAACCACATGCCGAAAGGAGCCCGCTGAGATTGGCCAGGGGAAACAAACGTCCGTACGGGAGATGCCCACGGACAGAGCCTTATTTAATGGATTCCTGACATTAGTTTGCAGCAGAGCATAACGTAGACGTTCAGCGACTGATTTTGTCACCTGGGACCCTTTTTCCCAAAGTCATGAGTTAGAAAACTAAGGAAAAAGGAGGTAAAATCCTAGAGGGAGCGTAAGGAACCTTAAAGGTAGAAAGAAACCAAAGTCTTAAGTCTCCAGAGACTCCATGGAAATAAAATGGAAATTTAAAAAGAGATCTACAAAAAAAGAAGCCATTAAGTTGTTGCACCGAGAGAACCCACACTTATCCTACCTCAGTTTCCTTAAGGTTTAAGCTGAAAAACCTTTTGTTTTCTAACTCATGACTTTGGGAAAACGGGTCCCAGGTGACAAAATCAGTCGCTGAACGTCTACGTTATGCTCTGCTGCAAACTAATGTCAGGAATCCATTAAATAAGGCTCTGTCCGTGGGCATCTCCCGTACGGACGTTTGTTTCCCCTGGCCAATCTCAGCGGGCTCCTTTCGGCATGTGGTTTCGGCCTATTCGCTCCATGGATTGGGGATATCTACAGAGTTTTTCAGCTTAAACCTTCAGGAAACTGAGGTAGGATAAGTGTGGGTTCTCTCTGTGCAACGACTTAATGGCTTCTTTTTTTGTAGATCTCTTTTTAAAATTCCATCTTTATTTCCATGGAGACTCTGGAGACTCTGGAGACTTAAGACTTTGGATTCCTTTTTCCTGAGTTTTCTTTGGTGCACAAAGAAAACAATTGCCTCCCCGTCGGGGAATCGAACCCCGGTCTCCCGCGTGACAGGCGGGGATATTCACCACTATACTAACGAGGAATGGGTATGGTGCTTGCCATCACGGTAACCTGCTTAAATGAAGACAGCAGCAATTTCCACCCGCCAGATCTAGGCAGTAGGGAGAAAAAGGAGTTTGAGACTGGTACGGTCAAAAAAGAGGAGACGGACTGGCCCTTACGGGGATCGAACCCGCGACCTTGGCGTTATTAGCACCACGCTCTAACCAGCTGAGCTAACCGGCCATGTTGCGCATGTTGGCTGCCCCGGCCGACACCAGTGGGGATCTCACATGTGTCCCAGTCCTTAGAATAGGTACTGATAGCAGTGTGGAGAAAGGGAAGGGTGTCTCTTTCTCTGTCCTTGTCAGAGGCGACATCACGAGTGCTAGGGCTGACTGTGAACTGGGAACTGTATTCGAAACTGTATTCCACAAGAGAAGGAATCAGAAAGTATAGGAAATAACACGGCACCTGGAAGAGTTTGCAATCTAAAAGCCATAGGCCTTAGGCATGGGCTACACGGGGCCTTGTTGTAGCGCCAGTGATTGAGGGAAAGCTGCAGTCCGCATTTCAGCTGCAACTAACTCATGACTTTGGGCAAACGGGTCCCAGGTGACGAAATCAGTCGCTGACCGTCTACTTTACAAGTTATTGACTCTGGTATATGCTGTGCTGCAAACTAATGTCAGGAATCCATTGGATAAGGCTCTGGCCGTGGGCATCTCCCGTACGGACGTTTGTTTCCCCTGGCCAATCTCAGCGGGCTCCATTCGGCATGTGGTTTCGGCCTATTCGCTCCATGGATTGGGGATATCTACAGAGTTTTTCAGCCTAAACCTTAAGGAAACGGAGGTAGGATAAGTGTGGGTTCTCTCGGTGCAACAACTTAATGGCTTCTTTTTTTGTAGATTTCTTTTTAAATTTCCATCTTTATTTCCATGGAGACTCTGGAGACTTAAGACTTTGGTTTCTTTCTACCTTT
This sequence comes from Hyla sarda, assembly GCF_029499605.1. NCBI lineage: Eukaryota > Metazoa > Chordata > Amphibia > Anura > Hylidae > Hyla > Hyla sarda. Next base: position 21,152,994 of record NC_079192.1, on the reverse strand, counting down.
AAGGTTCCTTACGCTCCCTCTAGGATTTTACCTCCTTTTTCCTTAGTTTTCTAACTCATGACTTTGGGAAAAAGGGTCCCAGGTGACAAAATCAGTCGCTGAACGTCTACGTTATGCTCTGCTGCAAACTAATGTCAGGAATCCATTAAATAAGGCTCTGTCCGTGGGCATCTCCCGTACGGACGTTTGTTTCCCCTGGCCAATCTCAGCGGGCTCCTTTCGGCATGTGGTTTCGGCCTATTCGCTCCATGGATTGGGGATATCTACAGAGTTTTTCAGCTTAAACCTTCAGGAAACTGAGGTAGGATAAGTGTGGGTTCTCTCTGTGCAACGACTTAATGGCTTCTTTTTTTGTAGATCTCTTTTTAAAATTCCATCTTTATTTCCATGGAGACTCTGGAGACTCTGGAGACTTAAGACTTTGGATTCCTTTTTCCTGAGTTTTCTTTGGTGCACAAAGAAAACAATTGCCTCCCCGTCGGGGAATCGAACCCCGGTCTCCCGCGTGACAGGCGGGGATACTCACCACTATACTAACAAGGAATGGGTATGGTGCTAGCCATCACGGTAACCTGCTTAAATGAAGACAGCAGCAATTTCCACCCACCAGATCTAGGCAGTAGGGAGAAAAAGGAGTTTGAGACTGGTACGGTCAAAAAAGAGGAGACGGACTGGCCCTTACGGGGATCGAACCCGCGACCTTGGCGTTATTAGCACCACGCTCTAACCAGCTGAGCTAACCGGCCATGTTGCGCATGTCTGCTGCCCCGGCCGACACCAGTGGGGATCTCACATGTGTCCCAGTCCTTAGAATAGGTACTGATAGCAGTGTGGAGAAAGGGAAGGGTGTCTCTTTCTCTGTCCTTGTCAGAGGCTACATCACAAGTGCTAGGGCTGACTGTGAACTGGGAACTGTATTCGAAACTTTATTCCACAAGAGAAGGAATCAGAAAGTATAGGAAATAACACGGCACCTGGAAGAGTTTGCAATCTAAAAGCCATAGGCCTTAGGCATGGGCTACACGGGGCCTTGTTGTAGCGCCAGTGATTGAGGGAATGCTGCAGTCCGCATTTCAGCTGCAACTAACTCATGACTTTGCGCAAACGGGTCCCAGGTGACGAAATCAGTCGCTGACCGTCTACTTTACAAGTTATTGACTCTGGTATATGCTGTGCTGCAAACTAATGTCAGGAATCCATTGGATAAGGCTCTGGCCGTGGGCATCTCCCGTACGGACGTTTGTTTCCCCTGGCCAATCTCAGTGGGCTCCTTTCGGCATGTGGTTTCGGCCTATTCGCTCCATGGATTGGGGATATCTACAGAGTTTTTCAGCTTAAACCTTAAGGAAACTGAGGTAGGATAAGTGTGGGTTCTCTCGGTGCAACAACTTAATGGCTTCTTTTTTTGTAGATCTCTTTTTAAATTTCCATCTTTATTTCCATGGAGTCTCTGGAGACTTAAGACTTTGGTTTCTTTCTACCTTTAAGGTTCCTTACGCTCCCTCTAGGATTTTACCTCCTTTTTCCTTAGTTTTCTAACTCATGACTTTGGGAAAAAGGGTCCCAGGTGACAAAATCAGTCGCTGAACGTCTACGTTATGCTCTGCTGCAAACTAATGTCAGGAATCCATTAAATAAGGCTCTGTCCGTGGGCATCTCCCGTACGGACGTTTGTTTCCCCTGGCCAATCTCAGCGGGCTCCTTTCGGCATGTGGTTTCGGCCTATTCGCTCCATGGATTGGGGATATCTACAGAGTTTTTCAGCTTAAACCTTCAGGAAACTGAGGTAGGATAAGTGTGGGTTCTCTCTGTGCAACAACTTAATGGCTTCTTTTTTTGTAGATCTCTTTTTAAAATTCCATCTTTATTTCCATGGAGACTCTGGAGACTTAAGACTTTGGTTTCTTTCTACCTTTAAGGTTCCTTACGCTCCCTCTAGGATTTTACCTCCTTTTTCCTTAGTTTTCTAACTCATGACTTTGGGAAAAAGGGTCCCAGGTGACAAAATCAGTCGCTGAACGTCTACGTTATGCTCTGCTGCAAACTAATGTCAGGAATCCATTAAATAAGGCTCTGTCCGTGGGCATCTCCCGTACGGACGTTTGTTTCCCCTGGCCAATCTCAGCGGGCTCCTTTCGGCATGTGGTTTCGGCCTATTCGCTCCATGGATTGGGGATATCTACAGAGTTTTTCAGCTTAAACCTTCAGGAAACTGAGGTAGGTTAAGTGTGGGTTCTCTCTGTGCAACGACTTAATGGCTTCTTTTTTTGTAGATCTCTTTTTAAAATTCCATCTTTATTTCCATGGAGACTCTGGAGACTCTGGAGACTTAAGACTTTGGATTCCTTTTTCCTGAGTTTTGTTTGGTGCACAAAGAAAACAATTGCCTCCCCATCGGGGAATCGAACCCCGGTCTCCCGCGTGACAGGCGGGGATACTCACCATTATACTAACGAGGAATGAGTATGGTGCTAGCCATCACGGTAACCTGCTTAAATGAAGACAGCAGCAATTTCCACCCACCAGATCTAGGCAGTAGGGAGAAAAAGGAGTTTGAGACTGGTACGGTCAAAAAAGAGGAGACGGACTGGCCCGTACGGGGGTCGAACCCGCGACCTTGGCGTTATTAGCACCACGCTCTAACCAGCTGAGCTAACCGGCCATGTTGCGCATGTCGGCTGCCCCGGCCGACACCAGTGGGGATCTCACATGTGTCCCAGTCCTTAGAATAGGTACTGATAGCAGTGTGGAGAAAGGGAAGGGTGTCTCTTTCTTTGTCCTTGTCAGAGGCGACATCACGAGTGCTAGGGCTGACTGTGAACTGGGAACTGTATTCGAAACTTTATTCCACAAGAGAAGGAATCAGAAAGTATAGGAAATAACACGGCACCTGGAAGAGTTTGCAATCTAAAACCATAGGCCTTAGGCATGGGCTACACGGGGCCTTGTTGTAGCACCAGTGATTGAGGGAAAGCTGCAGTCCGCATTTCAGCTGCAACTAACTCATGACTTTGGGCAAACGGGTCCCAGGTGACGAAATCAGTCGCTGACCGTCTACTTTACAAGTTATTGACTCTGGTATATGCTGTGCTGCAAACTAATGTCAGGAATCCATTGGATAAGGCTCTGGCCGTGGGCATCTCCCGTACGGACGTTTGTTTCCCCTGGCCAATCTCAGCGGGCTCCTTTCGGCATGTGGTTTCGGCCTATTCGCTCCATGGATTGGGGATATCTACAGAGTTTTTCAGCTTAAACCTTAAGGAAACTGAGGTAGGATAAGTGTGGGTTCTCTCGGTGCAACAACTTAATGGCTTCTTTTTTTGTAGATCTCTTTTTAAATTTCCATCTTTATTTCCATGGAGTCTCTGGAGACTTAAGACTTTGGTTTCTTTCTACCTTTAAGGTTCCTTACGCTCCCTCTAGGATTTTACCTCCTTTTTCCTTAGTTTTCTAACTCATGACTTTGGGAAAAAGGGTCCCAGGTGACAAAATCAGTCGCTGAACGTCTACGTTATGCTCTGCTGCAAACTAATGTCAGGAATCCATTAAATAAGGCTCTGTCCGTGGGCATCTCCCGTACGGACGTTTGTTTCCCCTGGCCAATCTCAGCGGGCTCCTTTCGGCATGTGGTTTCGGCCTATTCGCTCCATGGATTGGGGATATCTACAGAGTTTTTCAGCTTAAACCTTCAGGAAACTGAGGTAGGATAAGTGTGGGTTCTCTCTGTGCAACGACTTAAAGGCTTCTTTTTTTGTAGATCTCTTTTTAAAATTCCAGCAGCAATTTCCACCCACCAGATCTAGGCAGTAGGGAGAAAAAGGAGTTTGAGACTGGTACGGTCAAAAAAGAGGAGACGGACTGGCCCGTACGGGGATCGAACCCGCGACCTTGGCGTTATTAGCACCACGCTCTAACCAGCTGAGCTAACCGGCCATGTTGCGCATGTCGGCTGCCCCGGCCGACACCAGTGGGGATCTCACATGTGTCCCAGTCCTTAGAATAGGTACTGATAGCAGTGTGGAGAAAGGGAAGGGTGTCTCTTTCTCTGTCCTTGTCAGAGGCGACATCACGAGTGCTAGGGCTGACTGTGAACTGGGAACTGTATTCGAAACTTTATTCCACAAGAGAAGGAATCAGAAAGTATAGGAAATAACACGGCACCTGGAAGAGTTTGCAATCTAAAAGCCATAGGCCTTAGGCATGGGCTACACGGGGCCTTGTTGTAGCGCCAGTGATTGAGGGAAAGCTGCAGTCCGCATTTCAGCTGCAACTAACTCATGACTTTGGGCAAACGGGTCCCAGGTGACGAAATCAGTCGCTGACCGTCTACTTTACAAGTTATTGACTCTGGTATATGCTGTGCTGCAAACTAATGTCAGGAATCCATTGGATAAGGCTCTGGCCGTGGGCATCTCCCGTACGGACGTTTGTTTCCCCTGGCCAATCTCAGCGGGCTCCTTTCGGCATGTGGTTTCGGCCTATTCGCTCCATGGATTGGGGATATCTACAGAGTTTTTCAGCTTAAACCTTAAGGAAACTGAGGTAGGATAAGTGTGGGTTCTCTCGGTGCAACAACTTAATGGCTTCTTTTTTTGTAGATCTCTTTTTAAATTTCCATCTTTATTTCCATGGAGTCTCTGGAGACTTAAGACTTTGGTTTCTTTCTACCTTTAAGGTTCCTTACGCTCCCTCTAGGATTTTACCTCCTTTTTACTTAGTTTTCTAACTCATGACTTTGGGAAAAAGGGTCCCAGGTGACAAAATCAGTCGCTGAACGTCTACGTTATGCTCTGCTGCAAACTAATGTCAGGAATCCATTAAATAAGGCTCTGTCCGTGGGCATCTCCCGTACGGACGTTTGTTTCCCCTGGCCAATCTCAGCGGGCTCCTTTCGGCATGTGGTTTCGGCCTATTCGCTCCATGGATTGGGGATATCTACAGAGTTTTTCAGCTTAAACCTTCAGGAAACTGAGGTAGGATAAGTGTGGGTTCTCTCTGTGCAACAACTTAATGGCTTCTTTTTTTGTAGATCTCTTTTTAAAATTCCATCTTTATTTCCATGGAGACTCTGGAGACTTAAGACTTTGGTTTCTTTCTACCTTTAAGGTTCCTTACGCTCCCTCTAGGATTTTACCTCCTTTTTCCTTAGTTTTCTAACTCATGACTTTGGGAAAAAGGGTCCCAGGTGACAAAATCAGTCGCTGAACGTCTACGTTATGCTCTGCTGCAAACTAATGTCAGGAATCCATTAAATAAGGCTCTGTCCGTGGGCATCTCCCGTACGGACGTTTGTTTCCCCTGGCCAATCTCAGCGGGCTCCTTTCGGCATGTGGTTTCGGCCTATTCGCTCCATGGATTGGGGATATCTACAGAGTTTTTCAGCTTAAACCTTCAGGAAACTGAGGTAGGATAAGTGTGGGTTCTCTCTGTGCAACGACTTAATGGCTTCTTTTTTTGTAGATCTCTTTTTAAAATTCCATCTTTATTTCCATGGAGACTCTGGAGACTTAAGACTTTGGATTCCTTTTTCCTGAGTTTTCTTTGGTGCACAAAGAAAACAATTGCCTCCCCGTCGGGGAATCGAACCCCGGTCTCCCGCGTGACAGGCGGGGATACTCACCACTATACTAACGAGGAATGGGTATGGTGCTTGCCATCACGGTAACCTGCTTAAATGAAGACAGCAGCAATTTCCACCCACCAGATCTAGGCAGTAGGGAGAAAAAGGAGTTTGAGACTGGTACGGTCAAAAAAGAGGAGACGGACTGGCCCGTACGGGGATCGAACCCGCGACCTTGGCGTTATTAGCACCACGCTCTAACCAGCTGAGCTAACCGGCCAGGTTGCGCATGTCGGCTGCCCCGGCCGACACCAGTGGGGATCTCACATGTGTCCCAGTCCTTAGAATAGGTACTGATAGCAGTGTGGAGAAAGGGAAGGGTGTCTCTTTCTCTGTCCTTGTCAGAGGCGACATCACGAGTGCTAGGGCTGACTGTGAACTGGGAACTGTATTCGAAACTTTATTCCACAAGAGAAGGAATCAGAAAGTATAGGAAATAACACGGCACCTGGAAGAGTTTGCAATCTAAAAGCCATAGGCCTTAGGCATGGGCTACACGGGGCCTTGTTGTAGCGCCAGTGATTGAGGGAAAGCTGCAGTCCGCATTTCAGCTGCAACTAACTCATGACTTTGGGCAAACGGGTCCCAGGTGACGAAATCAGTCGCTGACCGTCTACTTTACAAGTTATTGACTCTGGTATATGCTGTGCTGCAAACTAATGTCAGGAATCCATTGGATAAGGCTCTGGCCGTGGGCATCTCCCGTACGGACGTTTGTTTCCCCTGGCCAATCTCAGCGGGCTCCTTTCGGCATGTGGTTTCGGCCTATTCGCTCCATGGATTGGGGATATCTACAGAGTTTTTCAGCTTAAACCTTAAGGAAACTGAGGTAGGATAAGTGTGGGTTCTCTCGGTGCAACAACTTAATGGCTTCTTTTTTTGTAGATCTCTTTTTAAATTTCCATCTTTATTTCCATGGAGTCTCTGGAGACTTAAGACTTTGGTTTCTTTCTACCTTTAAGGTTCCTTACGCTCCCTCTAGGATTTTACCTCCTTTTTCCTTAGTTTTCTAACTCATGACTTTGGGAAAAAGGGTCCCAGGTGACAAAATCAGTCGCTGAACGTCTACGTTATGCTCTGCTGCAAACTAATGTCAGGAATCCATTAAATAAGGCTCTGTCCGTGGGCATCTCCCGTACGGACGTTTGTTTCCCCTGGCCAATCTCAGCGGGCTCCTTTCGGCATGTGGTTTCGGCCTATTCGCTCCATGGATTGGGGATATCTACAGAGTTTTTCAGCTTAAACCTTCAGGAAACTGAGGTAGGATAAGTGTGGGTTCTCTCTGTGCAACGACTTAATGGCTTCTTTTTTTGTAGATCTCTTCTTAAAATTCCATCTTTATTTCCATGGAGTCTCTGGAGACTCTGGAGACTTAAGACTTTGGATTCCATTTTCCTGAGTTTTCTTTGGTGCACAAAGAAAACAATTGCCTCCCCGTCGGGGAATCGAACCCCGGTCTCCCGCGTGACAGGCGGGGATACTCACCACTATACTAACGAGGAATGGGTATGGTGCTTGCCATCACGGTAACCTGCTTAAATGAAGACAGCAGCAATTTCCACCCACCAGATATAGGCAGTAGGGAGAAAAAGGAGTTTGAGACTGGTACGGTCAAAAAAGAGGAGACGGACTGGCCCGTACGGGGATCGAACCCGCGACCTTGGCGTTATTAGCACCACGCTCTAACCAGCTGAGCTAACCGGCCATGTTGCGCATGTCGGCTGCCCCGGCCGACACCAGTGGGGATCTCACATGTGTCCCAGTCCTTAGAATAGGTACTGATAGCAGTGTGGAGAAATGGAAGGGTGTCTCTTTCTCTGTCCTTGTCAGAGGCGACATCACGAGTGCTAGGGCTGACTGTGTGGTTTCGGCCTATGGATTGGGGATATCTACAGAGTTTTTCAGCTTAAACCTTCAGGAAACTGAGGTAGGATAAGTGTGGGTTCTCTCTGTGCAACGACTTAATGGCTTCTTTTTTTGTAGATCTCTTTTTAAAATTCCATCTTTATTTCCATGGAGAAAGGAGACTCTGGAGACTTAAGACTTTGGTTTCTTTCTACCTTTAAGGTTCCTTACACTCCCTCTAGGATTTTACCTCCTTTTTCCTTAGTTTTCTAACTCATGACTTTGGGAAAAAGGGTCCCAGGTGACAAAATCAGTCGCTGAACGTCTACGTTATGCTCTGCTGCAAACTAATGTCAGCAATCCATTAAATAAGGCTCTGTCCGTGGGCATCTCCCGTACGGACGTTTGTTTCCCCTGGCCAATCTCAGCGGGCTCCTTTCGGCATGTGGTTTCGGCCTATTCGCTCCATGGATTGGGGATATCTACAGAGTTTTTCAGCTTAAACCTTCAGGAAACTGAGGTAGGATAAGTGTGGGTTCTCTCTGTGCAACGACTTAATGGCTTCTTTTTTTGTAGATCTCTTTTTAAAATTCCATCTTTATTTCCATGGAGACTCTGGAGACTCTGGAGACTTAAGACTTTGGATTCCTTTTTCCTGAGTTTTCTTTGGTGCACAAAGAAAACAATTGCCTCCCCGTCGGGGAATCGAACCCCGGTCTCCCGCGTGACAGGCGGGGATACTCACCATTATACTAACGAGGAATGGGTATGGTGCTTGCCATCACGGTAACCTGCTTAAATGAAGACAGCAGCAATTTCCACCCATCAGATCTAGGCAGTAGGGAGAAAAAGGAGTATGAGACTGGTACGGTCAAAAAAGAGGAGACAGACTGGCCCGTACGGGGATCGAACCCGCGACCTTGGCGTTATTAGCACCACGCTCTAACCAGCTGAGCTAACCGGCCATGTTGCGCATGTCGGCTGCCCCGGCCGACACCAGTGGGGATCTCACATGTGTCCCAGTCCTTAGAATAGGTACTGATAGCAGTGTGGAGAAAGGGAAGGGTGTCTCTTTCTCTGTCCTTGTCAGAGGCGACATCACGAGTGCTAGGGCTGACTGTGAACTGGGAACTGTATTCGAAACTTTATTCCACAAGAGAAGGAATCAGAAAGTATAGGAAATAACACGGCACCTGGAAGAGTTTGCAATCTAAAAGCCATAGGCCTTAGGCATGGGCTACACGGGGCCTTGTTGTAGCGCCAGTGATTGAGGGAAAGCTGCAGTCCGCATTTCAGCTGCAACTAACTCATGACTTTGGGCAAACGGGTCCCAGGTGACGAAATCAGTCGCTGACCGTCTACTTTACAAGTTATTGACTCTGGTATATGCTGTGCTGCAAACTAATGTCAGGAATCCATTGGATAAGGCTCTGGCCGTGGGCATCTCCCGTACGGACGTTTGTTTCCCCTGGCCAATCTCAGCGGGCTCCTTTCGGCATGTGGTTTCGGCCTATTCGCTCCATGGATTGGGGATATCTACAGAGTTTTTCAGCTTAAACCTTAAGGAAACTGAGGTAGGATAAGTGTGGGTTCTCTCGGTGCAACAACTTAATGGCTTCTTTTTTTGTAGATCTCTTTTTAAATTTCCATCTTTATTTCCATGGAGTCTCTGGAGACTTAAGACTTTGGTTTCTTTCTACCTTTAAGGTTCCTTACGCTCCCTCTAGGATTTTACCTCCTTTTTCCTTAGTTTTCTAACTCATGACTTTGGGAAAAAGGGTTCCAGGTGACAAAATCAGTCGCTGAACGTCTACGTTATGCTCTGCTGCAAACTAATGTCAGGAATCCATTAAATAAGGCTCTGTCCGTGGGCATCTCCCGTACGGACGTTTGTTTCCCCTGGCCAATCTCAGCGGGCTCCTTTCGGCATGTGGTTTCTGCCTATTCGCTCCATGGATTGGGGATATCTACAGAGTTTTTCAGCTTAAACCTTCAGGAAACTGAGGTAGGATAAGTGTGGGTTCTCTCTGTGCAACGACTTAATGGCTTCTTTTTTTGTAGATCTCTTTTTAAAATTCCATCTTTATTTCCATGGAGACTCTGGAGACTTAAGACTTTGGATTCCTTTTTCCTGAGTTTTCTTTGGTGCACAAAGAAAACAATTGCCTCCCCGTCGGGGAATCGAACCCCGGTCTCCCGCGTGACAGGCGGGGATACTCACCACTATACTAACGAGGAATGGGTATGGTGCTTGCCATCACGGTAACCTGCTTAAATGAAGACAGCAGCAATTTCCACCCACCAGATCTAGGCAGTAGGGAGAAAAAGGAGTTTGAGACTGGTACGGTCAAAAAAGAGGAGACGGACTGGCCCGTACGGGGATCGAACCCGCGACCTTGGCGTTATTAGCACCACGCTCTAACCAGCTGAGCTAACCAGCCATGTTGCGCATGTTGGCTGCCCCGGCCGACACCACTGGGGATCTCACATGTGTCCCAGTCCTTAGAATAGGTACTGATAGCAGTGTGGAGAAAGGGAAGGGTGTCTCTTTCTCTGTCCTTGTCAGAGGCGACATCACGAGTGCTAGGGCTGACTGTGAACTGGGAACTGTATTCGAAACTTTATTCCACAAGAGAAGGAATCAGAAAGTATAGGAAATAACACGGCACCTGGAAGAGTTTGAAATCTAAAAGCCATAGGCCTTAGGCATGGGCTACACGGGGCCTTGTTGTAGCGCCAGTGATTGAGGGAAAGCTGCAGTCCGCATTTCAGCTGCAACTAACTCATGACTTTGGGCAAACGGGTCCCAGGTGACGAAATCAGTCGCTGACCGTCTACTTTACAAGTTATTGACTCTGGTATATGCTGTGCTGCAAACTAATGTCAGGAATCCATTGGATAAGGCTCTGGCCGTGGGCATCTCCCGTACGGACGTTTGTTTCCCCTGGCCAATCTCAGCGGGCTCCTTTCGGCATGTGGTTTCGGCCTATTCGCTCCATGGATTGGGGATATCTACAGAGTTTTTCAGCTTAAACCTTAAGGAAACTGAGGTAGGATAAGTGTGGGTTCTCTCGGTGCAACAACTTAATGGCTTCTTTTTTTGTAGATCTCTTTTTAAATTTCCATCTTTATTTCCATGGAGTCTCTGGAGACTTAAGACTTTGGTTTCTTTCTACCTTTAAGGTTCCTTACGCTCCCTCTAGGATTTTACCTCCTTTTTCCTTAGTTTTCTAACTCATGACTTTGGGAAAAAGGGTCCCAGGTGACAAAATCAGTCGCTGAACGTCTACTTTATGCTCTGCTGCAAACTAATGTCAGGAATCCATTAAATAAGGCTCTGTCCGTGGGCATCTCCCGTACGGACGTTTGTTTCCCCTGGCCAATCTCAGCGGGCTCCTTTCGGCATGTGGTTTCGGCCTATTCGCTCCATGGATTGGGGATATCTACAGAGTTTTTCAGCTTAAACCTTCAGGAAACTGAGATAGGATAAGTGTGGGTTCTCTCTGTGCAACGACTTAATGGCTTCTTTTTTTGTAGATCTCTTTTTAAAATTCCATCTTTATTTCCATGGAGTCTCTGGACACTCTGGAGACTTAAGACTTTGGATTCCTTTTTCCTGAGTTTTCTTTGGTGCATAAAGAAAACAATTGCCTCCCCGTCGGGGAATCGAACCCCGGTCTCCCGCGTGACAGGCGGGGTTACTCACCACTATACTAACGAGGAATGGGTATGGGGCTTGCCATCACGGTAACCTGCTTAAATGAAGACAGCAGCAATTTCCACCCACCAGATTTAGGCAGTAGGGAGAAAAAGGAGTTTGAGATTGGTACGGTCAAAAAGGAGGAGACGGACTGGCCCGTACGGGGATCGAACCCGCGACCTTGGCGTTATTAGCACCACACTCTAACCAGCTGAGCTAACCGGCCATGTTGCGCATGTCGGCTGCCCCGGCCGACACCAGTGGGGATCTCACATGTGTCCCAGTCCTTAGAATAGGTACTGATAGCAGTGTGGAGAAAGGGAAGGGTGTCTCTTTCTCTGTCCTTGTCAGAGGCGACATCACGAGTGCTAGGGCTGACTGTGAACTGGGAACTGTATTCGAAACTTTATTCCACAAGAGAAGGAATCAGAAAGTATAGGAAATAACACGGCACCTGGAAGAGTTTGCAATCTAAAAGCCATAGGCCTTAGGCATGGGCTACACGGGGCCTTGTTGTAGCGCCAGTGATTGAGGGAAAGCTGCAGTCCGCATTTCAGCTGCAACTAACTCATGACTTTGGGCAAACGGGTCCCAGGTGACGAAATCAGTCGCTGACCGTCTACTTTACAAGTTATTGACTCTGGTATATGCTGTGCTGCAAACTAATGTCAGGAATCCATTGGATAAGGCTCTGGCCGTGGGCATCTCCCGTACGGACGTTTGTTTCCCCTGGCCAATCTCAGCGGGCTCCTTTCGGCATGTGGTTTCGGCCTATTCGCTCCATGGATTGGGGATATCTACAGAGTTTTTCAGCTTAAACCTTAAGGAAACTGAGGTAGGATAAGTGTGGGTTCTCTCGGTGCAACAACTTAATGGCTTCTTTTTTTGTAGATCTCTTTTTAAATTTCCATCTTTATTTCCATGGAGTCTCTGAAGACTTAAGACTTTGGTTTCTTTCTACCTTTAAGGTTCCTTACGCTCCCTCTAGGATTTTACCTCCTTTTTCCTTAGTTTTCTAACTCATGACTTTGGGAAAAAGGGTCCCAGGTGACAAAATCAGTCGCTGAACGTCTACGTTATGCTCTGCTGCAAACTAATGTCAGGAATCCATTAAATAAGGCTCTGTCCGTGGGCATCTCCCGTACGGACGTTTGTTTCCCCTGGCCAATCTCAGCGGGCTCCTTTCGGCATGTGGTTTCGGCCTATTCGCTCCATGGATTGGGGATATCTACAGAGTTTTTCAGCTTAAACCTTCAGGAAACTGAGGTAGGATAAGTGTGGGTTCTCTCTGTGCAACGACTTAATGGCTTCTTTTTTTGTAGATCTCTTTTTAAAATTCCATCTTTATTTCCATGGAGACTCTGGAGACTTAAGACTTTGGTTTCTTTCTACCTTTAAGGTTCCTTACGCTCCCTCTAGGATTTTACCTCCTTTTTCCTTAGTTTTCAAACTCTTGACTTTGGGAAAAAGGGTCCCAGGTGACAAAATCAGTCGCTGAACGTCTACGTTATGCTCTGCTGCAAACTAATGTCAGGAATCCATTAAATAAGGCTCTGTCCGTGGGCATCTCCCGTACGGACGTTTGTTTCCCCTGGCCAATCTCAGCGGGCTCCTTTCGGCATGTGGTTTCGGCCTATTCGCTCCATGGATTGGGGATATCTACAGAGTTTTTCAGCTTAAACCTTCAGGAAACTGAGGTAGGATAAGTGTGGGTTCTCTCTGTGCAACGACTTAATGGCTTCTTTTTTTGTAGATCTCTTTTTAAAATTCCATCTTTATTTCCATGGAGACTCTGGAGACTCTGGATTCCTTTTTCCTGAGTTTTCTTTGGTGCACAAAGAAAACAATTGCCTCCCCGTCGGGGAATCGAACCCTGGTCTCCCGCGTGACAGGCGGGGATACTCACCACTATACTAACGAGGAATGGGTATGGTGCTTGCCATCACGGTAACCTGCTTAAATGAAGACAGCAGCAATTTCCACCCACCAGATCTAGGCAGTAGGGAGAAAAAGGAGTTTGAGACTGGTACGGTCAAAAAAGAGGAGACGGACTGGCCCGTACGGGGATCGAACCCGCGACCTTGGCGTTATTAGCACCACGCTCTAACCAGCTGAGCTAACCGGCCATGTTGCGCAAGTAGGCTGCCCCGGCCGACACCAGTGGGGATCTCACATGTGTCCCAGTCCTTAGAATAGGTACTGATAGCAGTGTGGAGAAAGGGAAGGGTGTCTCTTTCTCTGTCCTTGTCAGAGGCGACATCACGAGTGCTAGGGCTGACTGTGAACTGGGAACTGTATTCGAAACTTTATTCCACAAGAGAAGGAATCAGAAAGTATAGGAAATAACACGGCACCTGGAAGAGTTTGCAATCTAAAAGCCATAGGCCTTAGGCATGGGCTACACGGGGCCTTGTTGTAGCGCCAGTGATTGAGGGAAAGCTGCAGTCCGCATTTCAGCTGCAACTAACTCATGACTTTGGGCAAACGGGTCCCAGGTGACGAAATCAGTCGCTGACCGTCTACTTTACAAGTTATTGACTCTGGTATATGCTGTGCTGCAAACTAATGTCAGGAATCCATTGGATAAGGCTCTGGCCGTGGGCATCTCCCGTACGGACGTTTGTTTCCCCTGGCCAATCTCAGCGGGCTCCTTTCGGCATGTGGTTTCGGCCTATTCGCTCCATGGATTGGGGATATCTACAGAATTTTTCAGCTTAAACCTTAAGGAAACTGAGGTAGGATAAGTGTGGGTTCTCTCGGTGCAACAACTTAATGGCTTCTTTTTTTGTAGATCTCTTTTTAAATTTCCATCTTTATTTCCATGGAGTCTCTGGAGACTTAAGACTTTGGTTTCTTTCTACCTTTAAGGTTCCTTACGCTCCCTCTAGGATTTTACCTCCTTTTTCCTTAGTTTTCTAACTCATGACTTTGGGAAAAAGGGTCCCAGGTGACAAAATCAGTCGCTGAACGTCTACGTTATGCTCTGCTGCAAACTAATGTCAGGAATCCATTAAATAAGGCTCTGTCCGTGGGCATCTCCCGTACGGACGTTTGTTTCCCCTGGCCAATCTCAGCGGGCTCCTTTCGGCATGTGGTTTCGGCCTATTCGCTCCATGGATTGGGGATGTCTACAGAGTTTTTCAGCTTAAACCTTCAGGAAACTGAGGTAGGATAAGTGTGGGTTCTCTCTGTGCAACGACTTAATGGCTTCTTTTTTTGTAGATCTCTTTTTAAAATTCCATCTTTATTTCCATGGAGACTCTGGAGACTCTGGAGACTTAAGACTTTGGATTCCTTTTTCCTGAGTTTTCTTTGGTGCACAAAGAAAACAATTGCCTCCCCGTCGGGGAATTGAACCCCAGTCTCCCGCATGACAGGCGGGGATACTCACCATTATACTAACGAGGAATGGGTATGGTGCTTGCCATCACGGTAACCTGCTTAAATGAAGACAGCAGCAGTTTCCACCCACCAGATCTAGGCAGTAGGGAGAAAAAGGAGTTTGAGACTGGTACTGTCAAAAAAGAGGAGACGGACTGGCCCGTACGGGGATCGAACCCGCGACCTTGGCGTTATTAGCACCACGCTCTAACCAGCTGAGCTAACCGGCCATGTTGCGCATGTTGGCTGCCCCGGCCGACACCAGTGGGGATCTCACATGTGTCCCAGTCCTTAGAATAGGTACTGATAGCAGTGTGGAGAAAGGGAAGGGTGTCTCTTTCTTTGTCCTTGTCAGAGGCGACATCACGAGTGCTAGGGCTGACTGTGAACTGGGAACTGTATTCAAAACTTTATTCCACAAGAGAAGGAATCAGAAAGTATAGGAAATAACACGGCACCTGGAAGAGTTTGCAATCTAAAAGCCATAGGCCTTAGGCATGGGCTACACGGGGCCTTGTTGTAGCGCCAGTGATTGAGGGAAAGCTGCAGTCCGCATTTCAGCTGCAACTAACTCATGACTTTGGGCAAACGGGTCCCAGGTGACGAAATCAGTCGCTGACCGTCTACTTTACAAGTTATTGACTCTGGTATATGCTGTGCTGCAAACTAATGTCAGGAATCCATTGGATAAGGCTCTGGCCGTGGGCATCTCCCGTACGGACGTTTGTTTCACCTGGCCAATCTCAGCGGGCTCCTTTCGACATGTGGTTTCGGCCTATTCGCTCCATGGATTGGGGATATCTACAGAGTTTTTCAGCTTAAACCTTAAGGAAACTGAGGTAGGATAAGTGTGGGTTCTCTCGGTGCAACAACTTAATGGCTTCTTTTTTTGTAGATCTCTTTTTAAATTTCCATCTTTATTTCCATGGAGTCTCTGGAGACTTAAGACTTTGGTTTCTTTCTACCTTTAAGGTTCCTTACGCTCCCTCTAGGATTTTACCTCCTTTTTCCTTAGTTTTCTAACTCATGACTTTGGGAAAAAGGGTCCCAGGTGACAAAATCAGTCGCTGAACGTCTACGTTATGCTCTGCTGCAAACTAATGTCAGGAATCCATTAAATAAGGCTCTGTCCGTGGGCATCTCCCGTACGGACGTTTGTTTCCCCTGGCCAATCTCAGCGGGCTCCTTTCAGCATGTGGTTTCGGCCTATTCGCTCCATGGATTGGGGATATCTACAGAGTTTTTCAGCTTAAACCTTCAGG
Source organism: Hyla sarda (assembly GCF_029499605.1). Classification (NCBI taxonomy): domain Eukaryota; kingdom Metazoa; phylum Chordata; class Amphibia; order Anura; family Hylidae; genus Hyla; species Hyla sarda. Next base: position 21,137,186 of record NC_079192.1, on the reverse strand, counting down.
AAACTGAGGTAGGATAAGTGTGGGTTCTCTCTGTGCAACGACTTAATGGCTTCTTTTTTTGTAGATCTCTTTTTAAAATTCCATCTTTATTTCCATGGAGACTCTGGAGACTCTGGAGACTTAAGACTTTGGATTACTTTTTCCAGAGTTTTCTTTGGTGCACAAAGAAAACAATTGCCTCCCCTTCGGGGAATCAAACCCCGGTCTCCCGCGTGACAGGCGGGGATACTCACCACTATACTAACGAGGAATGGGTATGGTGCTTGCCATCACGGTAACCTGCTTAAATGAAGACAGCAGCAATTTCCACCCACCAGATCTAGGCAGTAGGGAGAAAAAGGAGTTTGAGACTGGTACGGTCAAAAAAGAGGAGACGGACTGGCCCGTACGGGGATCGAACCCGCGACCTTGGCGTTATTAGCACCACGCTCTAACCAGCTGAGCTAACCGGCCATGTTGCGCATGTCGGCTGCCCCGGCCGACACCAGTGGGGATCTCACATGTGTCCCAGTCCTTAGAATAGGTACTGATAGCAGTGTGGAGAAAGGGAAGGGTGTCTCTTTCTCTGTCCTTGTCAGAGGCGACATCACGAGTGCTAGGGCTGACTGTGAACTGGGAACTGTATTCGAAACTTTATTCCACAAGAGAAGGAATCAGAAAGTATAGGAAATAACACGGCACCTGGAAGAGTTTGCAATCTAAAAGCCATAGGCCTTAGGCATGGGCTACACGGGGCCTTGTTGTAGCGCCAGTGATTGAGGGAAAGCTGCAGTCCGCATTTCAGCTGCAACTAACTCATGACTTTGGGCAAACGGGTCCCAGGTGACGAAATCAGTCGCTGACCGTCTACTTTACAAGTTATTGACTCTGGTATATGCTGTGCTGCAAACTAATGTCAGGAATCCATTGGATAAGGCTCTGGCCGTGGGCATCTCCCGTACGGACGTTTGTTTCCCCTGGCCAATCTCAGCGGGCTCCTTTCGGCATGTGGTTTCGGCCTATTCGCTCCATGGATTGGGGATATCTACAGAGTTTTTCAGCTTAAACCTTAAGGAAACTGAGGTAGGATAAGTGTGGGTTCTCTCGGTGCAACAACTTAATGGCTTCTTTTTTTGTAGATCTCTTTTTAAATTTCCATCTTTATTTCCATGGAGTCTCTGGAGACTTAAGACTTTGGTTTCTTTCTACCTTTAAGGTTCCTTACGCTCCCTCTAGGATTTTACCTCCTTTTTCCTTAGTTTTCTAACTCATGACTTTGGGAAAAAGGGTCCCAGGTGACAAAATCAGTCGCTGAACGTCTACGTTATGCTCTGCTGCAAACTAATGTCAGGAATCCATTAAATAAGGCTCTGTCCGTGGGCATCTCCCGTACGGACGTTTGTTTCCCCTGGCCAATCTCAGCGGGCTCCTTTCGGCATGTGGTTTCGGCCTATTCGCTCCATGGATTGGGGATATCTACAGAGTTTTTCAGCTTAAACCTTCAGGAAACTGAGGTAGGATAAGTGTGGGTTCTCTCTGTGCAACAACTTAATGGCTTCTTTTTTTGTAGATCTCTTTTTAAAATTCCATCTTTATTTCCATGGAGACTCTGGAGACTTAAGACTTTGGTTTCTTTCTACCTTTAAGGTTCCTTACGCTCCCTCTAGGATTTTACCTCCTTTTTCCTTAGTTTTCTAACTCATGACTTTGGGAAAAAGGGTCCCAGGTGACAAAATCAGTCGCTGAACGTCTACGTTATGCTCTGCTGCAAACTAATGTCAGGAATCCATTAAATAAGGCTCTGTCCGTGGGCATCTCCCGTACGGACGTTTGTTTCCCCTGGCCAATCTCAGCGGGCTCCTTTCGGCATGTGGTTTCGGCCTATTCGCTCCATGGATTGGGGATATCTACAGAGTTTTTCAGCTTAAACCTTCAGGAAACTGAGGTAGGATAAGTGTGGGTTCTCTCTGTGCAACGACTTAATGGCTTCTTTTTTTGTAGATCTCTTTTTAAAATTCCATCTTTATTTCCATGGAGACTCTGGAGACTTAAGACTTTGGATTCCTTTTTCCTGAGTTTTCTTTGGTGCACAAAGAAAACAATTGCCTCCCCGTCGGGGAATCGAACCCCGGTCTCCCGCGTGACAGGCGGGGATACTCACCACTATACTAACGAGGAATGGGTATGGTGCTTGCCATCACGGTAACCTGCTTAAATGAAGACAGCAGCAATTTCCACCCACCAGATCTAGGCAGTAGGGAGAAAAAGGAGTTTGAGACTGGTACGGTCAAAAAAGAGGAGACGGACTGGCCCGTACGGGGATCGAACCCGCGACCTTGGCGTTATTAGCACCACGCTCTAACCAGCTGAGCTAACCGGCCATGTTGCGCATGTCGGCTGCCCCGGCCGACACCAGTGGGGATCTCACATGTGTCCCAGTCCTTAGAATAGGTACTGATAGCAGTGTGGAGAAAGGGAAGGGTGTCTCTTTCTCTGTCCTTGTCAGAGGCGACATCACGAGTGCTAGGGCTGACTGTGAACTGGGAACTGTATTCGAAACTTTATTCCACAAGAGAAGGAATCAGAAAGTATAGGAAATAACACGGCACCTGGAAGAGTTTGCAATCTAAAAGCCATAGGCCTTAGGCATGGGCTACACGGGGCCTTGTTGTAGCGCCAGTGATTGAGGGAAAGCTGCAGTCCGCATTTCAGCTGCAACTAACTCATGACTTTGGGCAAACGGGTCCCAGGTGACGAAATCAGTCGCTGACCGTCTACTTTACAAGTTATTGACTCTGGTATATGCTGTGCTGCAAACTAATGTCAGGAATCCATTGGATAAGGCTCTGGCCGTGGGCATCTCCCGTACGGACGTTTGTTTCCCCTGGCCAATCTCAGCGGGCTCCTTTCGGCATGTGGTTTCGGCCTATTCGCTCCATGGATTGGGGATATCTACAGAGTTTTTCAGCTTAAACCTTAAGGAAACTGAGGTAGGATAAGTGTGGGTTCTCTCGGTGCAACAACTTAATGGCTTCTTTTTTTGTAGATCTCTTTTTAAATTTCCATCTTTATTTCCATGGAGTCTCTGGAGACTTAAGACTTTGGTTTCTTTCTACCTTTAAGGTTCCTTACGCTCCCTCTAGGATTTTACCTCCTTTTTCCTTAGTTTTCTAACTCATGACTTTGGGAAAAAGGGTCCCAGGTGACAAAATCAGTCGCTGAACGTCTACGTTATGCTCTGCTGCAAACTAATGTCAGGAATCCATTAAATAAGGCTCTGTCCGTGGGCATCTCCCGTACGGACGTTTGTTTCCCCTGGCCAATCTCAGCGGGCTCCTTTCGGCATGTGGTTTCGGCCTATTCGCTCCATGGATTGGGGATATCTACAGAGTTTTTCAGCTTAAACCTTCAGGAAACTGAGGTAGGATAAGTGTGGGTTCTCTCTGTGCAACGACTTAATGGCTTCTTTTTTTGTAGATCTCTTCTTAAAATTCCATCTTTATTTCCATGGAGTCTCTGGAGACTCTGGAGACTTAAGACTTTGGATTCCATTTTCCTGAGTTTTCTTTGGTGCACAAAGAAAACAATTGCCTCCCCGTCGGGGAATCGAACCCCGGTCTCCCGCGTGACAGGCGGGGATACTCACCACTATACTAACGAGGAATGGGTATGGTGCTTGCCATCACGGTAACCTGCTTAAATGAAGACAGCAGCAATTTCCACCCACCAGATCTAGGCAGTAGGGAGAAAAAGGAGTTTGAGACTGGTACGGTCAAAAAAGAGGAGACGGACTGGCCCGTACGGGGATCGAACCCGTGACCTTGGCGTTATTAGCACCACGCTCTAACCAGCTGAGCTAACCGGCCATGTTGCGCATGTCGGCTGCCCCGGCCGACACCAGTGGGGATCTCACATGTGTCCCAGTCCTTAGAATAGGTACTGATAGCAGTGTGGAGAAATGGAAGGGTGTCTCTTTCTCTGTCCTTGTCAGAGGCGACATCACGAGTGCTAGGGCTGACTGTGTGGTTTCGGCCTATGGATTGGGGATATCTACAGAGTTTTTCAGCTTAAACCTTCAGGAAACTGAGGTAGGATAAGTGTGGGTTCTCTCTGTGCAACGACTTAATGGCTTCTTTTTTTGTAGATCTCTTTTTAAAATTCCATCTTTATTTCCATGGAGAAAGGAGACTCTGGAGACTTAAGACTTTGGTTTCTTTCTACCTTTAAGGTTCCTTACACTCCCTCTAGGATTTTACCTCCTTTTTCCTTAGTTTTCTAACTCATGACTTTGGGAAAAAGGGTCCCAGGTGACAAAATCAGTCGCTGAACGTCTACGTTATGCTCTGCTGCAAACTAATGTCAGCAATCCATTAAATAAGGCTCTGTCCGTGGGCATCTCCCGTACGGACGTTTGTTTCCCCTGGCCAATCTCAGCGGGCTCCTTTCGGCATGTGGTTTCGGCCTATTCGCTCCATGGATTGGGGATATCTACAGAGTTTTTCAGCTTAAACCTTCAGGAAACTGAGGTAGGATAAGTGTGGGTTCTCTCTGTGCAACGACTTAATGGCTTCTTTTTTTGTAGATCTCTTTTTAAAATTCCATCTTTATTTCCATGGAGACTCTGGAGACTCTGGAGACTTAAGACTTTGGATTCCTTTTTCCTGAGTTTTCTTTGGTGCACAAAGAAAACAATTGCCTCCCCGTCGGGGAATCGAACCCCGGTCTCCCGCGTGACAGGCGGGGATACTCACCATTATACTAACGAGGAATGGGTATGGTGCTTGCCATCACGGTAACCTGCTTAAATGAAGACAGCAGCAATTTCCACCCACCAGATCTAGGCAGTAGGGAGAAAAAGGAGTATGAGACTGGTACGGTCAAAAAAGAGGAGACAGACTGGCCCGTACGGGGATCGAACCCGCGACCTTGGCGTTATTAGCACCACGCTCTAACCAGCTGAGCTAACCGGCCATGTTGCGCATGTCGGCTGCCCCGGCCGACACCAGTGGGGATCTCACATGTGTCCCAGTCCTTAGAATAGGTACTGATAGCAGTGTGGAGAAAGGGAAGGGTGTCTCTTTCTCTGTCCTTGTCAGAGGCGACATCACGAGTGCTAGGGCTGACTGTGAACTGGGAACTGTATTCGAAACTTTATTCCACAAGAGAAGGAATCAGAAAGTATAGGAAATAACACGGCACCTGGAAGAGTTTGCAATCTAAAAGCCATAGGCCTTAGGCATGGGCTACACGGGGCCTTGTTGTAGCGCCAGTGATTGAGGGAAAGCTGCAGTCCGCATTTCAGCTGCAACTAACTCATGACTTTGGGCAAACGGGTCCCAGGTGACGAAATCAGTCGCTGACCGTCTACTTTACAAGTTATTGACTCTGGTATATGCTGTGCTGCAAACTAATGTCAGGAATCCATTGGATAAGGCTCTGGCCGTGGGCATCTCCCGTACGGACGTTTGTTTCCCCTGGCCAATCTCAGCGGGCTCCTTTCGGCATGTGGTTTCGGCCTATTCGCTCCATGGATTGGGGATATCTACAGAGTTTTTCAGCTTAAACCTTAAGGAAACTGAGGTAGGATAAGTGTGGGTTCTCTCGGTGCAACAACTTAATGGCTTCTTTTTTTGTAGATCTCTTTTTAAATTTCCATCTTTATTTCCATGGAGTCTCTGGAGACTTAAGACTTTGGTTTCTTTCTACCTTTAAGGTTCCTTACGCTCCCTCTAGGATTTTACCTCCTTTTTCCTTAGTTTTCTAACTCATGACTTTGGGAAAAAGGGTCCCAGGTGACAAAATCAGTCGCTGAACGTCTACGTTATGCTCTGCTGCAAACTAATGTCAGGAATCCATTAAATAAGGCTCTGTCCGTGGGCATCTCCCGTACGGACGTTTGTTTCCCCTGGCCAATCTCAGCGGGCTCCTTTCGGCATGTGGTTTCGGCCTATTCGCTCCATGGATTGGGGATATCTACAGAGTTTTTCAGCTTAAACCTTCAGGAAACTGAGGTAGGATAAGTGTGGGTTCTCTCTGTGCAACGACTTAATGGCTTCTTTTTTTGTAGATCTCTTTTTAAAATTCCATCTTTATTTCCATGGAGACTCTGGAGACTCTGGAGACTTAAGACTTTGGATTCCTTTTTCCTGAGTTTTCTTTGGTGCACAAAGAAAACAATTGCCTCCCCGTCGGGGAATCGAACCCCGGTCTCCCGCGTGACAGGCGGGGATACTCACCACTATACTAACGAGGAATGGGTATGGTGCTTGCCATCACGGTAACCTGCTTAAATGAAGACAGCAGCAATTTCCACCCACCAGATCTAGGCAGTAGGGAGAAAAAGGAGTTTGAGACTGTTACGGTCAAAAAAGAGGAGACGGACTGGCCCGTACGGGGATCGAACCCGCGACCTTGGCGTTATTAGCACCACTCTCTAACCAGCTGAGCTAACCAGCCATGTTGCGCATGTTGGCTGCCCCGGCCGACACCACTGGGGATCTCACATGTGTCCCAGTCCTTAGAATAGGTACTGATAGCAGTGTGGAGAAAGGGAAGGGTGTCTCTTTCTCTGTCCTTGTCAGAGGCGACATCACGAGTGCTAGGGCTGACTGTGAACTGGGAACTGTATTCGAAACTTTATTCCACAAGAGAAGGAATCAGAAAGTATAGGAAATAACACGGCACCTGGAAGAGTTTGAAATCTAAAAGCCATAGGCCTTAGGCATGGGCTACACGGGGCCTTGTTGTAGCGCCAGTGATTGAGGGAAAGCTGCAGTCCGCATTTCAGCTGCAACTAACTCATGACTTTGGGCAAACGGGTCCCAGGTGACGAAATCAGTCGCTGACCGTCTACTTTACAAGTTATTGACTCTGGTATATGCTGTGCTGCAAACTAATGTCAGGAATCCATTGGATAAGGCTCTGGCCGTGGGCATCTCCCGTACGGACGTTTGTTTCCCCTGGCCAATCTCAGCGGGCTCCTTTCGGCATGTGGTTTCGGCCTATTCGCTCCATGGATTGGGGATATCTACAGAGTTTTTCAGCTTAAACCTTAAGGAAACTGAGGTAGGATAAGTGTGGGTTCTCTCGGTGCAACAACTTAATGGCTTCTTTTTTTGTAGATCTCTTTTTAAATTTCCATCTTTATTTCCATGGAGTCTCTGGAGACTTAAGACTTTGGTTTCTTTCTACCTTTAAGGTTCCTTACGCTCCCTCTAGGATTTTACCTCCTTTTTCCTTAGTTTTCTAACTCATGACTTTGGGAAAAAGGGTCCCAGGTGACAAAATCAGTCGCTGAACGTCTACGTTATGCTCTGCTGCAAACTAATGTCAGGAATCCATTAAATAAGGCTCTGGCCGTGGGCATCTCCCGTACGGACGTTTGTTTCCCCTGGCCAATCTCAGCGGGCTCCTTTCGGCATGTGGTTTCGGCCTATTCGCTCCATGGATTGGGGATATCTACAGAGTTTTTAACTTAAACCTTCAGGAAACTGAGTTGGATAAGTGTGGGTTCTCTCTGTGCAACGACTTAATGGCTTCTTTTTTTGTAGATCTCTTCTTAAAATTCCATCTTTATTTCCATGGAGTCTCTGGAGACTCTGGAGACTTAAGACTTTGGATTCCTTTTCCTGAGTTTTCTTTGGTGCACAAAGAAAACAATTGCCTCCCCGTCGGGGAATCGAACCCCGGTCTCCCGCGTGACAGGCGGGGTTACTCACCACTATACTAACGAGGAATGGGTATGGTGCTTGCCATCACGGTAACCTGCTTAAATGAAGACAGCAGCAATTTCCACCCACCAGATCTAGGCAGTAGGGAGAAAAAGGAGTTTGAGACTGGTACGGTCAAAAAAGAGGAGACGGACTGGCCCGTACGGGGATCGAACCCGCGACCTTGGCGTTATTAGCACCACGCTCTAACCAGCTGAGCTAACCGGCCATGTTGCGCATGTCGGCTGCCCCGGCCGACACCAGTGGGGATCTCACATGTGTCCCAGTCCTTAGAATAGGTACTGATAGCAGTGTGGAGAAAGGGAAGGGTGTCTCTTTCTCTGTCCTTGTCAGAGGCGACATCACGAGTGCTAGGGCTGACTGTGAACAGGGAACTGTATTCGAAACTTTATTCCACAAGAGAAGGAATCAGAAAGTATAGGAAATAACACGGCACCTGGAAGAGTTTGCAATCTAAAAGCCATAGGCCTTAGGCATGGGCTACACGGGGCCTTGTTGTAGCGCCAGTGATTGAGGGAAAGCTGCAGTCCGCATTTCAGCTGCAACTAACTCATGACTTTGGGCAAACGGGTCCCAGGTGACGAAATCAGTCGCTGACCGTCTACTTTACAAGTTATTGACTCTGGTATATGCTGTGCTGCAAACTAATGTCAGGAATCCATTGGATAAGGCTCTGGCCGTGGGCATCTCCCGTACGGACGTTTGTTTCCCCTGGCCAATCTCAGCGGGCTCCTTTCGGCATGTGGTTTCGGCCTATTCGCTCCATGGATTGGGGATATCTACAGAGTTTTTCAGCTTAAACCTTAAGGAAACTGAGGTAGGATAAGTGTGGGTTCTCTCGGTGCAACAACTTAATGGCTTCTTTTTTTGTAGATCTCTTTTTAAATTTCCATCTTTATTTCCATGGAGTCTCTGGAGACTTAAGACTTTGGTTTCTTTCTACCTTTAAGGTTCCTTACGCTCCCTCTAGGATTTTACCTCCTTTTTCCTTAGTTTTCTAACTCATGACTTTGGGAAAAAGGGTCCCAGGTGACAAAATCAGTCGCTGAACGTCTACGTTATGCTCTGCTGCAAACTAATGTCAGGAATCCATTAAATAAGGCTCTGTCCGTGGGCATCTCCCGTACGGACGTTTGTTTCCCCTGGCCAATCTCAGCGGGCTCCTTTCGGCATGTGGTTTCGGCCTATTCGCTCCATGGATTGGGGATATCTACAGAGTTTTTCAGCTTAAACCTTCAGGAAACTGAGGTAGGATAAGTGTGGGTTCTCTCTGTGCAACGACTTAATGGCTTCTTTTTTTGTAGATCTCTTCTTAAAATTCCATCTTTATTTCCATGGAGTCTCTGGAGACTCTGGAGCCTTAAGACTTTGGATTCCATTTTCCTGAGTTTTCTTTGGTGCACAAAGAAAACAATTGCCTCCCCGTAGGGGAATCGAACCCCGGTCTCCCGCATGACAGGCGGGGATACTCACCACTATACTAACGAGGAATGGGTATGGTGCTTGCCATCACGGTAACCTGCTTAAATGAAGACAGCAGCAATTTCCACCCACCAGATCTAGGCAGTAGGGAGAAAAAGGAGTTTGAGACTGGTACGGTCAAAAAAGAGGAGACGGACTGGCCCGTACGGGGATCGAACCCGCGACCTTGGCGTTATTAGCACCACGCTCTAACCAGCTGCTGAGCTAACCGGCCATGTTGCGCATGTCGGCTGCCCCGGCCGACACCAGTGGGGATCTCACATGTGTCCCAGTCCTTAGAATAGGTACTGATAGCAGTGTGGAGAAAGGGAAGGGTGTCTCTTTCTCTGTCCTTGTCAGAGGCGACATCACGAGTGCTAGGGCTGACTGTGTGGTTTCGGCCTATTCGCTCCATGGATTGGGGATATCTACAGAGTTTTTCAGCTTAAACCTTCAGGAAACTGAGGTAGGATAAGTGTGGGTTCTCTCTGTGCAACGACTTAATGGCTTCTTTTTTTGTAGATCTCTTTTTAAAATTCCATCTTTATTTCCATGGAGAAAGGAGACTCTGGAGACTTAAGACTTTGGTTTCTTTCTACCTTTAAGGTTCCTTACACTCCCTCTAGGATTTTACCTCCTTTTTCCTTAGTTTTCTAACTCATGACTTTGGGAAAAAGGGTCCCAGGTGACAAAATCAGTCGCTGAACGTCTACGTTATGCTCTGCTGCAAACTAATGTCAGCAATCCATTAAATAAGGCTCTGTCCGTGGGCATCTCCCGTACGGACGTTTGTTTCCCCTGGCCAATCTCAGCGGGCTCCTTTCGGCATGTGGTTTCGGCCTATTCGCTCCATGGATTGGGGATATCTACAGAGTTTTTCAGCTTAAACCTTCAGGAAACTGAGGTAGGATAAGTGTGGGTTCTCTCTGTGCAACAACTTAATGGCTTCTTTTTTTGTAGATCTCTTTTTAAAATTCCATCTTTATTTCCATGGAGACTCTGGAGACTTAAGACTTTGGTTTCTTTCTACCTTTAAGGTTCCTTACGCTCCCTCTAGGATTTTACCTCCTTTTTCCTTAGTTTTCTAACTCATGACTTTGGGAAAAAGGGTCCCAGGTGACAAAATCAGTCGCTGAACGTCTACGTTATGCTCTGCTGCAAACTAATGTCAGGAATCCATTAAATAAGGCTCTGTCCGTGGGCATCTCCCGTACGGACGTTTGTTTCCCCTGGCCAATCTCAGCGGGCTCCTTTCGGCATGTGGTTTCGGCCTATTCGCTCCATGGATTGGGGATATCTACAGAGTTTTTCAGCTTAAACCTTCAGGAAACTGAGGTAGGATAAGTGTGGGTTCTCTCTGTGCAACGACTTAATGGCTTCTTTTTTTGTAGATCTCTTTTTAAAATTCCATCTTTATTTCCATGGAGACTCTGGAGACTCTGGAGACTTAAGACTTTGGATTCCTTTTTCCTGAGTTTTCTTTGGTGCACAAAGAAAACAATTGCCTCCCCGTCGGGGAATCGAACCCCGGTCTCCCGCGTGACAGGCGGGGATACTCACCACTATACTAACGAGGAATGGGTATGGTGCTTGCCATCACGGTAACCTGCTTAAATGAAGACAGCAGCAATTTCCACCCACCAGATCTAGGCAGTAGGGAGAAAAAGGAGTTTGAGACTGGTACGGTCAAAAAAGAGGAGACGGACTGGCCCGTACGGGGATCGAACCCGCGACCTTGGCGTTATTAGCACCACGCTCTAACCAGCTGAGCTAACCGGCCATGTTGCGCATGTTGGCTGCCCCGGCCGACACCAGTGGGGATCTCACATGTGTCCCAGTCCTTAGAATAGGTACTGATAGCAGTGTGGAGAAAGGGAAGGGTGTCTCTTTCTCTGTCCTTGTCAGAGGCGACATCACGAGTGCTAGGGCTGACTGTGAACTGGGAACTGTATTCGAAACTTTATTCCACAAGAGAAGGAATCAGAAAGTATAGGAAATAACACGGCACCTGGAAGAGTTTGCAATCTAAAAGCCATAGGCCTTAGGCATGGGCTACACGGGGCCTTGTTGTAGCGCCAGTGATTGAGGGAAAGCTGCAGTCCGCATTTCAGCTGCAACTAACTCATGACTTTGGGCACACAGGTCCCAGGTGACGAAATCAGTCGCTGACCGTCTACTTTACAAGTTATTGACTCTGGTATATGCTGTGCTGCAAACTAATGTCAGGAATCCATTGGATAAGGCTCTGGCCGTGGGCATCTCCCGTACGGACGTTTGTTTGTTTTACCTCCTTTTTCCTTAGTTTTCTAACTCATGACTTTGGGAAAAAGGGTCCCAGGTGACAAAATCAGTCGCTGAACGTCTACGTTATGCTCTGCTGCAAACTAATGTCAGGAATCCATTAAATAAGGCTCTGTCCGTGGGCATCTCCCGTACGGACGTTTGTTTCCCCTGGCCAATCTCAGCGGGCTCCTTTCGGCATGTGGTTTCGGCCTATTCGCTCCATGGATTGGGGATATCTACAGAGTTTTTCAGCTTAAACCTTCAGGAAACTGAGGTAGGATAAGTGTGGGTTCTCTCTGTGCAACAACTTAATGGCTTCTTTTTTTGTAGATCTCTTTTTAAAATTCCATCTTTATTTCCATGGAGACTCTGGAGACTTAAGACTTTGGTTTCTTTCTACCTTTAAGGTTCCTTACACTCCCTCTAGGATTTTACCTCCTTTTTCCTTAGTTTTCTAACTCATGACTTTGGGAAAAAGGGTCCCAGGTGACAAAATCAGTCGCTGAACGTCTACGTTATGCTCTGCTGCAAACTAATGTCAGCAATCCATTAAATAAGGCTCTGTCCGTGGGCATCTCCCGTACGGACGTTTGTTTCCCCTGGCCAATCTCAGCGGGCTCCTTTCGGCATGTGGTTTCGGCCTATTCGCTCCATGGATTGGGGATATCTACAGAGTTTTTCAGCTTAAACCTTCAGGAAACTGAGGTAGGATAAGTGTGGGTTCTCTCTGTGCAACAACTTAATGGCTTCTTTTTTTGTAGATCTCTTTTTAAAATTCCATCTTTATTTCCATGGAGACTCTGGAGACTTAAGACTTTGGTTTCTTTCTACCTTTAAGGTTCCTTACGCTCCCTCTAGGATTTTACCTCCTTTTTCCTTAGTTTTCTAACTCATGACTTTGGGAAAAAGGGTCCCAGGTGACAAAATCAGTCGCTGAACGTCTACGTTATGCTCTGCTGCAAACTAATGTCAGGAATCCATTAAATAAGGCTCTGTCCGTGGGCATCTCCCGTACGGACGTTTGTTTCCCCTGGCCAATCTCAGCGGGCTCCTTTCGGCATGTGGTTTCGGCCTATTCGCTCCATGGATTGGGGATATCTACAGAGTTTTTCAGCTTAAACCTTCAGGAAACTGAGGTAGGATAAGTGTGGGTTCTCTCTGTGCAACGACTTAATGGCTTCTTTTTTTGTAGATCTCTTTTTAAAATTCCATCTTTATTTCCATGGAGACTCTGGAGACTCTGGAGACTTAAGACTTTGGATTCCTTTTTCCTGAGTTTTCTTTGGTGCACAAAGAAAACAATTGCCTCCCCGTCGGGGAATCGAACCCCGGTCTCCCGCGTGACAGGCGGGGATACTCACCACTATACTAACGAGGAATGGGTATGGTGCTTGCCATCACGGTAACCTGCTTAAATGAAGACAGCAGCAATTTCCACCCACCAGATCTAGGCAGTAGGGAGAAAAAGGAGTTTGAGACTGGTACGGTCAAAAAAGAGGAGACGGACTGGCCCGTACGGGGATCGAACCCGCGACCTTGGCGTTATTAGCACCACGCTCTAACCAGCTGAGCTAACCGGCCATGTTGCGCATGTTGGCTGCCCCGGCCGACACCAGTGGGGATCTCACATGTGTCCCAGTCCTTAGAATAGGTACTGATAGCAGTGTGGAGAAAGGGAAGGGTGTCTCTTTCTCTGTCCTTGTCAGAGGCGACATCACGAGTGCTAGGGCTGACTGTGAACTGGGAACTGTATTCGAAACTTTATTCCACAAGAGAAGGAATCAGAAAGTATAGGAAATAACACGGCACCTGGAAGAGTTTGCAATCTAAAAGCCATAGGCCTTAGGCATGGGCTACACGGGGCCTTGTTGTAGCGCCAGTGATTGAGGGAAAGCTGCAGTCCGCATTTCAGCTGCAACTAACTCATGACTTTGGGCACACAGGTCCCAGGTGACGAAATCAGTCGCTGACCGTCTACTTTACAAGTTATTGACTCTGGTATATGCTGTGCTGCAAACTAATGTCAGGAATCCATTGGATAAGGCTCTGGCCGTGGGCATCTCCCGTACGGACGTTTGTTTGTTTTACCTCCTTTTTCCTTAGTTTTCTAACTCATGACTTTGGGAAAAAGGGTCCCAGGTGACAAAATCAGTCGCTGAACGTCTACGTTATGCTCTGCTGCAAACTAATGTCAGGAATCCATTAAATAAGGCTCTGTCCGTGGGCATCTCCCGTACGGACGTTTGTTTCCCCTGGCCAATCTCAGCGGGCTCCTTTCGGCATGTGGTTTCGGCCTATTCGCTCCATGGATTGGGGATATCTACAGAGTTTTTCAGCTTAAACCTTCAGGAAACTGAGGTAGGATAAGTGTGGGTTCTCTCTGTGCAACAACTTAATGGCTTCTTTTTTTGTAGATCTCTTTTTAAAATTCCATCTTTATTTCCATGGAGACTCTGGAGACTTAAGACTTTGGTTTCTTTCTACCTTTAAGGTTCCTTACGCTCCCTCTAGGATTTTACCTCCTTTTTCCTTAGTTTTCTAACTCATGACTTTGGGAAAAAGGGTCCCATGTGACAAAATCAGTCGCTGAACGTCTACGTTATGCTCTGCTGCAAACTAATGTCAGGAATCCATTAAATAAGGCTCTGTCCGTGGGCATCTCCCGTACGGACGTTTGTTTCCCCTGGCCAATCTCAGCGGGCTCCTTTCGGCATGTGGTTTCGGCCTATTCGCTCCATGGATTGGGGATATCTACAGAGTTTTTCAGCTTAAACCTTCAGGAAACTGAGGTAGGATAAGTGTGGGTTCTCTCTGTGCAACGACTTAATGGCTTCTTTTTTTGTAGATCTCTTTTTAAAATTCCATCTTTATTTCCATGGAGACTCTGGAGACTCTGGAGACTTAAGACTTTGGATTCCTTTTTCCTGAGTTTTCTTTGGTGCACAAAGAAAACAATTGCCTCCCCGTCGGGGAATCGAACCCCGGTCTCCCGCGTGACAGGCGGGGATACTCACCACTATACTAACGTGGAATGGGTATGGTGCGTGCCATCACGGTAACCTGCTTAAATGAAGACAGCAGCAATTTCCACCCACCAGATCTAGGCAGTAGGGAGAAAAAGGAGTTTGAGACTGGTACGGTCAAAAAAGAGGAGACGGACTGGCCCGTACGGGGATCGAACCCGCGACCTTGGCGTTATTAGCACCACGCTCTAACCAGCTGAGCTAACCGGCCATGTTGCGCATGTTGGCTGCCCCGGCCGACACCAGTGGGGATCTCACATGTGTCCCAGTCCTTAGAATAGGTACTGATAGCAGTGTGGAGAAAGGGAAGGGTGTCTCTTTCTCTGTCCTTGTCAGAGGCGACATCACGAGTGCTAGGGCTGACTGTGAACTGGGAACTGTATTCGAAACTTTATTCCACAAGAGAAGGAATCAGAAAGTATAGGAAATAACACGGCACCTGGAAGAGTTTGCAATCTAAAAGCCATAGGCCTTAGGCATGGGCTACACGGGGCCTTGTTGTAGCGCCAGTGATTGAGGGAAAGCTGCAGTCCGCATTTCAGCTGCAACTAACTCATGACTTTGGGCACACAGGTCCCAGGTGACGAAATCAGTCGCTGACCGTCTACTTTACAAGTTATTGACTCTGGTATATGCTGTGCTGCAAACTAATGTCAGGAATCCATTGGATAAGGCTCTGGCCGTGGGCATCTCCCGTACGGACGTTTGTTTGTTTTACCTCCTTTTTCCTTAGTTTTCTAACTCATGACTTTGGGAAAAAGGGTCCCAGGTGACAAAATCAGTCGCTGAACGTCTACGTTATGCTCTGCTGCAAACTAATGTCAGGAATCCATTAAATAAGGCTCTGTCCGTGGGCATCTCCCGTACGGACGTTTGTTTCCCCTGGCCAATCTCAGCGGGCTCCTTTCGGCATGTGGTTTCGGCCTATTCGCTCCATGGATTGGGGATATCTACAGAGTTTTTCAGCTTAAACCTTCAGGAAACTGAGGTAGGATAAGTGTGGGTTCTCTCTGTGCAACAACTTAATGGCTTCTTTTTTTGTAGATCTCTTTTTAAAATTCCATCTTTATTTCCATGGAGACTCTGGAGACTTAAGACTTTGGTTTCTTTCTACCTTTAAGGTTCCTTACGCTCCCTCTAGGATTTTACCTCCTTTTTCCTTAGTTTTCTAACTCATGACTTTGGGAAAAAGGGTCCCAGGTGACAAAATCAGTCGCTGAACGTCTACGTTATGCTCTGCTGCAAACTAATGTCAGGAATCCATTAAATAAGGCTCTGTCCGTGGGCATCTCCCGTACGGACGTTTGTTTCCCCTGGCCAATCTCAGCGGGCTCCTTTCGGCATGTGGTTTCGGCCTATTCGCTCCATGGATTGGGGATATCTACAGAGTTTTTCAGCTTAAACCTTCAGGAAACTGAGGTAGGATAAGTGTGGGTTCTCTCTGTGCAACGACTTAATGGCTTCTTTTTTTGTAGATCTCTTTTTAAAATTCCATCTTTATTTCCATGGAGACTCTGGAGACTCTGGAGACTTAAGACTTTGGATTCCTTTTTCCTGAGTTTTCTTTGGTGCACAAAGAAAACAATTGCCTCCCCGTCGGGGAATCGAACCCCGGTCTCCCGCGTGACAGGCGGGGATACTCACCACTATACTAACGAGGAATGGGTATGGTGCTTGCCATCACGGTAACCTGCTTAAATGAAGACAGCAGCAATTTCCACCCACCAGATCTAGGCAGTAGGGAGAAAAAGGAGTTTGAGACTGGTACGGTCAAAAAAGAGGAGACGGACTGGCCCGTACGGGGATCGAACCCGCGACCTTGGCGTTATTAGCACCACGCTCTAACCAGCTGAGCTAACCGGCCATGTTGCGCATGTTGGCTGCCCCGGCCGACACCAGTGGGGATCTCACATGTGTCCCAGTCCTTAGAATAGGTACTGATAGCAGTGTGGAGAAAGGGAAGGGTGTCTCTTTCTCTGTCCTTGTCAGAGGCGACATCACGAGTGCTAGGGCTGACTGTGAACTGGGAACTGTATTCGAAACTTTATTCCACAAGAGAAGGAATCAGAAAGTATAGGAAATAACACGGCACCTGGAAGAGTTTGCAATCTAAAAGCCATAGGCCTTAGGCATGGGCTACACGGGGCCTTGTTGTAGCGCCAGTGATTGAGGGAAAGCTGCAGTCCGCATTTCAGCTGCAACTAACTCATGACTTTGGGCACACAGGTCCCAGGTGACGAAATCAGTCGCTGACCGTCTACTTTACAAGTTATTGACTCTGGTATATGCTGTGCTGCAAACTAATGTCAGGAATCCATTGGATAAGGCTCTGGCCGTGGGCATCTCCCGTACGGACGTTTGTTTCCCCTGGCCAATCTCAGCGGGCTCCTTTCGGCATGTGGTTTCGGCCTATTCGCTCCATGGATTGGGGATATCTACAGAGTTTTTCAGCTTAAACCTTAAGGAAACTGAGGTAGGATAAGTGTGGGTTCTCTCGGTGCAACAACCTAATGGCTTCTTTTTTTGTAGATCTCTTTTTAAATTTCCATCTTTATTTCCATGGAGTCTCTGGAGACTTAAGACTTTGGTTTCTTTCTACCTTTAAGGTTCCTTACGCTCCCTCTAGGATTTTACCTCCTTTTTCCTTAGTTTTCTAACTCATGACTTTGGGAAAAAGGGTCCCAGGTGACAAAATCAGTCGCTGAACGTCTACGTTATGCTATGCTGCAAACTAATGTCAGGAATCCATTAAATAAGGCTCTGTCCGTGGGCATCTCCCGTACGGACATTTGTTTCCCCTGGCCAATCTACAGAGTTTTTCAGCTTAAACCTTCAGGAAACTGAGGTAGGATAAGTGTGGGTTCTCTCTGTGCAACGACTTAATGGCTTCTTTTTTTGTAGATCTCTTTTTAAAATTCCATCTTTATTTCCATGGAGACTCTGGAGACTCTGGAGACTTAAGACTTTGGATTCCTTTTTCCTGAGTTTTCTTTGGTGCACAAAGAAAACAATTGCCTCCCCGTCGGGGAATCGAACCCCGGTCTCCCGCGTGACAGGCGGGGATACTCACCACTATACTAACGAGGAATGGGTATGGTGCTTGCCATCACGGTAACCTGCTTAAATGAAGACAGCAGCAATTTCCACCCACCAGATCTAGGCAGTAGGGAGAAAAAGGAGTTTGAGACTGGTACGGTCAAAAAAGAGGAGACGGACTGGCCCGTACGGGGATCGAACCCGCGACCTTGGCGTTATTAGCACCACGCTCTAACCAGCTGAGCTAACCGGCCATGTTGCGCATGTTGGCTGCCCCGGCCGACACCAGTGGGGATCTCACATGTGTCCCAGTCCTTAGAATAGGTACTGATAGCAGTGTGGAGAAAGGGAAGGGTGTCTCTTTCTCTGTCCTTGTCAGAGGCGACATCACGAGTGCTAGGGCTGACTGTGAACTGGGAACTGTATTCGAAACTTTATTCCACAAGAGAAGGAATCAGAAAGTATAGGAAATAACACGGCACCTGGAAGAGTTTGCAATCTAAAAGCCATAGGCCTTAGGCATGGGCTACACGGGGCCTTGTTGTAGCGCCAGTGATTGAGGGAAAGCTGCAGTCCGCATTTCAGCTGCAACTAACTCATGACTTTGGGCACACAGGTCCCAGGTGACGAAATCAGTCGCTGACCGTCTACTTTACAAGTTATTGACTCTGGTATATGCTGTGCTGCAAACTAATGTCAGGAATCCATTGGATAAGGCTCTGGCCGTGGGCATCTCCCGTACGGACGTTTGTTTCCCCTGGCCAATCTCAGCGGGCTCCTTTCGGCATGTGGTTTCGGCCTATTCGCTCCATGGATTGGGGATATCTACAGAGTTTTTCAGCTTAAACCTTAAGGAAACTGAGGTAGGATAAGTGTGGGTTCTCTCGGTGCAACAACCTAATGGCTTCTTTTTTTGTAGATCTCTTTTTAAATTTCCATCTTTATTTCCATGGAGTCTCTGGAGACTTAAGACTTTGGTTTCTTTCTACCTTTAAGGTTCCTTACGCTCCCTCTAGGATTTTACCTCCTTTTTCCTTAGTTTTCTAACTCATGACTTTGGGAAAAAGGGTCCCAGGTGACAAAATCAGTCGCTGAACGTCTACGTTATGCTATGCTGCAAACTAATGTCAGGAATCCATTAAATAAGGCTCTGTCCGTGGGCATCTCCCGTATGGACATTTGTTTCCCCTGGCCAATCTACAGAGTTTTTCAGCTTAAACCTTCAGGAAACTGAGGTAGGATAAGTGTGGGTTCTCTCTGTGCAACGACTTAATGGCTTCTTTTTTTGTAGATCTCTTTTTAAAATTCCATCTTTATTTCCATGGAGACTCTGGAGACTCTGGAGACTTAAGACTTTGGATTCCTTTTTCCTGAGTTTTCTTTGGTGCACAAAGAAAACAATTGCCTCCCCGTCGGGGAATCGAACCCCGGTCTCCCGCGTGACAGGCGGGGATACTCACCACTATACTAACGAGGAATGGGTATGGTGCTTGCCATCACGGTAACCTGCTTAAATGAAGACAGCAGCAATTTCCACCCACCAGATCTAGGCAGTAGGGAGAAAAAGGAGTTTGAGACTGGTACGGTCAAAAAAGAGGAGACGGACTGGCCCGTACGGGGATCGAACCCGCGACCTTGGCGTTATTAGCACCACGCTCTAACCAGCTGAGCTAACCGGCCATGTTGCGCATGTTGGCTGCCCCGGCCGACACCAGTGGGGATCTCACATGTGTCCCAGTCCTTAGAATAGGTACTGATAGCAGTGTGGAGAAAGGGAAGGGTGTCTCTTTCTCTGTCCTTGTCAGAGGCGACATCACGAGTGCTAGGGCTGACTGTGAACTGGGAACTGTATTCGAAACTTTATTCCACAAGAGAAGGAATCAGAAAGTATAGGAAATAACACGGCACCTGGAAGAGTTTGCAATCTAAAAGCCATAGGCCTTAGGCATGGGCTACACGGGGCCTTGTTGTAGCGCCAGTGATTGAGGGAAAGCTGCAGTCCGCATTTCAGCTGCAACTAACTCATGACTTTGGGCACACAGGTCCCAGGTGACGAAATCAGTCGCTGACCGTCTACTTTACAAGTTATTGACTCTGGTATATGCTGTGCTGCAAACTAATGTCAGGAATCCATTGGATAAGGCTCTGGCCGTGGGCATCTCCCGTACGGACGTTTGTTTCCCCTGGCCAATCTCAGCGGGCTCCTTTCGGCATGTGGTTTCGGCCTATTCGCTCCATGGATTGGGGATATCTACAGAGTTTTTCAGCTTAAACCTTAAGGAAACTGAGGTAGGATAAGTGTGGGTTCTCTCGGTGCAACAACCTAATGGCTTCTTTTTTTGTAGATCTCTTTTTAAATTTCCATCTTTATTTCCATGGAGTCTCTGGAGACTTAAGACTTTGGTTTCTTTCTACCTTTAAGGTTCCTTACGCTCCCTCTAGGATTTTACCTCCTTTTTCCTTAGTTTTCTAACTCATGACTTTGGGAAAAAGGGTCCCAGGTGACAAAATCAGTCGCTGAACGTCTACGTTATGCTATGCTGCAAACTAATGTCAGGAATCCATTAAATAAGGCTCTGTCCGTGGGCATCTCCCGTACGGACATTTGTTTCCCCTGGCCAATCTACAGAGTTTTTCAGCTTAAACCTTCAGGAAACTGAGGTAGGATAAGTGTGGGTTCTCTCTGTGCAACGACTTAATGACTTCTTTTTTTGTAGATCTCTTTTTAAAATTCCATCTTTATTTCCATGGAGACTCTGGAGACTCTGGAGACTTAAGACTTTGGATTCCTTTTTCCTGAGTTTTCTTTGGTGCACAAAGAAAACAATTGCCTCCCCGTCGGGGAATCGAACCCCGGTCTCCCGCGTGACAGGCGGGGATACTCACCACTATACTAACGAGGAATGGGTATGGTGCTTGCCATCACGGTAACCTGCTTAAATGAAGACAGCAGCAATTTCCACCCACCAGATCTAGGCAGTAGGGAGAAAAAGGAGTTTGAGACTGGTACGGTCAAAAAAGAGGAGACGGACTGGCCCGTACGGGGATCGAACCCGCGACCTTGGCGTTATTAGCACCACGCTCTAACCAGCTGAGCTAACCGGCCATGTTGCGCATGTTGGCTGCCCCGGCCGACACCAGTGGGGATCTCACATGTGTCCCAGTCCTTAGAATAGGTACTGATAGCAGTGTGGA
The DNA here is from genome assembly GCF_029499605.1 of Hyla sarda. Taxonomy (NCBI): domain Eukaryota; kingdom Metazoa; phylum Chordata; class Amphibia; order Anura; family Hylidae; genus Hyla; species Hyla sarda. The sequence continues at coordinate 21,116,479 of NC_079192.1, read as the reverse complement.
GAAAGGGAAGGGTGTCTCTTTCTCTGTCCTTGTCAGAGGCGACATCACGAGTGCTAGGGCTGACTGTGAACTGGGAACTGTATTCGAAACTTTATTCCACAAGAGAAGGAATCAGAAAGTATAGGAAATAACACGGCACCTGGAAGAGTTTGCAATCTAAAAGCCATAGGCCTTAGGCATGGGCTACACGGGGCCTTGTTGTAGCGCCAGTGATTGAGGGAAAGCTGCAGTCCGCATTTCAGCTGCAACTAACTCATGACTTTGGGCACACAGGTCCCAGGTGACGAAATCAGTCGCTGACCGTCTACTTTACAAGTTATTGACTCTGGTATATGCTGTGCTGCAAACTAATGTCAGGAATCCATTGGATAAGGCTCTGGCCGTGGGCATCTCCCGTACGGACGTTTGTTTCCCCTGGCCAATCTCAGCGGGCTCCTTTCGGCATGTGGTTTCGGCCTATTCGCTCCATGGATTGGGGATATCTACAGAGTTTTTCAGCTTAAACCTTAAGGAAACTGAGGTAGGATAAGTGTGGGTTCTCTCTGTGCAACAACTTAATGGCTTCTTTTTTTGTAGATCTCTTTTTAAATTTCCATCTTTATTTCCATGGAGTCTCTGGAGACTTAAGACTTTGGTTTCTTTCTACCTTTAAGGTTCCTTACGCTCCCTCTAGGATTTTACCTCCTTTTTCCTTAGTTTTCTAACTCATGACTTTGGGAAAAAGGGTCCCAGGTGACAAAATCAGTCGCTGAACGTCTACGTTATGCTATGCTGCAAACTAATGTCAGGAATCCATTAAATAAGGCTCTGTCCGTGGGCATCTCCCGTACGGACATTTGTTTCCCCTGGCCAATCTACAGAGTTTTTCAGCTTAAACCTTCAGGAAACTGAGGTAGGATAAGTGTGGGTTCTCTCTGTGCAACGACTTAATGGCTTCTTTTTTTGTAGATCTCTTTTTAAAATTCCATCTTTATTTCCATGGAGACTCTGGAGACTCTGGAGACTTAAGACTTTGGATTCCTTTTTCCTGAGTTTTCTTTGGTGCACAAAGAAAACAATTGCCTCCCCGTCGGGGAATCGAACCCCGGTCTCCCGCGTGACAGGCGGGGATACTCACCACTATACTAACGAGGAATGGGTATGGTGCTTGCCATCACGGTAACCTGCTTAAATGAAGACAGCAGCAATTTCCACCCACCAGATCTAGGCAGTAGGGAGAAAAAGGAGTTTGAGACTGGTACGGTCAAAAAAGAGGAGACGGACTGGCCCATACGGGGATCGAACCCGCGACCTTGGCGTTATTAGCACCACGCTCTAACCAGCTGAGCTAACCGGCCATGTTGCGCATGTTGGCTGCCCCGGCCGACACCAGTGGGGATCTCACATGTGTCCCAGTCCTTAGAATAGGTACTGATAGCAGTGTGGAGAAAGGGAAGGGTGTCTCTTTCTCTGTCCTTGTCAGAGGCGACATCACGAGTGCTAGGGCTGACTGTGAACTGGGAACTGTATTCGAAACTTTATTCCACAAGAGAAGGAATCAGAAAGTATAGGAAATAACACGGCACCTGGAAGAGTTTGCAATCTAAAAGCCATAGGCCTTAGGCATGGGCTACACGGGGCCTTGTTGTAGCGCCAGTGATTGAGGGAAAGCTGCAGTCCGCATTTCAGCTGCAACTAACTCATGACTTTGGGCAAACGGGTCCCAGGTGACGAAATCAGTCGCTGACCGTCTACTTTACAAGTTATTGACTCTGGTATATGCTGTGCTGCAAACTAATGTCAGGAATCCATTGGATAAGGCTCTGGCCGTGGGCATCTCCCGTACGGACGTTTGTTTCCCCTGGCCAATCTCAGCGGGCTCCTTTCGGCATGTGGTTTCGGCCTATTCGCTCCATGGATTGGGGATATCTACAGAGTTTTTCAGCTTAAACCTTAAGGAAACTGAGGTAGGATAAGTGTGGGTTCTCTCGGTGCAACAACTTAATGGCTTCTTTTTTTGTAGATCTCTTTTTAAATTTCCATCTTTATTTCCATGGAGTCTCTGGAGACTTAAGACTTTGGTTTCTTTCTACCTTTAAGGTTCCTTACGCTCCCTCTAGGATTTTACCTCCTTTTTCCTTAGTTTTCTAACTCATGACTTTGGGAAAAAGGGTCCCAGGTGACAAAATCAGTCGCTGAACGTCTACGTTATGCTCTGCTGCAAACTAATGTCAGGAATCCATTAAATAAGGCTCTGTCCGTGGGCATCTCCCGTACGGACGTTTGTTTCCCCTGGCCAATCTCAGCGGGCTCCTTTCGGCATGTGGTTTCGGCCTATTCGCTCCATGGATTGGGGATATCTACAGAGTTTTTCAGCTTAAACCTTCAGGAAACTGAGGTAGGATAAGTGTGGGTTCTCTCTGTGCAACGACTTAATGGCTTCTTTTTTTGTAGATCTCTTCTTAAAATTCCATCTTTATTTCCATGGAGTCTCTGGAGACTCTGGAGACTTAAGACTTTGGATTCCTTTTTCCTGAGTTTTCTTTGGTGCACAAAGAAAACAATTGCCTCCCCGTCGGGGAATCGAACCCCGGTCTCCCGCATGACAGGCGGGGATACTCACCACTATACTAACGAGGAATGGGTATGGTGTTTGCCATCACGGTAACCTGCTTAAATGAAGACAGCAGCAATTTCCACCCACCAGATCTAGGCAGTAGGGAGAAAAAGGAGTTTGAGACTGGTACGGTCAAAAAAGAGGAGACGGACTGGCCCGTACGGGGATCGAACCCGCGACCTTGGCGTTATTAGCACCACGCTCTAACCAGCTGAGCTAACCGGCCATGTTGCGCATGTCGGCTGCCCCGGCCGACACCAGTGGGGATCTCACATGTGTCCCAGTCCTTAGAATAGGTACTGATAGCAGTGTGGAGAAAGGGAAGGGTGTCTCTTTCTCTGTCCTTGTCAGAGGCGACATCACGAGTGCTAGGGCTGACTGTGAACTGGGAACTGTATTCGAAACTTTATTCCACAAGAGAAGGAATCAGAAAGTATAGGAAATAACACGGCACCTGGAAGAGTTTGCAATCTAAAAGCCATAGGCCTTAGGCATGGGCTACACGGGGCCTTGTTGTAGCGCCAGTGATTGAGGGAAAGCTGCAGTCCGCATTTCAGCTGCAACTAACTCATGACTTTGGGCAAACGGGTCCCAGGTGACGAAATCAGTCGCTGACCGTCTACTTTACAAGTTATTGACTCTGGTATATGCTGTGCTGCAAACTAATGTCAGGAATCCATTGGATAAGGCTCTGGCCGTGGGCATCTCCCGTACGGACGTTTGTTTCCCCTGGCCAATCTCAGCGGGCTCCTTTCGGCATGTGGTTTCGGCCTATTCGCTCCATGGATTGGGGATATCTACAGAGTTTTTCAGCTTAAACCTTAAGGAAACTGAGGTAGGATAAGTGTGGGTTCTCTCGGTGCAACAACTTAATGGCTTCTTTTTTTGTAGATCTCTTTTTAAATTTCCATCTTTATTTCCATGGAGTCTCTGGAGACTTAAGACTTTGGTTTCTTTCTACATTTAAGGTTCCTTACGCTCCCTCTAGGATTTTACCTCCTTTTTCCTTAGTTTTCTAACTCATGACTTTGGGAAAAAGGGTCCCAGGTGACAAAATCAGTCGCTGAACGTCTACGTTATGCTCTGCTGCAAACTAATGTCAGGAATCCATTAAATAAGGCTCTGTCCGTGGGCATCTCCCGTACGGACGTTTGTTTCCCCTGGCCAATCTCAGCGGGCTCCTTTCGGCATGTGGTTTCGGCCTATTCGCTCCATGGATTGGGGATATCTACAGAGTTTTTCAGCTTAAACCTTCAGGAAACTGAGGTAGGATAAGTGTGGGTTCTCTCTGTGCAACGACTTAATGGCTTCTTTTTTTGTAGATCTCTTTTTAAAATTCCATCTTTATTTCCATGGAGACTCTGGAGACTCTGGAGACTTAAGACTTTGGATTCCTTTTTCCTGAGTTTTCTTTGGTGCACAAAGAAAACAATTGCCTCCCCGTCGGGGAATCGAACCCCAGTCTCCCGCGTGACAGGCGGGGATACTCACCACTATACTAACGAGGAATGGGTATGGTGCTTGCCATCACGGTAACCTGCTTAAATGAAGACAGCAGCAATTTCCACCCACCAGATCTAGGCAGTAGGGAGAAAAAGGAGTTTGAGACTGGTACGGTCAAAAAAGAGGAGACGGACTGGCCCGTACGGGGATCGAACCCGCGACCTTGGCGTTATTAGCACCACGCTCTAACCAGCTGAGCTAACCGGCCATGTTGCGCATGTCGGCTGCCCCGGCCGACACCAGTGGGGATCTCACATGTGTCCCAGTCCTTAGAATAAGTACTGATAGCAGTGTGGAGAAAGGGAAGGGTGTCTCTTTCTCTGTCCTTGTCAGAGGCGACATCACGAGTGCTAGGGCTGACTGTGAACTGGGAACTGTATTCGAAACTTTATTCCACAAGAGAAGGAATCAGAAAGTATAGGAAATAACACGGCACCTGGAAGAGTTTGCAATCTAAAAGCCATAGGCCTTAGGCATGGGCTACACGGGGCCTTGTTGTAGCGCCAGTGATTGAGGGAAAGCTGCAGTCCGCATTTCAGCTGCAACTAACTCATGACTTTGGGCAAACGGGTCCCAGGTGACGAAATCAGTCGCTGACCGTCTACTTTACAAGTTATTGACTCTGGTATATGCTGTGCTGCAAACTAATGTCAGGAATCCATTGGATAAGGCTCTGGCCGTGGGCATCTCCCGTACGGACGTTTGTTTCCCCTGGCCAATCTCAGTGGGCTCCTTTCGGCATGTGGTTTCGGCCTATTCGCTCCATGGATTGGGGATATCTACAGAGTTTTTCAGCTTAAACCTTAAGGAAACTGAGGTAGGATAAGTGTGGGTTCTCTCGGTGCAACGACTTAATGGCTTCTTTTTTTGTAGATCTCTTTTTAAATTTCCATCTTTATTTCCATGGAGTCTCTGGAGACTTAAGACTTTGGTTTCTTTCTACCTTTAAGGTTCCTGACGCTCTATCTAGGATTTTACCTCCTTTTTCCTTAGTTTTCTAACTCATGACTTTGGGAAAACGGGTCCCAGGTGACAAAATCAGTCGCTGAACATCTACGTTATGCTCTGCTGCAAACTAATGTCAGGAATCCATTAAATAAGGCTCTGTCCGTGGGCATCTCCCATACGGACGTTTGTTTCCCCTGGCCAATCTCAGCGGGCTCCTTTCGGCATGTGGTTTCGGCCTATTCGCTCCATGGATTGGGGATATCTACAGAGTTTTTCAGCTTAAACCTTCAGGAAACTGAGGTAGGATAAGTGTGGGTTCTCTCTGTGCAACGACTTAATGGCTTCTTTTTTTGTAGATCTCTTTTTAAAATTCCATCTTTATTTCCATGGAGACTCTGGAGACTCTGGAGACTTAAGACTTTGGATTCCTTTTTCCTGAGTTTTCTTTGGTGCACAAAGAAAACAATTGCCTCCCCGTCGGGGAATCGAACCCCGGTCTCCCGCGTGACAGGCGGGGATACTCACCACTATACTAACGAGGAATGGGTATGGTGCTTGCCATCACGGTAACCTGCTTAAATGAAGACAGCAGCAATTTCCACCCACGAGATCTAGGCAGTAGGGAGAAAAAGGAGTTTGAGACTGGTACGGTCAAAAAAGAGGAGACGGACTGGCCCGTACGGGGATCGAACCCGCGACCTTGGCGTTATTAGCACCACACTCTAACCAGCTGAGCTAACCGGCAATGTTGCGCATGTCGGCTGCCCCGGCCGACACCAGTGGGGATCTCACATGTGTCCCAGTCCTTAGAATAGGTACTGATAGCAGTGTGGAGAAAGGGAAGGGTGTCTCTTTCTCTGTCCTTGTCAGAGGCGACATCACGAGTGCTAGGGCTGACTGTGAACTGGGAACTGTATTCGAAACTTTATTCCACAAGAGAAGGAATCAGAAAGTATAGGAAATAACACGGCACCTGGAAGAGTTTGCAATCTAAAAGCCATAGGCCTTAGGCATGGGCTACACGGGGCCTTGTTGTAGCGCCAGTGATTGAGGGAAAGCTGCAGTCCGCATTTCAGCTGCAACTAACTCATGACTTTGGGCAAACGGGTCCCAGGTGACGAAATCAGTCGCTGACCGTCTACTTTACAAGTTATTGACTCTGGTATATGCTGTGCTGCAAACTAATGTCAGGAATCCATTGGATAAGGCTCTGGCCGTGGGCATCTCCCGTACGGACGTTTGTTTCCCCTGGCCAATCTCAGCGGGCTCCTTTCGGCATGTGGTTTCGGCCTATTCGCTCCATGGATTGGGGATATCTACAGAGTTTTTCAGCTTAAACCTTAAGGAAACTGAGGTAGGATAAGTGTGGGTTCTCTCGGTGCAACAACTTAATGGCTTCTTTTTTTGTAGATCTCTTTTTAAATTTCCATCTTTATTTCCATGGAGTCTCTGGAGACTTAAGACTTTGGTTTCTTTCTACCTTTAAGGTTCCTTACGCTCCCTCTAGGATTTTACCTCCTTTTTCCTTAGTTTTCTAACTCATGACTTTGGGAAAAAGGGTCCCAGGTGACAAAATCAGTCGCTGAACGTCTACGTTATGCTCTGCTGCAAACTAATGTCAGGAATCCATTAAATAAGGCTCTGTCCGTGGGCATCTCCCGTACGGACGTTTGTTTCCCCTGGCCAATCTCAGCGGGCTCCTTTCGGCATGTGGTTTCGGCCTATTCGCTCCATGGATTGGGGATATCTACAGAGTTTTTCAGCTTAAACCTTCAGGAAACTGAGGTAGGATAAGTGTGGGTTCTCTCTGTGCAACGACTTAATGGCTTCTTTTTTTGTAGATCTCTTTTTAAAATTCCATCTTTATTTCCATGGAGACTCTGGAGACTCTGGAGACTTAAGACTTTGGATTCCTTTTTCCTGAGTTTTCTTTGGTGCACAAAGAAAACAATTGCCTCCCCGTCGGGGAATCGAACCCCAGTCTCCTGCGTGACAGGCGGGGATACTGACCACTATACTAACGAGGAATGGGTATAGTGCTTGCCATCACGGTAACCTGCTTAAATGAAGACAGCAGCAATTTCCACCCACCAGATCTAGGCAGTAGGGAGAAAAAGGAGTTTGAGACTGGTACGGTCAAAAAAGAGGAGACGGACTGGCCCGTACGGGGATCGAACCCGCGACCTTGGCGTTATTAGCACCACGCTCTAACCAGCTGAGCTAACCGGCCATGTTGCGCATGTCGGCTGCCCCGGCCGACACCAGTGGGGATCTCACATGTGTCCCAGTCCTTAGAATAGGTACTGATAGCAGTGTGGAGAAAGGGAAGGGTGTCTCTTTCTCTGTCCTTGTCAGAGGCGACATCACGAGTGCTAGGGCTGACTGTGAACTGGGAACTGTATTCGAAACTTTATTCCACAAGAGAAGGAATCAGAAAGTATAGGAAATAACACGGCACCTGGAAGAGTTTGCAATCTAAAAGCCATAGGCCTTAGGCATGGGCTACACGGGGCCTTGTTGTAGCGCCAGTGATTGAGGGAAAGCTGCAGTCCGCATTTCAGCTGCAACTAACTCATGACTTTGGGCACACAGGTCCCAGGTGACGAAATCAGTCGCTGACCGTCTACTTTACAAGTTATTGACTCTGGTATATGCTGTGCTGCAAACTAATGTCAGGAATCCATTGGATAAGGCTCTGGCCGTGGGCATCTCCCGTACGGACGTTTGTTTCCCCTGGCCAATCTCAGCGGGCTCCTTTCGGCATGTGGTTTCGGCCTATTCGCTCCATGGATTGGGGATATCTACAGAGTTTTTCAGCTTAAACCTTAAGGAAACTGAGGTAGGATAAGTGTGGGTTCTCTCGGTGCAACAACCTAATGGCTTCTTTTTTTGTAGATCTCTTTTTAAATTTCCATCTTTATTTCCATGGAGTCTCTGGAGACTTAAGACTTTGGTTTCTTTCTACCTTTAAGGTTCCTTACGCTCCCTCTAGGATTTTACCTCCTTTTTCCTTAGTTTTCTAACTCATGACTTTGGGAAAAAGGGTCCCAGGTGACAAAATCAGTCGCTGAACGTCTACGTTATGCTCTGCTGCAAACTAATGTCAGGAATCCATTAAATAAGGCTCTGTCCGTGGGCATCTCCCGTACGGACGTTTGTTTCCCCTGGCCAATCTCAGCGGGCTCCTTTCGGCATGTGGTTTCTGCCTATTCGCTCCATGGATTGGGGATATCTACAGAGTTTTTCAGCTTAAACCTTCAGGAAACTGAGGTAGGATAAGTGTGGGTTCTCTCTGTGCAACGACTTAATGGCTTCTTTTTTTGTAGATCTCTTTTTAAAATTCCATCTTTATTTCCATGGAGTCTCTGGAGACTCTGGAGACTTAAGACTTTGGATTCCTTTTTCCTGAGTTTTCTTTGGTGCATAAAGAAAACAATTGCTTCCCCATCGGGGAATCGAACCCCGGTCTCCCGCGTGACAGGCGGGGATACTCACCACTATACTAACGAGGAATGGGTATGGTGCTTGCCATCACGGTAACCTGCTTAAATGAAGACAGCAGCAATTTCCACCCACCAGATCTAGGCAGTAGGGAGAAAAAGGAGTTTGAGACTGGTACGGTCAAAAAAGAGGAGACGGACTGGCCCGTACGGGGATCGAACCCGCGACCTTGGCGTTATTAGCACCACGCTCTAACCAGCTGAGCTAACCGGCCATGTTGCGCATGTCGGCTGCCCCGGCCGACACCAGTGGGGATCTCACATGTGTCCCAGTCCTTAGAATAGGTACTGATAGCAGTGTGGAGAAAGGGAAGGGTGTCTCTTTCTCTGTCCTTGTCAGAGGCGACATCACGAGTGCTAGGGCTGACTGTGAACTGGGAACTGTATTCGAAACTTTATTCCACAAGAGAAGGAATCAGAAAGTATAGGAAATAACACGGCACCTGGAAGAGTTTGCAATCTAAAAGCCATAGGCCTTAGGCATGGGCTACACGGGGCCTTGTTGTAGCGCCAGTGATTGAGGGAAAGCTGCAGTCCGCATTTCAGCTGCAACTAACTCATGACTTTGGGCAAACGGGTCCCAGGTGACGAAATCAGTCGCTGACCGTCTACTTTACAAGTTATTGACTCTGGTATATGCTGTGCTGCAAACTAATGTCAGGAATCCATTGGATAAGGCTCTGGCCGTGGGCATCTCCCGTACGGACGTTTGTTTCCCCTGGCCAATCTCAGCGGGCTCCTTTCGGCATGTGGTTTCGGCCTATTCGCTCCATGGATTGGGGATATCTACAGAGTTTTTCAGCTTAAACCTTAAGGAAACTGAGGTAGGATAAGTGTGGGTTCTCTCGGTGCAACAACTTAATGGCTTCTTTTTTTGTAGATCTCTTTTTAAATTTCCATCTTTATTTCCATGGAGTCTCTGGAGACTTAAGACTTTGGTTTCTTTCTACCTTTAAGGTTCCTTACGCTCCCTCTAGGATTTTACCTCCTTTTTCCTTAGTTTTCTAACTCATGACTTTGGGAAAAAGGGTCCCAGGTGACAAAATCAGTCGCTGAACGTCTACGTTATGCTCTGCTGCAAACTAATGTCAGGAATCCATTTAATAAGGCTCTGTCCGTGGGCATCTCCCGTACGGACGTTTGTTTCCCCTGGCCAATCTCAGCGGGCTCCTTTCGGCATGTGGTTTCGGCCTATTCGCTCCATGGATTGGGGATATCTACAGAGTTTTTCAGCTTAAACCTTCAGGAAACTGAGGTAGGATAAGTGTGGGTTCTCTCTGTGCAACGACTTAATGGCTTCTTTTTTTGTAGATCTCTTTTTAAAATTCCATCTTTATTTCCATGGAGACTCTGGAGACTCTGGAGACTCTGGAGACTTAAGACTTTGGATTCCTTTTTCCTGAGTTTTCTTTGGTGCACAAAGAAAACAATTGCCTCCCCGTCGGGGAATCGAACCCCGGTCTCCCGCGTGACAGGCGGGGATACTCACCACTATACTAACGAGGAATGGGTATGGTGCTTGCCATCACGGTAACCTGCTTAAATGAAGACAGCAGCAATTTCCACCCACCAGATCTAGGCAGTAGGGAGAAAAAGGAGTTTGAGACTGGTACGGTCAAAAAAGAGGAGACGGACTGGCCCGTACGGGGATCGAACCCGCGACCTTGGCGTTATTAGCACCACGCTCTAACCAGCTGAGCTAACCGGCCATGTTGCGCATGTCGGTTGCCCCGGCCGACACCAGTGGGGATCTCACATGTGTCCCAGTCCTTAGAATAGGTACTGATAGCAGTACCTATAGGTACTTAAACCTTAAGGAAACTGAGGTAGGATAAGTGTGGGTTCTCTTGGTGCAACGACTTAATGGCTTCTTTTTTTGTAGATCTCTTTTTAAATTTCCATCTTTATTTCCATGGAGTCTCTGGAGACTTAAGACTTTGGTTTCTTTCTACCTTTAAGGTTCCTGACGCTCTCTCTAGGATTTTACCTCCTTTTTCCTTAGTTTTCTAACTCATGACTTTGGGAAAACGGGTCCCAGGTGACAAAATCAGTCGCTGAACGTCTACGTTATGCTCTGCTGCAAACTAATGTCAGGAATCCATTAAATAAGGCTCTGTCCGTGGGCATCTCCCGTACGGACGTTTGTTTCCCCTGGCCAATCTCAGCGGGCTCCTTTCGGCATGTGGTTTCGGCCTATTCGCTCCATGGATTGGGGATATCTACAGAGTTTTTCAGCTTAAACCTTC